>NC_049907.1:1591442-1946877 GCF_001411555.2 Juglans regia
GCTAGCCATTAAATATTATGGTGGTTATTAAACTATATATATATATATTATATATATATATATATATTATATATATATATATATATATATATATATTACTCCTCCAAGTCCAAGTTGTTAAACTGATCATTTAGTACTCTCTCTCTCTCTCTCTCTCTCTCTCTATATATATATATATATATATATATATATATATCTACTCTATTATAATAAGTGGCTATCTAACTGTGAATAATAACTTTTGTTATTTTTCAGTTAATTCATATTTTATCAAAAGACCCTTAAAACTCTTGATTATTTGACGCGTAACTCATTTGTAGAAAATTTAATGAAGGATCCTGTTTTATCAAAAGGTTCTTAAGATCCTTAACCATTTGATGCGTAGCTCCATTGTAGAATTTAATGAAAGATCATATTTTACCAAAAGACTCTTAATAGCCCCGCGGCGCACATGAATGAATTGACGTCTCTTTTTTATGTCATTTTTATTCTGACAGTGTATTCATTTTCCTTTCTTTTTATTTCAATTTTTTTAAATAAAAAATTAATAATATTTTATTATTATATAGAGAATAAATAGATAATCCAATATGGATGCAGACCAATGCACATACTTTGTTGGAGTTTAGATTTTTTTTAATCTTGATTTTTTGTCTTTATTTAAATCATTATGTCAGGTGCACCTCGGGACTAACACACCTGAAGCCGTTCCCTAATATATATATATATATATTATATAAGATTACAATATTTCTCTTTCAACTAAATCAAATATTAATCATTGTATCATGAAATGATTAATACATGCCATTTTTTAGGATGTCGAATGTTACTAGCAAAAGTAGACTTTTTGAATTTATCAAAATGTACATAATATAGAAAATGTACATAATGATTAGTGCGTGACAGAATTAAGATTGATGGAAATGCCAACTTATTTTTTCATGATTTAAAGCAATATTGTTTATTCATTTTTCAAAAAATGTATCTAATAAATTTTTAATAGGATGTAAGCCAAATCTCATGCTATAAGGAACGGTAATTCGACGAAATTACACTTTGCAATGCCAAAAAAAATTATTTTATACATTACCCACCCAAGAAACGTACAAGTTTCGAAAGAGAAAAAAAAACCGAAATGATAATAAATAGCCACCTTTTACCACTTTATGCCATTGATCCACCGGGACTAAGCTGATTACGAAGAAGATCAACAATCCAAATAGCTAGGAGGATGAAGAAGCTTTCGATGATGTATTGTTGCGACAGAACTGAAAGCTATTCGCATCCATTCTCTCAAGAACATAATGCCCAAGAGTGTCACTTGCCTCAACCAAATTCTCTCTGCACAAAAACTCATCCCCACAAACCCTCTCTACCTCTCCATAGAAGTCATGCACAAACACATGGGTCTTAGCATTCACACCCGTTTTCTTGCTCCTCGCAAGCACGCCGGCGGTGAATATGGGTGACATCCGACCCGGAGCATCCGGCCACTCCCCGCGCGGTCCGTCCACCAATATTACATCCCAGTCCACCTCATACACATGGTTGGGAAGATCATTGAGCCCGAGCTTACACTCCGAGAACAACAGGTTCTGCACCGGTCGGCACTCGTTTCGTATCTGTTTCTTGGTTGACGCCACGAGCTCGTGCAGCTCCTTCAGTTTCGTCGTGTACTGCACGTCGTACGCGTCGATTTCTGGGTGTTTCTCTTCTATGTACGCGGCGTAGTAGCGGTTCTCGTCGATGAACACGGTCCGGCCGTTGTGGTTGAGGGCTTTCCAGAGGAGAGTCTCTGGGGTGAGGCCGAATACGAGGAAGTTGCATGGGGACGAGCACTTTCGAAGTACATCGGAGATTTGCTTGAGCTCGGCGTGGGACATGTGGAATGTGTTATTGGATGTTGAGGCGTAGTAGAGGAGGGTGTTAATGACAGTGGTCGACAATCCGCCCAAGCCGGAGGAAACGACGGTGGCTGCGGCGGCTGTAGAGGTGGCAGAGGTGGATGTAGATTCTCTGGTGTAGATGAGGGTGAGGAGGAAAGCAAGCGTGAAGAAGGAAACAAAGGCTAGAAGCCATAGACGATTGGAGCCTCCTTGTTTTTGGATATAAGGGTGGACGAGTATTAGCTTTGTGTTACTGTTGTTGTTCTTCATCTTGAAAGGAGATAGCTAGAGAGAGAGATGATCTCTATGATCTTGTAATGAGGTGGGTGGGGTTGATTCTGAATCCTGAGAGTCAGAGACGATGAGGAAGAGGGATTGATTTAAAGATATATGTGTGTGGCTGCAAGCATATAAAATTTAAGCTATGTATAAACTAATGTAGGATATACGAGGGTGACTTTGCAATGACCCTCTAAATTGTTGTCCTAGCAATTTGGTTTTTTCATTAATGCCAATTAATGATTATTTTTCCTAGTTTCTGTTGGTTGGGTTGTCTGATCTATATATGTAGGAAAGAAATTATCTAAAGCTCGAATAATAAATATATATTTTAATATTAATTTAACGTATCTATCTTACTCGTTCCTGCTTAAAATTTTTATCGCTTTTTATAGAACTAATATTAGGCATTTCCATTTTTCCTTCCTAATTCCATTGATTTTTGTATTTTTTTTTTTTTGTAAGGAATGGTAATTTAAGGAGGGTAAATGATATTTGTGCATTTTTTTTTAAATGAGTAAATTTTGTGACGCACATGAATAAATTATTTTTTTAACGGTAGATCGACTTATTATTATTTTTTTAAAAGTGACAACGAGAGACTTGTATATTTTAAAACTATATTTAGAGTATGAAAAAATCTTATTGCAAGTAAGTTTGTGCACCAATATTGATATGTAATATATATGTTTAATGAAACGATATGAATTAAAGATAAAAATAATTTTTATAATATAGGAGGTTTTCTTCTTCTCTCAAAAATTTTTTTTTCATTTTTTTAAAATAAAAAAAATTATTAGTACACAATATAGTGCACGAACTTACTTGTATCTAACAAAACTCATATAGTATTATTTTGTAAGGAGATTACTGGAGGAGGGGTGGGAGTAGTAGAATATACAAAGGGGGTGGTTGGACTGAAGCTGGTGGATGATAGGTAGAAAAAGGCATAGAGTGGCGACCCAATAACTAATTGCAAGTGAGAAGTCGCTTTTCCTTCTTCAATTCAGCTTTGGTTCCTACGGAAGCTCTTTGAATATTTTGCTTTTCTTAAATGAGTAGTTACCTTTGAGGGAGACAAAGTACCTGCAACATATTCCAGATGGAAAACATGTTATGGAAAATCAGAGAATTTTGACTGCTTATTGAAGAAAAAAAAAAAAAAAACAGGGGGATTTAGCCAGAAAACTAGTCAAATTGTACTGAGTGTACCTTGATTATACTTGAGCACAAGTTTCTTCCCATGTTGTAATTGTCCAACCAAGCTTTCTTTTCTTGTGCATGCTACAGAAATCCAAGGCAATGAAACCAATGATTGGGCCCTAACATGTTACATGGAGGCTCAAGAACTGCCACCTGTTACATTTTGTGTTTTTGTCCATTGATAATTTTTTTTATTATTATTTTTATGGAATTATCCACTGATAATCTTACTTGTGGCTATTATTGTCGTTTGCCGCCGTTGAATCAAGTAGTGATTAGGCCTATTGGGTGAGCCCTTGTATTCGGTATGTTAAAAGGAAAATAATAGATATTTTAAAAAAAAATGTGCCCTAATTTTATTATTAATCCTCACTTATAATAGAGAAAAATCGTAGTTACATCCATAGATATCTGGGAAGTACAAATAACCAAAGGAATCCAAACCCAAGTAAAAAAACAATCGAAAACTCCCAACCAGAATACATTATACCCAAAAGGAAAATACTTAACCAATTATATATAAGAAACCAATCTAAAAACTTGCAAGAAAACAGGAACAAGGAAACCGCATACATATAAAGTAAATCAACAAATAAACCAAATAAAGCTTGCCAAGAAGAAACATTACGATATCCGTAAATAAGGAAGACCAAGTTTATCCATACGAAGTAGGCCTTTTAAATTGCTCAGTAGTCTATCTCTATCACTTGTCCAATCCATATCTATATCCCCAGCTCCACTCTTGGCAAGAGAATCAGCCACCGCATTTCGTTTTCGAAAAATATGTTTCACGTAGTACTCTACAGACTCAAAATAAATAAGAAACTCATTCCAGAAATCCTCTAAATACCAAGTATTACAGGCACCCCTGGTGATCCAATCCACAATAATTTGGGAGTCAGTCTCAATTTCTACCCTGTGAAAGCCAAGTTGACAGCACCTCCGAACCCTTCCAGCAAACTCCGCATTTCAGCAAAATTATTAGAGCTCTGACCCAAGAAAACAAAATAAGCCGCACACAAATTACTATTTTCATCCCGAATAACACCCTTGCTCCTGACGGCTCATGATTACCAAAACTACTTCAATCCGTATTAAGTTTGACTCAACCCTGTTGAGGCGTATTCCATCTCACTACATGAACCTTCTTAGGTTTGGGAAGTAAAACCGGTATCTCTAACTGATCTAAAATAGCCACATCCTGATTAGATAACCTCAACACTTTCATGATCATATGCATAATCTGACGAAGCCATAATTTGATAGCATGCCAAACATACTCAACCTTGTCAACCTTATCTTCAAACCTAGCTTTGCAACACCTCTCCCAAAGCTTCCAAGAGACTATAGACGGGAGAATGCCAAAAACAGTTCGTAATTGAGAAGACTTACTAGCACAACGAAACCAAAAATTAATTTGATCTTGCCAAGTGTTAAAAATACCCATATGCACATCTAACTGAGTCACAGCCAGACGCCAAATTTGACGAGCAAAATCACTAGTACAAAGCACATAGTTAAGGTCTTCAATGCGACACTCTTTAATTTTAAGCAAAGAGTTCTCAATCATAGTATAATGACCATTAAGAGGGCCCCCCTCCTCCCAGTTATCAAACCGAGTACCTTCTCTCACAATCCACTTAGAACTATTCAAAACATCTAGAATACTACGAACAATAGACTTTCAGAACCGAGTACCCTTGTTAGGCACCAATAAGAATAAGTTATTACCCCTAGCATACTTACCTCTAAAGAAATCCGCCCATAAAGAGTGACCCTTAATGAGACGCCAAGCAAGCTTTAAATGCAAAGCCCACTGAATGTCTCCAAAATCCCGAATCCCCAACCCCCCTTCATCAGTGGGACGACATATATGTTTCCAAGCCTCCCATTTTCTCTTACATTTGCCATCAGACTCACCCCAAAAGAAAGAACTCAAGATCCTGTTAAGCGCCGTGAACACAACCTTAGGGACATGTAAAATAGCTAGGAGATGAGTGACTATACTGGACAACACATGACTCAACAAAATAGTTCTACCACCAGCAGAAAGCATTTTCATTTTTCATCCCGCTATTTTCTTTTTGACTTTCACGCGTAGTTCACAAAAATCAGAGTCCGTAAGTCGACCAACCACAATAGGTACACCCAAATATTTAAAAGGGAAACAACATTCAGTAAAACTAGTAATATTGAGTAAGGAATTTTTCCTACAAACTATAATTTTTTTTTTTTTTTTGAAAAGGAAATAGCACTTTCCTCCTTGTTAAGGACTTGACCCGTCCAATTTTCATAGATAGCCAAAACTTGCATCAAACCTCTCATAGATCTCTTACTCCCGTTAGCAAAAATAACTATATCATTAGCATACATGAGATGGGAGATAAGAGGAGTTCCTCTAGCTTGAGAAAACTGCCAAATTTTACCATTATCAAAGGATTTCTTGAGAAGACGGGAAATCATCTCTTGCATAATAATAAACAAGTATGGTGAAAAAGGATCACCTTACCTCAACCCATGTTCACCTTTAAAGAACCCCAAGGCAGTGCCATTCATCATGATAGAGTACCAAGGTGTAGAAATACACATTCTAATCAACTCACAAACTTGCGAAGAGAAATCAAAAGAAGCCAAGACATGAAAAAGAAAATTCTAGTTAACTCTATCATAAGCCTTAGACATATCAAGCTTAACTAAAACATTACCACCATTCGAATTTTAATGAATAGAATGAACCATTTCCTGGGTTAAGCTAATGTTCTTGAAAATACTACGATCAGGGATGAACGCCCATTGCTCCTGAGAGATTATCTTAGAAATCAAATTTGTCAAATGATTCACAATAATCTTAGCACAAATCTTGTAAATCATTGAGCAAAGACTAATAGGCTTGAATTTATCAAAAGTAGAGGACTTGTCCATTTTAGGAATCTGAACAATAAAAGAAGCAGTATATAATCTGGGGATTGACTGAGTTAGGAAAAACTCAGATATAGTTTCCAATAAATTATTCTTAACAATATCCCAATAGACTCTAAAGAAACCTACTCCGAAACCATTCGAGTCAGGACTACTCTCAATAAGAATACTAAAAATAGCAACCTTTATATCCTTAAGGGAAGAAGATCTACAAATCAGGAAATTATCATCACCATTAATCATAGGAGAAATCAAATCACTTAAATTCGACAAATTATTAGTAGTACTTTGACCCAAAAATTGTTGAAAATAATCCACAACAGCATTATGAATATCGAAAGAGGTATTTAAAACAATACCATTAGCCAAACACATATCATTAACCCTTTTATGCTTCTTAGCATTAAAAGTAGCATGAAAAAATTTAGAATTTTGATCCCTATTTTTAAGCCAACTTTTCTTAGCCATATGAGACAATCTAGTATCCTCTCTACCCATCCAAGTCAATAATTCAAATTTAGAAACCAACAAATCCTTCTCATCCTCAACATTGAAATAGACTTGAAGGCTATTTTTCAGTCTATCAATACATTGCTCTAAATCATTAATAATGACATGAGTCCTACCAAACACAATCTTATTCCACTCCCTTAAAGCTACCTTAACCTTTTTTTAATTTAAAAGATAAATTAAGGAGCCCAAAACCAATCCCATCTTGGTTCCATACCCTATCCACAATACTAAGAAAATCCACGTGATTAGACCACATAAACTGAAATCGAAATGGGCTAGGCCCACACCTGAAAGGATCCTCACCCATTTGAATTGCCAACGGAGAATGATCTGAAGTGGTGCGAGCTAGAACCTAGTAAAAAAATTAAGAAAGTTAGAATCAATAAAACATATATCATCCTTGGACCTTTAGAGCTCATGTCCAACAATCCACAAGATTGAATACACGGATTAAACTCTTCCATAGCAGCAAACGGGAGGGGATGCCCACCTCTTCTTTCCGAGTCATCTTTAATAATGTTAAAATCTCCACAAAGAAGCCAAGGAAGATTACTATTGCCAGTAGATTTCAGGTCCACCCAAAGAGTTCTCTCTATTTGACTGCACTAGGCATACACAATGGTCAAAATAAAAACATGCCCATTCTCCTCCACCTTCACAGTCACAAATTGATTTGACCCAGCTAACCAGTGGACAGAAACATTCGAGCTCCACAACAGCCAGATTTTTCCTTCCATCTCTTCATTAGTAATAAAAGAATCACAACTAAACTTGCTCAAAAGATTTGAAATTTTATCTTACAACAAGAATGGCTTAGCCAATGCTAAAATATTAGGCCTATATTTTTTTATTTATTTTTCTCAATCTCAATTCAGATGTTTTCACTCTCCTAATATTCTAAAAAAGGATGAGACTAATCATAGATTAAGTTTAGAGGGGCAAATTACCGCCCTGGTGGAGCTCATTTTTGGAAACGGACCGACCACAATTCTTGGAATCTATGTTATAGTCCTTTTGCATATCTGCTTTTAACTTGTCTCTCTCATCTTCATTGTCGGATTGAGGTTCATCGGGATTTATGCTCAAATTTTTTGCACGATCAACATCATAAGCCTCCGAATTGTTCTGCTCAATTTCAACCAACTCCACTTGAGATGTCAAACCAAGTCCCATCTGACCCACATCCTTAACCATGAATCCAGGTCCAATGTCTTCCTGTGCTTCCACCAACATGAGTGATGCTGGCCCACCACTAAAACCCACATTGTTCTCTTCGTAAATCACCATGAACGTAGACCCAGCAAGTGGAACACCCACCCTCATGTCTTGCACCTTGCACCTACGGCTAGCAACTTCAATACTGGTTTCTACAGGCACTAAAGGCCCAACACCTACACTCACTTCATTCACTAAAGGCCCATCAACTTGGTTAGTTGTCTCTACACCGATAGGAGTAACATCAGACACCACCATCTCCGATTGAACATGCATGTTATTTCTTGAACCAGCAACCACTTCCTCTGCAATTTTTCTTGATCCACCTTCCATAACGTTTTTCAAATCCTCCACGGCAGCAACAGATTTCACCACCTCATTCTCAATCAAATCAACATCCGAAGTCGCATCTTCCTTCTCAAACAGTGTACCATCTTCTTCCTGTGCACCCGAGGTATTACTCCCTCATTTTGTAACCCAAACCTTCCCTCCTTTTAACTGGTTTTTTTGGGAATCATTTCTAAATCTACAGGTTTTTAGATTGTGGCCCTGAAGTTTGCATGAAGAGCAATATGCAGGAAGAGTTTCATAAATTACCTCTTGCCTCCTGCTTCTGTGCACCCCTGGTTTCCCGATCCAAAAAAAACTTATAAGCTCATTTGATAAGTCAATCTCTAGGCACACATGGGCACCATCAGTTCTAGTCGCACACTACGTTGAATTATCTCTTCGTATGAATTTGCCAATTGGTGCCATGAGGAGCTTTAAAATCGATGAGTGAAAAAAAATTGGTGGTAACCTAAGAAGAAACACCCAAACTGGCATGCAGGAGGGTTCAAATTCCTCATCAAATTCGAGCGTCCAGGCGAAATGCCGATATGGCACTCCGTTCACTTCGCATGATTCCCTGGATAATGTTGTGTTGAAGTCCAAATCATTTGACAACCGGATGAAGACATGTCTTGGTCTTTGTATAGCCGATACAACGAGAACACTGGAAAGGCCCCATTGACAACAGATGAAGGCATGGATAGCATCTAGTGACGGTCGTTGTCAAAGGAATTTTAACACCAACGAGAATCGAAAAGGCTGTGCCATTCTTTCCATCTCTTTCGTAGAGAACAAGAAACATAATTTTCTGTCTATGAGTTTCGACTACAGGAAATGGACATCTATCTCTGGAAACGGTTGCGGCACCACATAATCCAACTCAACAAACGACTTGTGATGAGCTGCTGTGATCGGTAGGGACATCTATCATGGTTGCGGGTCCCTCAAGCTAGAGATCGACAACCATAGCCTCGTGTCACTCGAGCTAGAGACCGACGGCCATGGTTGTAGGTCTCTCAAGCCAGAGACTAGCGTTTTCAATTTGATTTTTTGTGTTATAGACCTAAATCTATATTTTCGAGCCAGATCTAAGTTTTATTATTTGAGTTTGACTTTTTTAGTATTGTGACGTTTATTTTGGTCAAATTTGAGTTAGGTCAATGGGAATGAACATACCAAATAAGGGGATGGGGGGCCATATTGGCCAGGTAGGGGTGGAGTACTATGGGAAGGGCAATTGGCTACTGATCAGCTTTCAATTTCGATTTCCAAGCGTAGAAGCTGTCAAAGTAATACAAGGATAAATCCCAAGATCGAATTCACAGGGATAATGAGAATTAAACAAATATTTCATATTCACAAGACAACATATTACTGTTTATGGTGACAAGAAATTTCAAAAGGATAAGAAAACATTAAACTAAAAGATCTAACAATGAACAAAAAAAGTAAGAAATGAGAAATAAATTTCAAAGGTTGACCCCTAACTATATCAACACCAAAATGGGGGCTATTTACTACGAAAGTGTGGACTGAATTAAGAGTGAAATTATTGGCTGTTCTGGAAGTTCAAGGACGAGTAAAACTAAAAATAAATGTGAATCTATGTTTTTAAAATTACTAAGAACAAAGAGATTTAGAGGAAATGTATAGAAATTGACTTGAACTTGTAAGAAACAATAAAACAAACACTTGGGATGCCATTTTTCGCCCACTAATTTGGTGATAGATTTACTTCTCTTTTCATCTTCTCTCAATCATTCTCTCATTCCTAGAAGTCATGGTCGGATAATATAGCAATGAACCACAATTCTCAGCCTAATAAAACTACTTGACAGATTATAAAACAATTGTAAAATAATGAAAGAAAACTATTAAAATATTGTTACTTGTTCAAGTATCAATTGTGCATTTACGTCTACAACGGAGCTAAACCAAGAACAAAGAACTTCAATCCTTTCTAGATGCAAATTGAAATATAATCCAACAAATTAATCATAAAAATCATAAAACATCAAAGAAAATCCAACCCCAAACAGTCATGAGTTACTCCTTGAATCCCAAACTAAAAATCTAACCTATCATCTCTAGATTAGCAAAATGCCCAAAGGGATTAAATCCCAACATCTCTAGTTACTGCTCTAAACGAAAATGCTGAATACAAAAAAAATGTTACAGACAAAAAATTGTTGAAGACCAAAATCTGCTCTAGACAAAGGTATTCAAAGATGCAAAAATACTGAAGACACTAACTGATCTAAACAAAAAATGCTGAAAGAAAATAAATATCCCTTCGCCTGAAACGAAAAACTCCCCCAGAAAAATATGTTGAAGCCCCCCAAAAAAACTGGGCACCCTGTACCCTCCAATAATTGTACACCGACAGCAATCAAAACGGGGCCCCTCACAAACCCCTTTTGCCAGAAAGAAAAACTGGGCTCCCTCAAGTGCTGTGTCGCCCCTTGCTACCCGTATTGCAATGCCAAAACTGACCCAGCTGAAATGAAGCCTCCTCTGTTGCGCGTGACTCTGCTCTCCCCTTGCTACCGAGTACACCCACACCTCTTTTTGTGCGTTCCATTCTTCCACTAACTATCCGTTGGCTGTCTCACTCTCCACCCTTTATGACTTAGCATGCTTCCTCTTCCAATAATGCCCTCTACTCTCATTCTTTCCAAAAATGCCCTGCACATATAAGTATGACATGACTGTTTAATTATTTTAGAGGTAAATGTGAAACTTTTGTGTGCAAAATATTGGCATCAATTGATTTGGAGTCTGATACTAAAATTTGATGTGTAATTAAGTTGCTTAACTCTTATTTGATGAAACATATTATTCACTTAAACAACTTAATTATGCATTTCCAACACTTTATCAGCTACCTGCATAGCGTGGGTAGCAGACCTAGTTGTAATTTCTCATAGTGAAGAAAAAAGAAAAGAGAAAAACATTCAACCCTCACATGCATCATGATCATGCCCATACACAATGTAATTGTTTGAAAAAGGTCTTAAATCATTTGTGGGTCTATACTTTGAAATAACTAGTTATCGTTATAATTGAAGTCCTTTAAATTTTATTATAAAAAGTAAAAATTTATCTCTTCTAAATAAGGTGAGATCTCAATAACTACATGTCTATATATCATTCTAGTTATTAGGGCTGTAAATGAACCAGTCTATTCGATAGCTCGTTCGGTACTCGTTCGGTTAAACTCGAATCGAACTCAACTCGTGAAAAAAAAAGCTCGTTTGTGAAAGTAGATACTCGCTCAAATTGTAAATGACACATACTCGACAAAACTCGACTCGACTAAGACTCATTAAGGCTCGAGTCAATTTGTTATCTCGACTCGATTAAAACTCATTCATATATTAATAAATATATACATACACCTATGTGTATACACACATACACACATATATATATATATGTAGTAACTAATAATATAAGCATACCACTTTCATAATTAAATTAAATATATAATATGTAATCTAATTACTTATGTCATATAGTGAATATATTTCATAAGTATATTTTATAATTTGTATAATAATTAGTCGATAAAATATATATATACGAGTATTTGAGAACTATATATGAAATATATATATATATATATATATATATGCTATCATATTAAGTATATGTATTAATAATATATATAAGCATATAATATATTGTTATTTTGGATAAATATCAACTAGTTAGATATTAGTTATTTATAAATTTTTTAAAATTTTATAATTCAATATAGATTCTACTTGTTAGTTGTATAAATGTAATATTAGATTTTTTATTTTTTTATTTAATTTATTAATTATTAAATCTTATTAAAAAAAACAGTTCGAGCTCAAACTCGGCTCGACTCGAATTCATTTGTGGGAAGCTCGAGCTCGAGTTGAGATGTTAGCTTATCGAGTCAAGTTCGAATAAAGAATAAAAAAAAAAAAAAATTGAACTCGAGTATTTTGAATTGAGTCGAGTTCGACAAGTTAAAGACCAGCTCGACTCGACTCGATTCGACTCAATTACAACCCTACTAGATATTAAGTCAAGCCTAATCCATAAACCAGTGATAGAGACAAAACAATGTACTTGGTCTACGTTTAGGCCGAAGAAGCCACGTTTGGGATCACAAAGCCTTTCTCCGTATGCTTTTAGGCTTTGTCCAAATCGTATGCATGGCAAATGAATCCGAGAATCCACAACCCAATCTGACAATTTTCATGTGCCAAGCAGAGACACATTGACAGATCCCTCTTTTTGGTCAAGAAAGCATCAACGTTTGTCCTTTGAATCTGTGCACAGAATAAAGAAAGCAAGCCAAGGGGCCATTTCTTTTTTTTTTTTTTTTTTTGATAAGGATGGCCCAGAATTTGGCGTGTGTTCATCCAAAGGTTGGGAAAGTAAATGGCTCTCCGAAAGAATGACAAGATCTCATCTAAAATGAACCGTCAGCACAATACCTCCCTTGTGATTTATGCGACGACCGAATAATAGTATATAAAAACCCACCTCATTTTGAATTTTTAATATATATATATATAATACCATATTATATTAAAGCATCAGAAAGGAAGTTGTCAGATAAAGTTGTGAAATAATTTTTTTTTTTTATAAAAATGCCCACTAATATTAGTTTCTCTATATGCATGTGCAAAATATATAATTTTACATATTAAAAAAAATTCTCACATTAAATTCTGTATTTTTTAGTTAAATAATAAAATATTATTATTTTATTTTTATATTTTATAATTAGCACCCACTGCAAATTTTATCATTTAATAGCTATTTTTGGGAAAAAAACATTCTAGTGCGTTGGAGAGAGAGAGGAGAGAAGGAGAGAGAAGTAAAAAAATAAAATTTAGAGAGTGAACAGTAAATTTTCAAATTTGTAGAAATACTGTTTATAGCTATACAAATTTTCAAATATACATAATTAAATATGTAGATGCATATGCAAATGTATAATCCAATGGTAGTGCTCAAGTACTCATTTGTTACTAGTGATAGACAAATTGTAAGATCAATTCCAGCTGAGTTTATGATTCTATGTACTTTTCACTTAAATAAATCTAATCAGTCCTGCTGTGCATCACTTAAGTTAACGACTGTATGTACATAAGAACGAAGTTTGGGGGAATCATTTACATGAACTTTGACTTTTGCCTCGGTAGAACAGTTCGTGTAATTCTCTGAGATTTTTTGTTTTTGGGGTCAAGAATCAAGATGATATTAGATTCCTGAGTTTGTTAAAGTCAGTCCAAGCTTGGAAGTTCTAACTGGGCTTGTTCGACTCTCCTTGATCGTATTCTTCACCAAAGCTATCTACAAAATACAAGGGAAGAAGAAAAAAACATATCGTCATGACGAAGTAACACCACAGAATTTAACTTCCAGCATATCCAATGCTCTCTCTCACTCAGGTATCCACATTTTCCTACTACTTTCGTGGGAGGTGAGCCTGCCAGCCTGAGAAATGCTTCTGACGTAATCTTCACCAATCAAATCCAGAAAATAACCAAAGATACCAAAAAATTCCATTAATGCTTCCACCAAAATACCAAGGAAAATGCCAATGTCCTCTTACCAATTTATGAGATGCCTGCATGCACAACAAATGAATAAAAGATGAAGTTCATTGATGAGTATGAACTTCCACAGCAAGTGGAAGTGGTCTGGTTGAAACACTACATGGTGGACAAGTGAGTTTGGTCACCCGAGGTTGCAATAGCAAAATGCACATATTCAAGAAGTAATATTTTTCATTGAGAAAAATGATGCTTCGGCAGTATGCTAACATCAGGGATATTTATGTAGTCAGGATAATAACAAAGTCGTTTAATTTTTCCTTTGAAAGACATTTTAAATTCATGAAACTATAAATCTGAAACTCTAAAGGAATAAATCCGTCTGTCCTGGTACCAAATTTGACAGGTTTGGAAAACAAGAAGAGAAAACTAACCAATCGACGTTCCCACCGACCCATCTTTTGGATCCCACAGGGCAGCCCAGCCGTGCGCCAAAAGAAAGCTGATGAGTATTGGAGTTATCACATGCTATCAACCAGAACCGGTGGGCGAGGCCTTGACCTTATGATTGTCTCATCACAATGCTTGATCCATTCTGAGAGTCTCCATGGTTTTTGCCATCTCCATTTGAACTGCAGTAGCCACTGGTGATGACTTCTCTTCCACCTCCAGAGTTTCGCAGCTTGTCCCACAGCTGCTAGTTTCTTCATTGACAGTTGTCCTACAGGTACCATCTGCAGCGAGAACCATCTCTACTTAATCAAACAGGAGGGAGATAACCCAATAGACAGCATGAGAAAGGTGAGCTACCTTTTGCATCTGGTCCAGAAATGTTGCCGACTCCCTAACAGACCCATTAACAATTCCGGGTGTAAATTTTAGTTGCTTTGGTACTGGAAGCGACATGGGGGACAAGGGGCCACTCATATCATCCGCCAACTGTTTTAACAAAGTGCGTGAATTGCATTAAGAAGTGTCAAGACAACATTCAAAACTGGAAGAGTCAATTAGAGTAACAGTATTTGATCGTAGAGTTAATTTCTGACTTTTCGAGTCTCAAGAAACCAGTGTACAGAATTTAGCCCAAATTATGATTTTTAAATGGGCAAAGGAACTTAAGGTACTAGAAGTTTGTATTTTAGTTAATATGGGCACCATGAAAACTAATCCTACTCTATTTCACTATTGTAGATTTGCATTCATGTCTACTATGAAACAAGATGTTCAAGTTTAGAGATTACAATGCAGTTTAAGAAGATGGTCTCACCGAAGCTGATGAACCCGAGTCAACTGCAACAGCTTGTTCCCTCGCTTGTTGCTCCTTTATGAGTTGTTTTCTCTGTGCTTCACTCTGTTGTACAAGAAATACAAGCTCCTTCAGCTGCTCTTTCGTTTCCTTAATCTCCAAGTTCTTTTCCCACAACTGGCACCTGTTGATAAAAAAATGTAACTGCTAACATAAACACTTCAAACTTGAAATCACTTGCTCCAGTAGAAGACTCTAACATCCAGAATAAGTGCCCTGTTTTTTTTTATAAGTAGAATAAGCTCTATGATTAACACTTCGGCTGAACAAATACCACAAATTAGCTCAAGAAGGAATGGACTTGTTGGTAAATAAAAGTTTGTGATGGGCTTTCAGCACAGAGTTTAGCCTATCAGCTCCAATATACTTGGGCAAATATCAAAATGTATTTTATGTTGGTTTTAATTGCCAGATATAGAAGCCAATTTTTTAATAAGTAAATAAAGGCAAAATCTATCAAGCTTCATGCCAGGTTGTACAAGCACCTTGCTTCTGCAGCGGCATCAAACATGTATTGAAGCAAGTTCTTTGCATCTCCCATTGAGCGCAAGTGATTCCAACGTCCACGACCAATTGAGGCACGCTCCCTTTCTTTTGCTTCTGAAAGCTGTGTGGCCATTGCCATGAGTGCATTGGAAGACATGCTAAGCATGTTCTCCAGAGAAACTATCCTTGCCATTCTTGCATTTGGTGACATGGATAACAGTCTAATTGGTTGGATAGCAAAAGAATGTAAGAAAAATTATTTGTATCATCCACACATAGTGGTGAAATTCCATACAACATATATCCTATACATACACAAAAAGTAATCATTCACGACCAGTGGGATGAAAAGCTTAAGGAGATGATGTCATAGTTATATACCTGGAATATCCATTCTTCCCTCTTGGGGGACTCTGCCCATTAAAAGAAAACTGATCCACTTGTTTCATTAAGGCCAACTCTTCTGCCAGTGCAGCTTGTCTATACAATAATTCCAAAGAATGAGCTAATTGAAGACATTTGAGAAAGCTTGCTTAAGTAGGGAAAATCTAAAAGAAAAAATTCCTGAATACATACACTTGGCTTTGCTTTTCATATTCAAAACGAACTTCATGCACATTCACCATGACTTCTAGCTCATGATCGAGCCACCTTTGCAAAGGTTTTTCATTTCCCTAAAGATGCACAATTCATATTAATTGGTCCCTTGCAAAATGTATAGCAGATGTAACATTAATTGAAGTCAGGAAAGGGTTGTCTTTGCTGGCCATGGGTCATGTTTAAATTCTCTAGTCCATTGGTGATCATTTAGAAAGAACCTCTAAATCAAACCCTGTTAGAATCCATTGAAATGAATGTACTTACTTGCTCATAGTTAATATAGGTTTGATAATTATGCATCACTTTATATGTCTTTTTTATTGGCACTGAGTGTCTGAGAACAAAGTCTCGACTAATCCTACTGTTGCACAGGCCATTAACAAGGGGTTTCCCGCAAGTGCACCCCGGGTAATTCATGGAGAAGTTCTCCTAGTACAATGGCCCCTAAAAATTGTTTGCACCCAAGAGGATTCGAACCTTAGACTTAGAAGGAGCATACCATCAAGGCCCAAGGCCTTTACCACTTGAGCAAACCCCTAGGGGTTACCATATATGTATGTTTGACAATCAAAAAGATATTTCAAAACGTGAGTGCAGCTGGTATCACATTGATCATAACTGTCTTCTAGGAACCCAGCCCAGCCCAGCCCCAAGCAGTATATAAACTTGTTGCTGGTGTTTGAATGGATGTTGCCAATTTACAAATTGCACTATGGTACAGATCATTTACCTGTCCAATCACTGTATGTCCCACATATGTCCCTGAAATACACAACAAAAGATCAGAAAGGGAAAGTATCTAATGACAGAATAATTTCCAGAAAAATATTCACCAGAATGGTCACGTGCAGCAGGCTTACGAGCTTCTAACAACTCTTTCAGTCTTCTAGTAGCCGTAGCAGCCTCTTCTGTCTTCCTTTGAAGAACCTGGGGAAAAGATTTTTTTGATAGGAAAAAATTATAGTGATTAGTCACAGATAACAACCACACATATCAATCAGCATGAGAAAATTTTCGTTTATATTCTTTTGGCCATATATCTATCTTCTATGTTATTGTTCTTTATCTAACTTTGTTTTCCCTCTAGAGTAGACTCATGCTGATGGTTAACTAATTGTTCTCCAACTTTTCCATACATTGAGAGAGAGAGAGAGAGAGAGTTGGGTCCAAACTTGGGTTGCATTGAAGCATTCCAACAAAAACAGTCGGATCTAACTTTTACCATTTTCTGGCGCTGATTCAGTGATTCGAGTTTATGTCGTTCATACTCGTTTCTCCTTCCCTCCTTCCTTAGCTGCTTGAAAACAAATTTAAGAAAAACAACTACAGTAAATAACATAATCACACAAACAAAGCACGAGTTTTAATATATCAAGCATGACTATAAAGTACATAACCACAAGAAAAGCCGGAACAAGGTGGTTAAAAGAGCACGACATCATGGTACAAAGTATCCATTATGTGGAAAGGTTCAACCCATTGGAAATTTCAAAAAAAGCATGAAAGTTTGAAAGAAGTTCCAACAAACATCAGAAGAACTAAGAAACATGGAAAAAGCTTGCTAAGGTGCCCTCCACATACCTAGTAACACAACAGCATAAAACCATAAGAAAGCATTAAAGACATAGACAATGGCAAACATCTTGCCATCTACAATATTAAGGTTTTGAATGACTTCTCAAGAAGAAAAGAAAATCCTAATAATGTCTGAAGATTTCAAATTAGTAGCCCTTTAGAAGTATATCTTGATAAGGAGACAGAAATCTTGGCAAGTTTCTGTTTCAAATGTCCTTTTTAAGTTTAGAAAAAATTAGGTTTCTTATTAATATATTTCTATAGGTAGGTTTTTTATTAGCATATTGGAACATCTTTTGAAAGCACTTTAGTATTCTACACCACATGCAATAAACATTTTTAATAAAGATGGGCTCAATTGAAAATCTTGCATCAGGTGAAACCCAAATGTATATCCAATGCTTCAGATTTCCAGTTTGTGGCAAACGACAGTGGAATACATGAAACATGATATCTCCAAGAAACCATAAGAAAGTAAGCAAATGAAGTTTTTGATTATGAAGTGAAGCACCTGAAGCAATTCCTTTTCACGAGAGGTCTTCCATTGTCGAAACTGTTCTGCCACCTGTTTCATCTTATGCTGCAACTGGACCTAGAACATGGATGGAAAACAAGCAAGACAGAACCAAAAAGCATGAGATATCATAAAATTGGATGTGTGATTTTTTTTTTTTTTGGAAAGGTAAGACAAGTTTTATTTCAGAACAAAAGAGAGTAAGGCATATGATCATGAGAACCAAACCAGCCCTGTCAGCCTTAATACACTAAGAACCAACCACTGAGAAATCCAAATTCACATGACCTAAACTCTAATTTTTTTTGACAATTACGATGACCTAAACTTGGCAATTCCTAAAATGAAAACCAACCAACCAACCTTTTGAGCCTTGATACACTGTATTTCCGCTTGCAAGCGCTTTGCTGCTTCATCACTTTTTTGTTTTTGCTTCAAAAGTTGGACCTGGCTTTCCTGTTTTTTCTTAAGATCTAGAATCTTTTTTTTTTTTTTATATAAGAAAAGACAATCCTTAAGATCTAGAATCTGAAGCTTGTAACAGAAAGTTTACACATCAATCAATAGTCCCATTTTCAAAAACAGAACAGGACTTAGTTATGATAGTTTACATGGAATTAAAAAAAAAAAAATGAATGTCATTAACCTGTGCTTCAAGTGCTTTAAATTTTTGAGCTTGAGTTTCTTGCATTTTTGGTATCCGTCCATCAAAATTAGCAGCAAGATTCTCAACTTTTGCCAACAAACAATCCCTTTCTTGCTGAATTTATGCGATTGAACATCAGCCATAAAAGTGAAAGCATAGTGGACAATAGTAATTCATGAACATATATATATATATATTTAACCTGCATGATCCTTTTCTCTTCCTCAAGTTCCAAGATCTTCTTACCAAGGCGCTGCTTGAGTGCTTCAGTGTCAACTCCCCCAAGAAGTTTCATCTCAGACTGCACAAAATATAGCACATTTTAAAACATAAAAAAAGGTGTTTAAGATATTTACAAGCCGCCAATTTGATGTCAGTCCTCAGGTCCCATCATACAGTGTAGTCGACACATACAGAATTGCATACATGCCAATATGGAAGCCAGGGTAAAATCTATTTTTTTTTATAAGTATGATAAAATTTTATTAAAGTAAGTTATTCGGCATAGCCCAAGTACACGGGGTATACAAGAAAGAACACCTAATTACAAGCTAGGATCTAGAAAAAGAAACAAGGAAATCATGAAAATTTTCCCCATCAAGAACAGTACCAGAAGCCCAAAGGAAAAATATATGGAAGAAAAAGCCTCCAATCTCTTCCAGCGAGCATTCTCTGTTAAAACCAAGTTACTTCTAAAGGGTAGAAGTGGCTTTTTCAGATAAGCAAAACTATTGAGCCTTCATTAAAATTCCATTTCCAAGGTTTTGTATTTTATTTTTCACCTAGGATAATCACATTTTGGAATTTAATCTGTAAAGGTTAAAAGAGAGCTTGCCAAAGGTAAGGGCCCCAAATATACATTTGAAAATTATCTGAGTGGCCAATGTGTTTCTCCTGCAGCAGACTGAAAGCCCAAGAGGCACAATGCAGAATGCATCAAACATAACGTTGGCTCCGTACGACAAGGGTTCAGGATTTCCTTCTGTCACCACTGTTTTTTTTTTCCCTTTTGCAAACAATCATTATGTCAAACATGCGTATTGGCTAATTCTTAAGTATTCCCTTTAGAGCCTACAATTTATATACATAAAAAGCATAAAAGAGGCAAATAAATTAAACCTCTTTCTGTTCCAAGAGTTCGTTCAATTCATTCAACTCTTTATCCATGGTATCTTGCAGAAGTGCATGCTCCCACTCTTTAGTTACTTCATCAAATTCCCTCAAATTTTCACCTGCAGAAATGAGAATAAAACACGATCATTTGAAGCATTGGACTAGCAAACAAAAGCATGATTCATGTAACAGAAGAAACCCGTTACCCAATCCCCACACACACACACAACAACACAAGAAAAAATAATTAAACAAGAAGAGAGATTACATTGGAGGATGCAATGGGACAATTTGGTAGTTTAGGGTTGCACATTGCAAAGTGCTGTTAGTGGGAGTGTAAAGAGTATTTTCCCCTTTTCGTTAAATGATCACAACAAACTCTAATCAATTTTATATCTGTAGATGCAATGCATTGAAGCACAATCAAGCCAATAATCCACATCATTCTTCTTAAATGATTCAAACTAACAGCAAAATGAGTGAAGTACCTGTTTCAATTTCAACCATATCATGACAGGGATGCTAGTTAATTACTAATTAAATGGTCCTAAGGGTGCACCATATTGAATGCTTAGTCAAGCCTACAAACAATCATTCTTCTAAGATTGCCCAAACTATAAAGCAAAAAATCAGTGGTCACCTGATATGGCTTCAACTATCTGATAATCAGATAAGTCCATGCTCTGCAAGCCCCTCTTAAGTCCATCGCTTTTTGTAATACAGATCTGGATTTCCTTAAAAAATAAAAACACTGGGTAATGTAGATACCAATGCAGAAACTTTACTCAAATATGTTATTAGAGGAATAGAGTGAATATAAATACAGCCACATTCTACTGATACCAAGAAAAATACAGGCAATTTACTCCATACAATTATGGAAAGGAAAGTTTTTGGGGAGAAAAATCAAAACAAAGAAGAAGATAAAGAATTCGAATGTCTATTAACATACTTGAGCATCTATTTCATCCTGCTGTATGACGCCGCATCTGCTGCGGTATTCATGGAGTTCTTGAAAAATGTTCCTATTGGTAGCCTCAAGCCAACTGATCCGATCCTTAAGGACCTATACAACCAAAATAACATATAATGCAGCAAACACTATGACCAAACAACACTTCTGTATGGTACAAAGTAAGTACCTGCACTTCATCTGATGGCACTCCTTCCCCACGAGCATAAAGCTCTGCCTGTAAGTACTTTAACTGCTGCTGCATCTTTTGCATCTCATTGGATATTATATCTCTATTAATCTGCAGCCAAAAAAAAAAAAAGCATCAATGTTTTGCTCCGGAGTATATGGATCATAAAACCTGATAAAGTTTCCTCACATAAATCTTGAAGAACATGATGGGATCAGCTAAAAAACGAGTCATAACAAAGTCATCTAACAAACTTACAACAGGCTTATTTTGAATATTGCGAGCACGATTTGCATATTTGAGAGTAATAAGACTTTCCTCAGCATTGATGTCAGCAGGACTGATGCAAGCTGGAACAAGGATCATAATTAGTTCAATTTATAATAAAGGAGAAGTCCAGATCAAAAGGTGTAAAAAATAGGAAGCACACACAATACAATTTCCAGAAATAGGGTAAAAAAACCTGAAGTGAATGACACCTAGGGCAAAAAAAAGAAGTGGGGCGGGTGCAGTTTCTAAATTTTCTGGAAAGAAGAGAACATATCACATTTTGGAAAAGGATGTTTCTAAGGCAAGATTTAGCTGCCATAGCAAAAGGTGTAAATTGAATTACACCTGTTTCAAAAGAAATCAACCAAAGGCAACGATTATAAATTGTTGGCAACAATCCTAAAGGTGTAAATTGAATTCTGACAGGTGACCACCAAAACATATGAAAACTAAGGTGAAGAAACTCGCTTCTATTCAATCCTTTAGCAGGGCAACTCAAGAATATAGATCTGTGTCTATATGGGAAACTACAATACAATCACGTCCTTGGACCAAATTTTTTGAACAATTAAACAGTCACTTCGAGGTTACCTATCATGACAGTTTTGCTGTTTCCACCAAGTGAATCCTGCCAAGATGCAGAAAAGAAATTGAGTCTGACAAGTACGACAGAAGAACAAGAAAATAGAGAGAAAGAAAAGAACATGAAAAAATTGATAAGTTGAACTTAATTTTAATCTCTAGTTTAGTTCTAATGGTAAATACCCATATTTTTCCTTATTTGTAAGACCAGAAAATTAACTGTATAACAGTATATTAAGGATTAAACCAAAATATTTAAAATCGCCATCAACTGAAGATCTCAACAAGCTATCTCAATACTCAGCAAATCTGGTTGGTAAGGAGATTTAAGGTAATCAAATCCTTCTAGGCTAACATCACTGTATCTGGAGAGTATTTGTGACTAACAAATGTTGAATCTGTCTCTCCCTAATTTTAAATAAGTTTAAGATGTTTTACTTAACTTATGAAGACATTTGTCATACTTTCCTCAGCTGAGATAACATATCAATGACAAAGATAGGATCTCAGATATAACATATAGATCAACATAATGTTAATCCAACCTGCAACAATCGAGTTAGTTTACTGTCTCGGTAAGGGACATGCACACCCTCTTTCCGCTTTTTCTCGTCACCCAGTGCACTAATGACGTTACCAAGGGCAAGAAGACCCTTATTAATGTGTATACCTATTCACAGAGACAAAATTTAGAAATTCCATTCTATTAAGATATAAAAGCACAATAGGAATATCAGTAAGCAGTTTTACAAACCTTCTTTAAAACGAAGACCATCAGAACCTGTCCTTTTTGCTCGTTCAGATCCAGCGAGATCTACCAGATGGAGCTTTGCACAAAAATACTCTTCACCCATTTCCTCATCCATCATGTCATTACGAGGAAGAACCAAACGTAATTTCTGCATCTGCTCTAATGTGATTGTGAAGATGGCGTGTGACCGACTAGTACAAACATGTAAATGAAAACCATACACCATTAGATTATGAAGATTTAATCATAAGACATAACCCCAAAATAATCAACAAAAACTTTCTTAGCAAAATGAGCGAGTGCTTACTTTTAACACAATATCTTTCATTTTACATTTATGCGTCATCAAACAAGAGTTGATGACGAGCCTATGGAATCAATATCAATGACATTGGCAATTTTACTTGGTAACAATGACTATGATGAGATACCTCAACCCAGCTCTGCAACAAGCTGATCACTGGAGAAGTGAACGTTTTCATTGTTTGCACATATAAATGCAAAGTTGATTGCATAAGTTGGCATCTAAACTACAATTAGGCAGAAAAGGCAGTTTTACCTGGACTGGTTGTTCATATTTGTACTCCCAGTTGCCCTGCTTAAAGAACCTTGCTCCAGACAGGTTGCCATTTCTTGTAATGTAGTAACAGTAACTTCAGTTGATCCAGCAAGTGTTATAGCTCCTTTTGATGTTTCACGAATTTGAATCAGCTGCCTACCGTCAATAGCAACTTTTCCAGCATGTCCTTTAGCAGTATCCAATTTGCTAATAGCTACAGAATCCAGCAAGTCCCTTACTTCTTCCTTGAGAATCTTCAAATTCAATCATTCTAATTATTTTCTAAGGATATCAGGAACTAGAGGAATCTACAAAAAGAAAATGGTCAACCTAGACATTGTATCACACTTGCATATCGACATACTGTCTCAAGGTGGAATCTCTTCAAAAAGACCAATGGAATAGTTTTTCAGAAGAATTGGAACCAATTATCTCTTAGGTCAAATTTATAAATCAAGAAAGCTTAAGAATTTCCCATTCTATTTCGTTTTGGGCCATTGAGTATAATTTCAAGTGGGAAATAAGTAGCTTCAGAGGGAACTATTGTGTTCTAAAGTGCATGACTGAGGGAATACCCAGGTATTAAGCCTAAAAAAACAACCATATAATGAATGACCTCAATGAAAGAAACATGCAACTGGAATTCAGTTTGATGATTCAATGTTTTGATCTTGTTGAACAGTGCATTCATAACTTGAGGAATAAGTCCTGTCTGGCAACCATCCTTGAAGCTAGTCCCCATGGTATACGTTTTCCCAGATCCTGTCTGCAGCATACATATATGCCGATAATCAATAGAAATGAGACATGATGTGAGGTCTTGCTCCATTTAGAACATTTTATGTACAGGATAGAGATTACCTGACCATAAGCCAGTACAGTACCATTATATCCTTGGAATAAACCATCAACAAGTGCAGCAATGCATTCTTCAAACATGGCAGATGAAGGAGATCCACTGCTTCCATAGACATGATCAAATGTAAAGGAATGGGTGCCAATTTGTACCTGCTCCACGGAAACAACTAAGATTCCATTCTCGGAAATGTAGGTAGAAAAGAAAATGTTGCACGAATTATCAACATAAAATATTTCAAATAATTGCAAAAATAAATTGAAATAGGTTCCCCATAAATTATGCTGCATTAAGGCCACATAATGTGCCTTAGCATTTTCCATTTTGAAAATGAGATATCATGTCAGCAAGTAACACATACACATTTCACAAACTGAAATATGCACCTCTATTATCCACTCTTGTATTAATTAAAGTCAGTACAGAGAGATTACAAGATTTGTATCAGGGCCGCATAAACAAACCATATTTCAAATCTCATATACAGGTTCAAGTATGCAAGTGCATTAAATGTTTCGTTCTCAGCACAGTATACACAAAGTGAAAACGTGTTGGCCAAAAATGATCATCAGATCAGGGTAATGAGAAACTACTCGACAACCTACGGTTCAATAAATTAAATTGCCTTGGCATAAAGCAGAACGGTGATAAGTAGAAATCAACACTCATGCAGCAGAGCTCAATTTGTGAAACTACGGTTTGGTTTAGATGAGCGGCGGCACACGCCATTGACCCCGACTAAAATTGGCATAAATACTTCAAAAGGAATATTTACACATGGGCAGGAGGTGGCACAATAAAAAGAGGTTGCATGCCAAGTATTTAAGATTATATCCAACTACTACTTACCCATTTTAGGAAATTTATATTTGCCAGTGAAACAAGTGTACATACAGAGATTCAGAGAATAAGGAAACAGATTGTACTTGTTCTGAAAACAGTACTAGCAACAAGGAGACAGAATGATTCTTCAATCCTCCAAGTTCTCACCCCAAAACCAATTGAGAAAATGCATAAATATGGAAAAAAGAAATAACAAACTAAATACAAGCTACAAACGCCAATAGACTAAACCAGAAGCTAGAAGTCGAAAACATCTAGAATTCAATAGATTCCGCGCCAAACGAAAGAAAAGGTGTTAACTTTTAACCTTAGAGGAAAAAAAGTCCACATGCTAAAATATAGAACATAGCAGCTTCCAGTTCAATAATCCCCAGTTACTCTCGGGAGGCAAAAACATGCAAAGTACCTGATTTTTCCGGGGTGTAACATTAACGCATTCTTTACAACCGTGAAGGCGTTCATCGGCGATAAGGGGACGTATATGAACCGCAACCTTGACACAACAATTCTCAGGAGTGTCCATGCGTTGCACTGTGAATAAAAAAAGATGGAAATTAAGGTGGTGGGTTTTTAACTTTCGAGAGAGAGAGAGAGAGAGTGAGAGAGAGAGGTGGCGGACCTGGCAATGGTTGTTCGAAAAGAGGAGAAACAGAGCGGGAGGAGCTAAATGCAAAGCGCAATAACAAATCAACGACTATTACCACTTCAGTTTTTATTTCAACTCTTTCTTCCTTGCTCTACACACTCACTCAGTCCCCCCAAAGGCCACGGTGGTGGTGTTGGAAGTTGGAACACTTCGCTCTCATTCGTTTCCTATATTGTCCTCAGCTGCACTTCAAGCATCCCCTCTCTCTCTCTCTCTCTCTCTCTCTCTCTCCCCTTCTGTTTGACTAGGTCCTGGTTCTTTCCGCCAACTGTGAAGCTGCAGTCTCCCACGTCCAACACCAACTTCTCCTTTTTTTATTTTTTTCTCTTTTTTTTTTCTCCCTTTTGAGGGAAAATAAATTAAACTGCGAGACAGCTTTCCTATTTTTTTCACTTTTTGAGTTATTTTCTCCCTTTTTTTTTTCTCACTCTCATTTCGTACTAATATTTTTAAATAATTTATTACGTATCAATTATTATTTATTTTCATATTTTATATTTATAATTTTTTTTATAAAATATGTAAATATTTTTTATAAGATATATATAAAATTATTTTTTATAAAATATAAAGTGTAAAGTGATAAATAATTATTGATTAGAAAAAATTTTTAATTTTTAAACTAGAATCTTTAAAGAAAGAATTACTGAATGGCCTGATAGGGGCAAAAAAATATTGAAACTTTAAAATCTAAAATTTAGAGAAATGAAGACTCAGATGACAATGATGAGCATCAATATTATCAATGGCATGTTTATATTATCTTAGCTCAAAAAACTTTAAAAATATATAAATAATAGACAATATAATATTAATAGCTTATTTTCTCTTATATTAAGGGTTCTCTCAACCTGGAACAGCATCTTTTATAATTGTTGACATCATTAAATATTACGAGATTATTATATTACATCTATTTTTTTAATTATATAAAATATATAATTAATATAGATAATGCTCCTTTAACAAGAAAAATGGTGACCACCTCCTATAAAGTTATGCTCTTCTTCGGCGAGACACCATCAAAATGTTGAATTCTTTTAACTCCAATTATGATACAAATCCATAATGTTATTCTATCATTTTTTTAAGTAATTATTTGTTTAAAATTTCTCATAAGTATGAAAATTTGATTACTTCTTGCCAACCATAATGCAATAAAAGAAAAGAAAATTAGTTTAAAAATATCAAGCGTTACAACTATAAAAATAAAATATCATAAAAATAAACCTCCTAACTGACATGACTTCATGTAATATGTTAGATTTATTTTATAATAAAAGTAATTTTATAAAAATAAACCTCCTAACTGACATGACTTCATGTAATATGTTAGATTTATTTTATAATAAAAGTAATTTTACAATCTAACATAACATATAAAACTACGTCAATTTCTGAATTTATTTTCATAAAATTTGTTTATATGAAATATCTTTGTAATTAAAATATGGCTGAGATTTTCAATTTTTAAAATTAATAATATTTGAGAGTAAAAATACAAGAGAGAAAATAACATTTTAAGTACCAACAAATAAAAAAGGGCATTTTGGACAAGTGTTAAAATAAAAAATAAAGAGCTAGCCAGTTATCATCCTCACACACTATATACTATATATTTTTTATTTTATTTTTATGTTTTTTTTAAATATTTTTTGTTTTATTTTTTTTAAATTAATTGAATTCTTCTGCTTATTATTTATATACCATATATTTAATAAAATAAAAAATTATGTATAGTATATAATATATAGTTTGAAGATAATAAGTATAATTTTTTAAAAAATAGAAAGGTTGGACGGAAAGCGACGGCCACGATCAACTTGACATAAGTAATAAGCAGCTTTTGGGCCCTTGCTCACATGGTCTCTTATAGTTTACCTCTAGGAAAGCAGGGGGTCCCCACAGTCCCTTTCTTTAGTCCCCGTTACTCCATTTTTTATTTTTTTTATAGGTAACTTTCCATTTTCTTCCACCTTTTCAGTCTTTTTTTTTTTTTTTTTTTTCCTTTGCAATTTTTTTTCAAACTCGATTAAATCATACTTATAAAACAACTTTGTTATTTTTCTATTGCCTCCATTATTACGAATTATGTAATTAATACTCCCATGTTTTTGTTTTGTAGTTCCTTTTTTTTTTTTTTTTTGGCCCTCCGAGGGTACTTTATTTCTTCTTTAGAAGACATCATATATGGCCCCATCCTAAAAAGAAAGAAATCAAGTGTTTGTTTGGAATTAGAGATTATTAAGAGATTAATTTGAGACATTAGAAATCCGAGTTTATTAATGTCTATATTTGTTAAATTTTTATAATAATACGAGCCGATACTATAAGAAAAATAAATATTTATAACGTATTATTTACAAAAAAAATAAACTTATTTTATAAAAAAAAAATTATAAAAATAACTAATCATAAATAAACAATTTTATTATAATACGAGTATGTATTCATCACCGAATTCATGTGTTTCACATGATTACTTGATGACCAATTACTTTACGGTACAACACAAGTTAAGCAAACTGCATGGTGAAACACAAGTAAAGCAAACTTTAATTTTCAGGCTTATAAACAGCTCAAAGGAACAGCTGCTTTGTTTTTTGTCTTATTCATTTATATAAACGTCAATGCAGGATATAAATACTATATCATGTGCTGACATAAGTAGCTTGCAGTTCTTTTAATTTCCCCCCGACGACGTTTCCTTGATATTATTGGTATACCCATAAATTAAATAACGATAGATCGATCAAACCTATATATATATATATATATGTATATATATATGCTTCTGTCTTTATATATATTATAATCAAATTGCTTATAATTTCTTTACGTTTAAACACAATTCAAGCAAACTGTTCTGCACATGATGACGGACCTCAACTATTTTAGTGATGTGATTTTCAATTTCCTTAATCCGGAAGATCAATTACCTAGACAAGTATTACAAAGATCTCAACCTCAACTACTCTCTCTCTCTCTCTCTCTCTCTATATATATATATATTATGTCATTCTGATCCCCATTTATTCTACGGCGCGTGTTAGCTTGTATACATGCATATATGGCAAGTAATTGACCAGTACGTTAATGATTTGATCAGCTTGCCCCAATTTGATTTGGATTGGTTTAATAGTTAATTTTAAGAATGTGATGATTAATTTAGTATAATCTTGTTAACAGTATTGTGGGTAATATATATATATAGAAAATGCTAAACGTATTTAAGAAAAACTTCCAAAAGATTTCTTTTTTCACATGTCAGTTATTGTTACGTTGAAAATTATGAAATTTAAAATTTAAAATTCAAAATAAATCTAACAAAATGAATTCTGTAAGTAAAAGTGTTAGTAAAAATATAAGTACATGTTACATGACGTGGCTAGAGCATAATGAAGAGAGGAGAAGGATCACAGCATGAAGGGTGTCTGAAAGATTGCGAAGGCAGAAGGAATTGGGGAAGGAAGATTCGAATGAACCTTAGATGACTAAGTATGGGTTTGGGCCTCATGGGATAGACGGAGGGAATAAAGTCACAGGCTTCAGCAATGCATGGAAGTGGGCTGGAACTTCAACAACTGAGCTTATTTTTCGTTCTCATTTATCTGATATAATAGTTTAGTAAGCCTATAAACTTTAAAAGGGCAGTTTAGTATTTTTACTTGTAATAGTACTAAAGGTTTGTCACTCTGACAGAGTTAGTCATGCTAATTTTCAGAACATTCTGTACCTTTCTAAATTTGGAGGTGCCTCCCTCAAAGCATGCCTCAGTTCTTCACTATTAATATACAGATTCTACAATTTCTGTATCATTTCTCCATCATCTTCCTTATTACATTCATATACTATAATTCATTTGTTACAAGTGGTATCCAGAGCCCTCGGTCCTCTCCTTGCAATGGCAGAAGGCACACGCTTCACACAGCTCTCGAGAGGGTTTTCATTCCTTCAAGAAATTAACTAAGAATCACATGAGGCAGACTGAATCTTAGTTTACTACCATTGGAGTCGAAATGCAAGCTGTAAGGAAACAAATGGAGGCCACGATGAACCAGTTTGCTGTAATGGCCTCAGATCTGTAAAATGCGAATATGCATAAGTCAACAAACATAAGTCACGCTGGAAATTCCAATCACAATGAACAAATGGTGCTACACACGGAGGAAGTGCATCCAAGAGCTATAAGGTTGGATTTCCCAACCTTCAATGGAGGAGACCCACACGATTGGTTGTACAAGGTGAATCAATTTTTCTCCTTTCATAATGCATTACCTCAGCATCGTCTGAAACTTACCTCATTCCATATGGAGGGCAAGGCCCTCATATGGTTTCAAGATCTTGATGAGTCGAGTGTGTTAACATCTTGTGATTAGTTTGTTAAAGTTTTATTACTTAGATTTGGCCCAAGTAGCTATGATGACCCCATGGAGCAATTAACTAGGCTCCGACAAGTATGATCTATTGAGGACTATAAGGCTTAGTTTGAGGCCTTATCAAACAGATTATGAGGACTCTCAAAACAGTACAAACTAAACTATTTTTTGAATAGCTTACGTGATGATATAAGGTTGACAGTCCGCATGTTTAATCCACACAATCTAATCTCGGCATATGGCCTTGCAAAGATTCAAGAAGAAAATGCTTCTTTAAACAAAAAATTCACTTCCAGATTCCTTAAAATTCAACCCCACCCAACCTGAACAACAAAAACACAATCCCAAAGCTATTGTACTTGTCCACAAAATTAGCCCAACCCAAATGAGAGATAGGCGTAAAAAATACCTATGTTACAATTGTGATTCCAAATGGCACACAGGCCATAGGTGCCAAAGCCCTAAACTCTACTTCATTGAGGAAGTGTTGGAGGATGACACTTTACTAGAAGAACCACCTGACATTGTGACATTCCAAACTGAATGTTCAGACTTGTCCAAAACTAAAAGGGAGCTTGAAATCCCATTTCATGCCATTATTGGCTCTCTTAATCCTAAGGCCATGAGGGTTACAACAAGTATTGGCAGCCAAGGGGTAACTGTTCTAATTGATTCTGGAAGTACACAACTTTCTAGATACTGCAGTTATATCACGCATTCCATTATCAGTTTTATCTAATGAAAAGGTGAAAGTCAAGGTAGTAAATGAAGATCAGCTTGAGAGTGAAGGGAAGGTGATGAGGGTCAATGTTAATATTCAAGGTGAGCTATTCTAGGTCAACATGTATTTGCTGGATCTAGTTGGATGTGACATGGTTTTAGGGGTCCAGTGGCTGCAAGGATTGAGATCCATTCTTTGGAATTTCTAGGAATTGACTATGCAATTCCAACACAATGACAGGGTTGTAACTCTTAAAGAGTTAAATGCTCAACACTTGCTTGAGGAAGGGCGATGCACAGGGCTAATAATATGGAGACTAAGGGGCTGCTACTGCAGTTAATTGAAGACTCACCAACAAACCAACCTCACCCTCTCCTTGAACCGATACAACAACTACTCACCAATTATCTAGATATCTTTTCCACCCCAAAATGCCTACCCCCTACCCGTACACATGACCATTCTATCACCTTACAACCTAGAACAAAACTCATTTCTGTGAAACCATACCGTTACCCCTACTTTCAAAAGGAAGAAATTGAAAAAATTGTGAAAGAGTTTATGGAATCAGGTGTCATTCGCCCATCACAAAGCCTCTACTCATCCCCATGCCTTTTGGTGAGAAAGGTCAATGAGACTTGACGATTATGTGTGGATTACAGGGCGCTGAACGACGTTACTATTAAGGATAAATATCCTATCCCAGTGGTGGATGAGTCAATGGATGAACTCCATGGAGCCAAAATTGTTTCTAAGCTTGATTTGAGGTCGAGTTATCATCAAATTAGGGTGAATTCAGAAGATGTCCCTAAAACTGCTTTTAGGACACACGAAGGCCATTACGAGTTCTTAGTTATGCATTTTGGCTTAACTAATGCACCATCAACATTTCAAAGCCTTATGAACCAGGTTTTTAAACCTATCTCCGTCGCTTTATTTTGGTATTTCTTGATGATATACTAATCTATAGTAGTGATATTGAGATGCACATATCCCACTTGAAAGCCACTTTTGAATTACTAAAATAGCATAAACTCTTTGCCAAATTGAGTAAGTGTTGTTTTGGTCAAGAAGAAATTGCTTATTTGGGCCATCTTATCTCAAGCCAAGGCATTAGAGTTGATCCAGATAAACTGAAAGCCATGGAGAATTGGCCTGTCTTGAAATCTATCAAGGCCTTGAGAGGGTTTTTGGGACTCACAGGTTATTACCGCAGATTTGTGAAGGGATACAATGCAATTGCAGTAAAGTTGACTGAATTATTAAAGAAAGACAGCTTTAAGTGGAGTATGACAGCACAATCTGTCTTTGACCAGCTCAAACAGGCCATGACTCAACTACCAGTTTTGCCCTTGCCTAATTTTCAGTTACCCTTTCTAATTGAATGTGATGCCTCCAGGGAAGCAATTGGGGCTATGCTAATGCAATAGGGGAGACCATCAGCTTTTTTCAATCAAGATCTAAAGGGCTGAGCTCTAGCTATGTCTACCTACAAAAAGAACTAATGGTGCTGGTTTCAGCAGTACAGAAATGGCGGCCATACTTATTGGGACACTCTTTTGTGGTCAAAACAGACCACCAAAGTCTGAAATTTTTGTTGGATCAGAGAGTGGGCACTCCAATGCAGCAAAAATGGATTTTGAAGCTAATGGGGTATGAGTTTTTGGTAGAATACAATAAGGGAGGGAAAATGTAGTGGCAGATGCCTTGTCTAGGCAGGAGTTGGATAATGAAGTGACTGTGACTCTAATTACACTTTCTAGTTGGGATTGGCTAACTGAAATTAAAGGCCTTTATGACTCGGATGCTAAAGTAAAATCTTTATTGTAAAAAAACCATGACAGAAGCTTACCACCTCATTATGTGGTCAAATATGTGGTCTTATTATATAAAAATAGAATCTATATACCAGCCAATACAGACCTCATTGACATAATCCTACACTTGGTGCATAACAACCCTATAGGGGGTCATTTGAGGTTTGATAAAACACTGCATAGGCTCACAAAAGATTTCTTCTGGCCTGGTTTAAAAAGAGACTTAAATTTTTTTCTAAGGGGTTGTGACACTTGTCAAACAGTAAAGGTAGATCACACACTACCTAGTGTACTTCTACAGCCTTTCCAAATACCATCCAGCCCTTGGACAGACATCTCTATCAAATTTGTGGATGATTTACCAACTTCTCAAGAATTTAATGTTTTATGGGTAGTAGTTGACATATTTACCAAATATGTCCACTTTATACCCATATCGCATCCTTATCCTTACACAGCTAAGGTGGTAGCACAGCTCTTTGTTAAGCATATCTTCAAGCTACACAGAATGCTTCATGCCATTGTCTCAGATAAAGACCCTACTTTCACAAGTAAATTTTGGAGGGAATTGTTCTCATTGCAAGATGTGCAACTGGTTTTCATCACTGCCTACCATCCTCAAACAGATGGTCAAACAGAGGCAGTAAACAAATGGGTAGAAAACTACCTAAGAAGCTATGTCAATGACAATCCTAAGGATTGGTCTAATTGAGTTGCTTTGGCTGAATGGTGTTATAATTCAACCCAGCATGCCTCAACTAAAATTACCCCATTTGAGGCACTGTATGGCTACATGCCTCCTAAATTGACTAGCTATCTACCAAACACAGCAAAATTAGTAGAAGTGGAGGTTACCTTGCAGCAACGAGATCAAATTTGGCACCTGTTAAAACAAAATCTTGTTAGGGCTCAGGAAAGGATGAAGAAATATACTGATGAAAAAAGAAATGAGCAACACTACTAGGTAGGGGACTATGTCTATTTACGATTACAACCATATCGACATTCCTCGATCCACTAGAAACAAAGCCTTAAACTGGCCCCTCGTTACTATGGTCCCTTCCAGATCCAAGAAAAAAACGAGCGAGGTGGCTTACAAACTCCAGTTACCTAACACAACACAGATACACAATGTTTTTCATGTGTCTCAACTAAAACAAACCCTAGCCTAGAATGTGAACCCACTTCCCATCCTACCACCAGTTAATTTCAAAGGTGTTTTGAAGTCAGAACCATAATAGATTATTACAAGAAAGATGAGAAAAGTAAAAAACTTGCCTTTAGCGAAAGTGTTGGTCCGCTGGCAAGGACAACCAGTGGAGGAGGCTTCATGGGAACCGTATTGACAACTGTACGAGGACTTCCCTCACCTTGTGGGCAAGGTTTTCTAAGGAAAGGAACGTGGCTAGAGCATACAGAATAGAGGAGAAAGGTCACGGCATGAATGGTGTCTGAATGATTAAGGAATTGGGGAAGGGAGATTTGAAGGAATCCTAGATGACTAAGTATGGATTCGGGCCTCATGGGCCAGGCGAATGGAACAAAGTCACGGGTTTCAACAACGCATGGAAATGGGTAGGGACTTCAACAGTTGGGCTTATTTTTCATTCCCATTTATCTGATGTAATAGTTTAGTAAGCCTATAAACTTTAAAAAGGCAGTTTAGTATTTTTACTTGTAATAGTACTAAAGGTCTGTCACTCTGACAGAGTTGGTTATGCTAATTTTCAGAACATTCTGTACCTTTTTGAATTTGGAGGTGCCTTCCTCGAAGTATGCCTCAGTTCTTCACTATCGATATGCAGATTCTACAATTTCTATATCATTTCTCCATCTTCTTTATTACATTCATCTACTATAATTCATCTGTTACAGTATATATAGCACTACTCTATACATACATATATATATATATATACTAGCAGTTGTATAACGAGCAAAGCACGTTTACCCATTTGCCTAATTGAAAATGATGTGTCCAAAAAAGTAAAATTGTTGAAAATAATGTTAAAGCTGTATGGAAGTTTCAGCTCTACAAATTAACCATATTTGACGATAGAGATCAATGCATGCATGTCATATTACCTCCAACTATGCAGAAGATGTAGTGAGCTCATATGAAGCTAATCCACCCTCTCTTTTCGTGCTCTCCTTATTTTTTTAAGTTAATTAAAAATATTATTAAATTTAAATTATGTTAAAAACTAATTATTTATATGGTTTTACTTTCTTAAAAATATTTAGCAAAAATTCATGAAATATTAATATTTTATAAATTAAAGTTGATTTTAAGTGTATGATATGGTATTTATATTTTAAATATCTATTTTAAGTTAGTTTAAATCTGTATTTAAAACTCCACCGTTGGATCCAATATGAAGGACTGAGATTTAATATCCCAAACCTAGCATTTTCCCCTCACTTTCTCTTTCTCCATCTTTCTCCTTCTCAGGCGCACGTCTTCCTTCTCTCTCACTCGATCTCCTCCCTCAAGCAACCCAGCGCCGCCATACGCCACCCTGCGGCGTCACCAACCACATCACTGGCTTCCCCTCAAGCCGACGACCAAACCCTACCGTTGAAGCCCCTTGGCAGCTCCTCCCTCACCCGCACTCGAGTAACCTGAAATGGGTCTCGACATACGGGTTCTCCACCTTTGCACCACCGCAGCTCAGCCCCAGCTCCACCAAGCACCACCACTAAGTTCCCCTCATGCCGTGGATCACTTCCATGGAACCCACCACCCATAGCTCCTCCCTAGCCCCACGCACGCTGCCCCTCTACACACACCAGTTTCTCCCCGTAGCGCCGCCGTTAGCTACCCGCATGCCACCGCACCACGACCACCAGCCTCCTCCTTCGCCGACAACCCCTCCGTTTCCTCCTTTCCTCCAACCAAAACCCCAGCTCCTCTCATGCCCTTTCTCTTCACGAGATCCCAGATCCACCGCCGTAGGACCACTAGGATGCCGCCGTATGCCACCTCTAGCAGCCATGACGTAGCTCCCTTACTCTGTTGTGTGGTGTTGTGTGGTGATTTTGTGATAATTTACGGTGATTTTGTGAGGAAGATAATTGTTGTGAGGATGTAGAGGGACATAAGTGGAAGAAGAAAATGTAACTGTTCACAAGTAGTACTGTTCATAACGAGATAGGCTCTTTTAAGCATAAGGAAATATATAATATGGTTTTGCATTGACAAGTACTTTTACCGACCTTGTTGCGCAAGCATGACCATGCAACTTATACAGTACTCAAGAGTAGTACTATTGTTTTTGCTCCAATTAATTACATCAATTCTGTAAAGGTGATATGAGTTTTGCTACATAACCTCCATCACACTTCATACTTCATAATTTTTTAAACTTTTAAAACTTTTTTTGAGTTTATTTTTTTAAAATTATTTCAAATTTTTTATTCATTATTTATATAATAAATATTTGATAAAAGAAAAAAATAATAAAAATTAAAAAAAATATAGAATATGAAATGTGAAGAGATTGTGAAGATTTATTCAAGTAATATATATATATATATATATATATATATATATAGCAGTACGTACGTGGGTATTATATATGATAATGTGTGTATATATATATATATATATATATATATATATATGCACTTTCTGTAAAATTAAAGGGCGATAATAGAATTATTATTCTCTTATTATTTATTTCTTATTTTGTTTCATTTGATTTTTTTTATTTTTTATTTTTTAGTTAAAGAAGTAACTATTAGTAAAATTATATATATTTTAATTTTTTTTAATGATTAAGAATGTTAAAAAAAATTAAAAAAATAATAATAAAAAACTTTAAATATATTATAAATAATAAATAAGTAGTAAAAAAAAGTATCACTGTCCAAAATTAAAAGGGTGCAAGAATCGTACGTACGTACGTGTTGGTCCCTGTACTATACTGATCACTTTATATATTATATAATGAATTTATAGAGGTCGATCGAGAGGTAATTAATCAATTAATGCATCCAAATTAGCCGGCGCCGGCTCATCATCGGGGAAGAAAAAAATAATATGAGGTGAGCTGACTTAATTAGTTTCTAGTAGACTTCAAATTAATTAAATATCATATTTCACTAATGAAAAAATATGGGAGAAGCCACTCTAGTGAAAACCGCCGCTGCACACTTTAAGTGGCATAAGTAAAATATGAAAAATATCCTATAATAATATTTATCTCTTAAATTTAAAATTACTACTGATTAAAAGAGAATTGATGAGAGAGAGACTGAGATGTGATAGAAACGGTGAGAGAGAGAGAGAGAGATGAGAGTGAATGTGTGCATAGTTACAATGACTATCAAATACTCTTCTTCTTAATTAAATGCGGTAATAAGATCCCAAGACCCCCTAATTAAGCAAGTACCATAAAATTTACCCACGATCTCAGGACATACATGTGTACGATCGATCAATGTGTACATTTTGCCGATATTGGAATATTTGATTCAGGTAATGACTAGTTTCTACACTACGTATTTCGTGCTAATCAGAGTAAAATTAAGCTAGCTTTCCGAAAGCTAACAAGTGAAATTGCAATCTCAACACGTACATGAAAAGGTAGAGACGCGTGCATGGCTAGACGTGCATGCACGTATGATCAGCTTGGTGGCGCCTTCGCGCGCGCGCGGTCACGTCCAAGATGAAGAAAATTCTAAAGAAAAATGCTACCATCTATTTAATTTGTCTACTCATTTTCACATTTTATATATTTGTTTTTATTTTATTTTTAGTTAATAATTAAAAAAATAATTATTGATATATTGATATATTTTTATATTTTTTAAAAATATTTTAAGATGATAAATTTTTTTAAAAAAATTAAAATAAAATGATTTTAATTTAACTGTAAATTACAACCGGCGGCAAAGTATCACCGCTCATCTAAAATTATTGCAAGTCACGTGGGTTTGAAATCTTGCTGGCCTTCCTTTTGATCAATTGAAGTCTTTTTGTTTTCGCCTTTTCCACCTAGAGGACTACTAGGGCCGGCCTCAAAGTCGATCGAGCGTCTAGAGTCATTAAATTATAATTTATTTTTATCAAAGAGTCATGATTTTAGAGTTTTTAACAGCGTTATGATTAGGATGATTAAAAGGGTACGTAGCGTCGTAGCCTAGCTAGGTCGCATTCACGAGTTTTGGTAGGAATAATATTTGAAATTTGTTTTGAATTTAAATTTCTTTGTTTATATAGCCTTTAATTTATAGGGCATCTCGTGATTGTTGATTAATTATTATCAAGAAGGTGCGTATTATTACTCTTTTATAATATGATCATAATTATGTTGGAAATATATACTATTGAATATTGGAGGATCACTTCGTGTTTTTTAAATTTTAAAATAAAATTAATATTTTATAATAATATTTTATTTAATTTTTAACTTTTATTTTAACTCATCTCATCTCTAAAATTAAACATTAAACGAGACCACCCTTCTTGTATACCACTGCGCGCATGCCACGCTGCATCATCACTCTATTTCTCAGCTTATAAGTTCCATTACTCTTTATTTTTTTCATCACCCTTTCTGCAAATGTGGGCCTTTGGACTTGAAGATCACATGCCCACGCCTTTTGATTCCATCACCCCGCGGCCTGCATTTTCTCCTCCTTTTCAAAGCTTGATTGCTACCCACAAAACAGTAGACTCTAATATGAGAGTGCATCAGGTTCTCAGAATCTCAGACTTTCTAATCCAATAGGAAGATTGCTCTGGAGTACTCAGTGTAACTGCCTTTATAACTTTGGAGTACATGATGGGATCATCGATTGTAGGGTGGCTATCAGGGTATAGAAAAAAAAAACAGATTTTTATTTTATTTTTATTTTTTCTGGGTACAATATAAATGGAATGTGATCCTCTTTATATATCGTCCTGAACTATCCCAGTCACAGTTCTTAATTAGCCTTTCATTTTGAATCACGCCCTGTCTGGTCATCAACTGCATGCATGCATGAAATGACTCCAAGCTTTATCTTTCTTTTCCTTCTCTTTTCTTTTTTCTCTCTCCCTATCTTTCCAGCTCGAGTTCATGGCAATTGCCAACAGCTGCATGTGCGGCTAGCGCTGCAAATTCCCACCATGTTATACTTTGAGTTTGAGACACTTACTGTGATCGATCTTCTTTATTGGCAGTGTGTGACGACAGCACTTCAATGAAAAAATATACCTTTGCACCATGTATATATACTTTAGCTTTTTTCTACTTTGAAACGGTTCATTATATATGAAAAATTATATATATTTGCAATCTGGCATATATAACAAGTACTATCATGCGATATTATCTATTGACAAAAGAAAACAAGCTTAATTGGTTAATTACTTTACTTTCCTCAATGAAGTTTGAAATAATGGTTAATTTGGAGGCTCAACAACAAAGGATAAAATCAGATCATGTGTATTAATATATGAATAATTCTTTTCATCGGTCACTATTCACTACCCCACACTCCACATTCTATAAAAAAAAAAAAAAAAGCTATTAAGTGTCGAATGTGAATGTAAATATATAAATATATATATATATGCTCAAAGTGTCAAATGGGGATTTTCTTGTGTCATGGAGGTCCTATAGCTTGGAATGACATAACACCTTAAGAATTAATGAAATTTGGAGACAGAAATAAATGAAATTAATTTTGGGAGGGGGTTTAAACTTTGAAAGACAGCAACCATGAGTGTCGGCCACAATAATCTTGGTCAAGGGCCTAAGCATTGGACTTCTTGTTAACATGTCCTTTTCCTTTACAGGTAATGTTTCTGAATTTCATGATGATCTCCAAGTTCCTCAACTATATATATAAATATATATATATATATATATATATAAAATATCCACCGATCGATTAAACGTTAATTAATTGTACTTGGGCTTGGGCATGCAGGAAAGAACATATATAATTGCAGTGGCTAATTTTGAATGCACGAGTCTTTATTTACAACTTGATCGTGATGTTAATAGTCTGGAATGCATTAATGTTAATCATTTGGATAACTATGTCGGAGCCCTTTCAAAGACTTACCTTTTTTGAATAGATTAGTTCTTGATTGCAAGTATTAATGATTATGTACTAAAAATATTGTCAGTACAAACGATCAGTTTTTTTTTTTTTTCTTTTCTTTTTTTGCGGATATTCTCTCTCTGCATCTCTCTTTGTTTTTACTTCACTATTCACAGGAAAATAATAATATTTTTTATCATTAATTTTAGGGAAGCTGCTACAGCTACCAAGAATGATCTCACCGAGCAGGCAAATTTTTTTCTTTTAAATATTTAAAAAAATTATAAATTTATTAAAAAATACTTTATTAACTATTAGTAAAAAAAAAAATATCCTCTATTATCGAAGCATTATTCTAATTTTAGAGAAGTCCATGACTATTTGGGCTTGCTAATAAATCATGGACAGATTGAGTTGGTGGGCCTCTACTCGGCTGGGTGGAGGCCATTTTCTGCTGACCAGCATTACCAATAATGGGTTGATATATGGTTTTATGATTCGGCCTGGCAACGATGAGCATTCTTAAATCACTTCGGGTGAACCCTCAACAATTCTCTCTCTCTCTCTCTCTCTCAAAATGTGGGCAAACGGATTTGTGGGCCAATTTGCCCGCATCTTAACGGGGCACCCGCCCAGGATAGCCAGGGCGAGACCCGGGAGATATGAGTAGCACCCCTAATATTAAATCATCACTCGTCTAAAAAATCTAAATTAATATAAAGTGATAAATATAATTATATAATATATATCCTCAACACTTAAGTCTTATTAATTAACAATTTTTCTTGAAAAAATGTTCAAAAAAATAAAATTGTCAAGAAATGTATCACATGTTTACTTATGATGGACATAATAAACTCTATTTCGTAAAAGGCCAAGACTCAACAAACGGGAGGTAAGATACAATAGCAATAGTGAAAAGTGAAAAGGGAGTGTCTCACATGAAAGTTTTTTTTCACAAACCATCTAGAAATTTTCATACTTCTATGGTAGATAATGTGTTATTATTTTTAAGGATAATAATACATTTATAATTCTTTTACAATTCATTTTTCAATCAATCAATACAATTTTACAACTTTATTAAAAATAAATGTTAATTTTATATAAATACTCCTTCGATTTTATATAGAATGTAAAATAATTGTAAGTTGATAATTTTATACTGTATAAAATTGAAATAATGAAAAGTTGATATAATAGCAATACTGAAAAGTTAATATCTTTTTTATTAATAATATGAATCAGCCAAATACAATAGGGCTGGTTTGGATAGTGAAATAAGATGAGATAATTTTAGATTAGTTGAATAAAATATTGTTATAATATTATTTTTTAATATTATTATTGTTTTGAAATTTGAAAAAGATAAATTATTTATTATATTTTGTATGAAAATTTAAAAAAATTGTAATGATTAGATGAGATGAAATAAGATGAGTTGAAAATATTTCTGTATCCAAACGGGACCTTAAATTGTGTAACTAAAATAATAATTACGATGGTAAAATCTCATAAAAATGTGATAAACAACAAACCCTTTGGTCCTTTGCCATGGGTCAGTTTGACAATGTCGAGGTGTTAAGTAAGACTATAATATATCTATAGACTATCTACACATAAGTAATCAAATTTGGGCTCCTGCTAATGCATTATGTGTTTTTTTTTTTTTTACTTTTTTCACATGATTTTTTTAATATTTTTATAAAAAAATTCACAATATTATTAAAAAAATACTTACTTAATCACGAAGTAAAATAAAAAAAAAAAAAAATACCAGCGGGAGCCCCCAACGGTAAGCATAGCATTTTCCATCAAATTTTGCCGAAAGACTAGTAGACCCAACTTGTCTATTCTCAACATGTCAACTAAAACTCGTGGTGGATCAGAGTTCCACAAGAAAACGCCCTCACAGTCATTTGGCCCTTGTTTTGCCAAGAAGTCTGCCACTTGTTTGATCTCTCAATAAATATGTTGGAGGAGAATTACTCTTCTGTCATTAGCTTTCTTAGCCAATTCCTAGTATTCCCAAACTGACCATGGTACCTCCCCCTTATTCTTCCACTATGTCAATATTAGCATGGAGTCAGTTTCCACTTCCACTTGGTTGATTTGGAGCCTTTCACATAGCTTTAGTCCATGTAGTAGAGCATGGACTTGGAAAAGCCTGCAATAAAATCACCCTCTGCACTTCGAAAACCCCACCCCTACCACATTGCCCTAGGTTACCCAAGTAACTACAGTCAATGTTTAATTTCACAGACCCTGGATTCTGTTTGGCCCACCTTAGAATTGTAGCTCTTGGTACTACAGTGGGAGCTATAGAGATTCCAAGCTGTTGGAGAACTTGTTCACCATATGTTTTCTGGTACTTCGGATTGTGAGTGGTCCCCATTCTCTCAGCCAAAAGGCTCCTGATCTTGTGACACTCTACTTCCACTGTCTCCAATTTACTTTCCATACAGGTTGGTAGCATGTTACATGATTATTTGTAGTTGTGGTTTAAGTATTATGTTTAAACCCAATCTTTAAAAATGATTATGGTAGAAGTCACCCCATCATTTTAACCATGATCTTTGTTTTATTTGTTTTTGTGCATAGTTGCTGGGTGAAAATTTATATCCGCTAGTGGACCAGTTGGAACATGAGAATGCAGCAAAGGTGATAGGCATGCTACTGGAGATGGGACCAGACTGAGGTTTTGCATTTACTGGAATCACCAGAAGACTTGAAAGTGAAGGTTTCTGAGGCCATGGAGGTTTTGAGGAATGTCAATCAACAGCAGCAATTAAATACCACAAATGACCAGATGGCTTCACTTTCGCTAAATGATGCCCTTGTTTCTTAGAGTTTGTAGGTGGGGGTGGTGGGGACTATATGCTTTAACTGTATACTCTTCGAAGAATATTGCTTTTGAAAGAGTTGTTTTTGTCTTCAATGCCGGTGAATGCAGAGCTTCTCTTCTCATGAATAGGATTTATTCAGTTGATATCAAACCTATGTATGGTGGCGTAAAATGTTTTAGAGCTCGTTTAGATAGTGAGATGAGATGAGTTGAGATGATTTATAAATAATAGTAAAATTATTAGTTAAAATTAAATAAGATGAGATGAGATGTCACCTCTGTATCCAAACGTACTTTAGAATCATTTTGCATGCCTTTTGGATACCTTGATACTGTTGTCTGAAACATTCAATTCTTGGCATTATGATTACTGATGCCTTTTAGTGGGTCCGGCAGAAAGCTGGGAAATTGGTTTTCCTATCAGATCAATAAGCTTGTTGTTTCATATTTGATTTCATTTTTGTCTCCGTGATTAGTACTTGCATTTCTGCTTTTATGAATGGCACTATCATTTTGGACCCAAAAGAGTGAATGGAAATGGTGGGAGATATCTTGTTTTACAGAGTTGTGCAAACAACTAGCACGGAAAAATAGTTGTAAACTCTCACCAAACTGATGCTAAACGTTCTCTTTCAAAAGCAAACATGGATATGCACACTATCTCAAAGCTGTAGTTCAGGAGATGTTGGTTAAGTATAGAGAACTAATAATCTTAATTAAGTTATTAACATCTAAACAACCTTAAGCTCAACAAACTACGATTGAAAGTACCAATAGAGACGATGAATGATGTGGTACTCTCATCTTATCTTTAGCATGCAATGTGATTTAATTGACATATCATGTTCAGATAGAACGAGAATATCGCGTATTCGTACTTCAGAAGCAAAGTACATCTTTACAGTTTTATTTCATAAACTTAGAAATGTAGATGTAACTCGCAAAACCGGACCAAAAGGGAAAAAAGAAATCAAAACTTCAATTCAGGATGATTGCAAGAACCAGCCCCAATTCAGTCCAATTGATAATTCACAAGTTCAATACAGTACAAGTCTACTAGCTATATTTTCCATGTTTTATTTTGACTGAACTAAAATAAATGTTTTCCACGTCATCATATTGGTTCAGACAAAAACCCAATATTTTTCATGTGTTTATTTGAACTGAACAATTCAAATGCACTATGTGCATTAAAATGTTGCATCAATACTGGGTACATTTTATGAAAAATACTTTAGCCAATTACATAAAAATAAACTTATAAATTGAAGTGATTTGATATGATAAATCAGAATGTAAAGTTATTTTTATTATAAAATAGATATAACGGATTTCATAAAATCACATTAATTTAAAATTTTATTTTATGTAATTTTTTTTATATCTGTAATAATTCTCTATTATAATATATAAGAATTATTTGATTCTTTTATTAAAAATTAAAAAGAAAATTAAAAAAATGGGTCTCTAGACATCTTTCGAAAAAGAAGAAACAAGAATTACTGAGCCAAAAGGACAATGACTAATTTATTCGTCATATTGGCATTATTTATTTCTCTGAACCAAAAGAAAAATGTGACCTCAATACATAGGACAAGAAGGATATTTTTTCTCATCCACACAATTTTTTTTTTTAAAAAAAAAAAAGAAAAAAGTAAGAGTTCTATATTAGAGGGACCAACCGGCCGGCCCAATCATGCAAATGGGCCACTTCGGACAACCTGTCATATGAGAAATATTATAAGATTCCTAAAAGCCCCACTAAAGTAATGTATGATTATGAGAGAGATGTTGAAATCCGAAATTATCCCATAGGATTCCTTGGTTCGCTGGCTTTCTAAAAATATAGAAATAGATATTAGTCTTAGGATATGTTCTTTCCTATTTATAGGAACTGCACGTGACTGTCCCTATCACGTATCTCTTCCTTACTTATTATCTTTTTTTTACCACGCTCGATTTGGACCTATCACGTATCTCTAGGGTTTGAATAAAATATTAAATTATCACTTATTTTATAAATTTAAATTAAATTCTTATTTTAATATCATATAAAATCACCACTTATTTTAAAAAAAATAAATAAATATTTATAGTTATAAGTTATGCAAATGCCGCGCAGTTCTCTTAAAAAAATAAATAAATATAATACTCACATGTAATTTTTATTATTTTAATAATAGACTCTACTTTATTTTAAAATGAATGTAGGATACTTGCACAATCACTATATCTAGTATTATTCTTCTAAAAATTTAAGTTGATGAAAATAGGTAGATATATATATATATATATCAATATCTCTTATCTAAAACATAATTATATAAATAATTTATAAAATAGTTGTATGCGTATCTTTTTGTATTCAAATTTTAGAGTTTAAAACTTTAAAGGAGAATCATATCACAAGAACAAATCATACATTATTTATAACTATTTGAATAAATGTTTTAAATAATATTAAATAACTCATAGTTGTTATATGACTCATTTTATTCGTTTATTTATTTCATTTTCGAGTTTTAGACTTCAAATCAAAATTTAAAAGAAGTATTATTATTTACTGTCTCTGATCATATTTACTGATGTAATACATTTTAAATGATTGTTGATTTAAATAGTTGTTATACGGAACTATTATAAGGATGGAGAAAATATATTTATAAATCTTAGTTGTAACACACTACTTATTCATATCAACTATACTAAAAAGTTACTGGTGTTTAATTTTTTTTTTTTTAAGTTATAATAAATCTCATTATAAGTATTGTGTTAACACACCAACTTATATATAGCAAAACTCATATTGATGTTATATCAATAGGTGCATTTCAAGGTTATAAAATCTTAAATGAATAGTAAGATCACTCAAATTTTAGATATGAAAAAAGAGAGACTCTCAATGAAGAATTGGTAATGCTATATATAATCGTGGATTTTGTATTCTCCTCATATTTCATTTGAAAAAAAAAAAGTGAAGGTTATTATTAAAAAAATAATTTTTTTCATGTGAATCTTATATTTATCACTTTTTTAAAAAAAAATTACATGAAAATTACATACTATAATAATGCAAATATCACGGTCTCTTTTAAGAATTATTATGTGCAATTTGAGGAAAGGAAAATTCTTATTATCAGTCACTATTTACTATCTGATTTCTAATATCCTATAAAAAGTATTTTAATATTTTATAAAAAAATATCTATATACCCTATAAAAAAAACTATAAATATAAAATATTAAAATAAATAATAATTTATCCATAAAAAACTACCGATTTAGGCATGAGAAATGATTTATATAAATTCTAAATAGATAAATCTTATATAAATTTTTATAAAAAAATAAATTACACCTTAAAATATATAAAAAAATTATTTTTTATTAATAAAATCTATTATTTTATAAAAAATTTATATATTTAAAATGTATATCTAACATTACTATTCCGAGATAGCCTCGTCCCGATTCTTTATCGGAATGTTGGAGAGAGAGATTAGACGAAACAGACGCATTTGGGTTGGGCTTATTCCGGGGTGCGTTGTGACGTGGCCAACTTTTTTATTTTTTACATCTTCTTTCATGGGGAGGAGGGGCCCACTTCCAGACAATATTTGTTATATTTTAGTAATAAATATATATTAGAATATAATATGATTTTTTATAGTATTTAAATGGCTGATATTTTTGAGTAATAATAATATAATAATAATCGGTGATGTCAAGGATGATGAAATCTGTTAATCTACGAATCTATCTATCAATCTTCCTTTGGTTTTTGAGTCAGGTGTTAGACCCACACTCTGCTCTTTCGCGTTCTCTCCACGCTGTCAATTCCCTAGAAAAATCCTTTTTATTATTTTAGGTTTATCAGCTTTTTACCCTATTTGTTAACACCTATTTTAAACAAATTACAAATAAGAAAGTATAAAGATACATATGCAAACTCATTTTTAAAATTATAAACATTATTTTTTAAAATAATTTATAAAAATAATATTATTTTACAAAAATATTCTCAATTTAAAACATTATTATATAAAAAATTATACCTGTATCATTGCTTGATAAAAAATTTCTTCAAGCGTATCATATCACAAAATCCATTCTAAAACATAACATTTCATACAAGATTTATAAGATGAAATAGCCCATCTCACATATTTGCAAAGTTATGGTATTTATATTCTTCCATATTTTATTAAGTTGATAAGTATGATATATGGGTTATGCTACTTATCATTCCACAATACATACTATATATATTTTATTATTTTATTATTTTATTCTTACTAAACTAATTGAGTTATTCTACTTATCATCCATAAACCACATATTTATTATGAAAAAAAAAAATTTAAAGAAGTGTAGTGTGTGGGATGCCGAGTATAATTATTCTTATATTAATTATTAACATCTTATCTTATTAAGAAGAAATTATGATAATATAATTTCTAACATAACACCGATTTTTAATATGATGAAAATATTTTAATTCATTATACAATAATATGAATAAAATCTATTTACAAATCTTTTTATTGATATACCAACTATATTATTGATGTAAAAGCATGTGAAATCAAATTTAAAAATAAAATTAATATTTTGATTCTTTTTACGAATATAATAGGCTTAACTAGGGGTGAGAATCGGCCTGCCTGGACTGGAAAAACCTACTAGACCAGACCGACCCAAGACTGAGCCCGATCGATCTCGGTCTGAATTGCATAGGACCGAATTCATTCGATCCGGTGCTTTTTCACTCCGGACTTGACCGAATGAAAATAAAATATATATTTTATAATTTATATATATTAATTATATAATAATTGTATATAATTAATTATATAATTTTCGTCTAACCTAGTCATATCACTAATTATTAACTAATACTAATATTTATACTAATACTAATAGTGTAGACTCTAACATAGTATAAAAGAAAATACTAATAGTCTAATATAGACTATAGTTATATAGCTATACTATATTACTAATAGTCTAATACGAATATTATTATATAGTTATACTAAATTACTAATAATAATAAAGTTAATAATTAATCACTATAAGTCTATAGAGTATAACTATATATATTTAGTATCAATATATTATTATATCCTTTAATGTATTACTAATACTATTAAGAATTATAGTATAAATTATAATATATGTATAATTTATAAATCTATAATAGTATGGATAATTAAATATTTTATGCTTATTTATAATAGTATGTTAAGTTTGTATCTTTCTCAATTATGGATGTAATATGTATGGATAATTGAATTATTTATGTTTATTGCTTCATATACAAAATGTTAAAAGTTGTATATGGCTCATTATGTACTAACATTTAACATACTTTAAATTAGTAATAAGGTAATAATTAACATCATCAATATAATTATAACTAAATTAAATCACTATAGTCTATAACTATAATTATAAATTATAACTAAATCACTATAAATCTATAAGTCTATTGTCTATATATAGTATTAAATTATTAATATCACTATGAGTCTATGACTAATGACTATATCACTATAAGTCTACGAGTCTATGAGAGTATGACCATATATTATTATATAGTATTAATATCACTATATCATTATAATATATATATATATACACACTATAAGTCTATATGTAGTAGTAACAGTAACACTATAATAGTATAATATATAGTTTTAGTATATATTAATATATTATAAGAGTTATAGGATTATAACATAATATATGTATAATAGACTAATAGTATAGTATTAATATCACTATAACGATATATACCTAATAGGCTAATACAATGATTTATTAATCATATTACATATACAAAATGTAAAAACTTAAAAGTTTAAAATATTGAAAATTATCATAGATTCATAGAAGTTATAGAATCATAAATTGTAATACATTGAGTCATTGACAATTTGACATACTCTAAGTTACTAACAAATTAACAATTAATTATCATTAAATGTTTTTTAATGAGTTAATTAAATAATCCACAATAATAGTTTATTTAATTTTAGTTTTACTAATTTAAATAAAATTTTTAATTAATTTATGTAAAAAAAATATACAAGTGAAAAACACACATGTGAGTTACATTCCCAGAAACGGCGTCATTTGGTACAAAATTGGATCTAAACGGCGCCATTTCTATCACTAAAGACAAAAAATAAAAAAATAAAATAAAATAACTGGGTCGTGTGAAACAACATTGTTTCACGCAACTCAATTATTTTTTTTCAATTTAACGGCGTTGTTTCGTTATAACCCATCGTCTCCCCCCCTCCTCGATTCATTTCTTCTTTTCACTTTTCCCCAATTTTTCGTGAGAAACCCTAAGTGCTGCAATCCCCCATCTTGCCCCTCCATCCCCTCCGTCACAGCAGGCTCACAGTCGCAGCCGATTGGTACTCTCTCTCTCTCTCTGTCTCTCGCGACTCGCAATCGCAGCCCTTAAAGCCGATTGTTTTGAATCTTTGATCTTGAATCCTTGGTGTATTTGTTATGTATTTTGTATTTGTTGAGAACTTGAATGTTGATGTATTTGTTGTTATGGTTTTTTATCTTGATGTATTTGTTTTGATCTTAAGTATTTTAATTTGTACTTGTATTTGTTGAATCTAAAAACCCCGATACAGAACATTATTCTTACATGTAATTTGTATTTGTATTTGTATTTGTATTTGTTTTAATCTTATTTTCACTGCATGATATAACCAGTTATGAGCCATTTGAACAGAACCACTGGAATTTATTCTTAAATATAATAATATAATAGTTTTGATCTTACATGCCGACTCTCACCCTTATGTATGACACAAAACAGTATTCTTAAACATTTAAAAAGAGCCATTTTGTATTCTCAATTTATACTTTTATGTATAATTACTTCATTTGTTGGAAATTGAGTTAAATTGATCTCATTTGAACAGAGCCTAATGGAATTTATTTAGATACTGAATTCTCATTTATTTTGATCTCATTTGAACATAGCCCAATGGAGTGCTCTACAAATTATGTGCAAGAGTCAACACAAGACATACCTCCACTCCCACCCCCTTCCAATGTAAGTAATGAATCGGTTGATGGGTCATAAAATGGTAGAGTTAGGCCAATGATTTTGGATCACTCTACAAAAATACCAAAAGGTGATCTCACAAAACCTAGGGTTGCTTCTAATTATTGGGGTGTTTCGTATGTATGTGATACGAAGATCAACGGTACGAAATCCATGAAGTATTACATTGAGAAGCAATGTAAGAAATGTTCGTTTAAGAAAACGGATAAGTCCTAGACGACTCTAGATTGGATGGTGGAGGAAGGAAGTAGTAGTGGGGGATTTGTGCCCACTTCATTTAGTGTTAAGGCTTGCTGACAAATCTTAGCAGAGATAATTATTTTTTATGAGTTGCCCTTTAGGCATGCTGAATCGGAGGGTTTCAGGAAGTTTATTCTTGTGGTTTGTCCTAAATTGGTAGAGATTTCATCCCGTATGACGTTTGCTAATGACTTTTTTAGTTTATTTTTTAAGGAAAAATCAAAGTTGAGAAATGCTATTCGAGGGCAGCGAATTTCCCTCACCACAGATACATGGACATATGTGTAAAACCTAAACTATATATGCCTTACAACATACTTTATTGATGATGATTGTAAATTACATAAGAGGATTCTTTCATTTTCTTTGGTTGAAAATCACAATGGTGATACACTTGTTAACGACATAGATATGTGTTTGCATGATTGGGGGCGACCAAAAATACTTGCACCCACTCATGATAATGCAAGTTCTAATAGTGGGCCATTTCTTTTTTTTTTTTTTTTTTTAAAAAAAAAAAAAAAACCAATTATAGGAGAGACACGGTCTTGGAACATGAATTCTTGCATATTCGATGTTGTGCTCACATTTTAAACTTAGTCGTTCGTGAGAGATTGAAAGAATATGATGAGTCTATTGCGAAGGTGATGGGTGTTGTGAAGTATGTTAAATCATTTCCTCAAAGGTGGAGTATATTTAAGAAATGTGTGGGGTTGAAAGATATTCAATCCAAAAGTCAAGTTTGCCTAGATGTACTAATTAGGTGGAACCAGTGTTTTTAATTTCGTACCGTACTGGCCGATACGACCTAAATTTTTCGTATTGGCCCAGTGGCCGGTACAGGTATCATATGTGTTTCGTATCGGCCTAAATACCGGACGTACCGGCCTGTATTTTGGCCTGTACTGGCCGATATTTCGGTCTTTATTATTTTTTATTCATTTTTTCAAACTATAAGCTTATTTTTTGACCCTCAATTCAGATTAGACTATTTATAATTTATATATATGTATTTATATACAACTTATTCGTCTATAGATTATTATTTTAGAATATAATTTATATATATAATTTATTCATATATCGACTATCCCGAAATGGTACACAAAATGATACCGGTACTGAAATATTTCGTTTGAGTGCCTTGACCGGTATGGTATTCATAACATTGGGTGGAACTCTAACTATCTTATGTTGGAGATGGTTTCAAAATTTAGAAAGGCTTTTGATCTATTGAAAGAAGAAGATCCATGCTTCCTTGGTAGTATTGGAGATGACGATGTGGTGAATAGAGAAAAGTCAAAGAAGTTAGGGCCTCCCAATACATCCGATTGGGAGAAGGTAAAGTTGTTTGTGAGGTTTCTTCAATTATTTCATGATGCAACTTTACGCTTATCGGGGGGTGAATATGTAACTTGTAATATTTTTTTCTCAGAGTTGGTTAGTATTAAAGATACTATTAACATGGAGTGTGAATAAGGAAATCTCGTGGTAGGATTAATGACCACAAATATGAAGAAAAAGTTTGAAAAATATTGGGAGAATTTGAAAATTCAGAATATGTTGTTGTATGTTGGGGTTCTTCTTGATCTTTGATACAAGATGTGATATCTTGATTTTAGATTGGTACAAATGTATGCACATGATCAATAAAAAAAAATTGATTTTAGTTAGAGGTGAGAAATGCATTTATCCGCATGTATGAGGCATACAGGGAAAATGAAGGAGAGAGTTCTCCTCAGAGTCAGCGCGCAAGTTCCCCACATGAAGACGTAAATCCTTCAATTGACAAGATTGAGAGTAGAAAGGCACATTTGATGACCCAATTTAAGCAATAGTTACAGTCAGAAGATAGTTTGGAAAGTAAGTAAGAGGTTGATAGATATCTAGCTGAAAGATATGAGGATCAAGAGGATAGTTTTGACCTTCTAAATTGGTTTACTTTCAGTTAGATATCATGTACTTGCAAAGGTTGCACGTAATGTACTTGCAATACCGGTGTCTATTATGGCCTCTGAATCTACATTTAGCACTATGGGTCGTGTACTTGACCCTTTCCGAAGTAGTTTAAATCCGATGAGTGTTGAGGTCTCATATGTGCACAAAACTTACTTTGTTCTTCTTCTACTCCAATAAGCCTTAGGACATTAATAGATGAAGTTGAGGAATTTGAGAAGCAGTTGGATATGGGTATGTAATGCATTTACTTTTAATATCTTTTGTGGTTTATTTTGTTTTATCTTCTATGTTATGTAACTTTATTTAACTTGTTTTATTTTAAATTTTTATGGATAGAACTTATTGGAAACTTTGCTGATTCTGTGAAGGCATCAAATACAATGTCTATCGGTCCTACATCTAATACTGATTAAAGACTAAAGAGGTGAGAAGATTGTTGGTTATGATTTTTAATCATAACTTGAGACCTTGCCCATGCTTAAAGTTAGTGAATAAGGTGGTAGGACCTGAAACTAATACCACATCTAAGATGTTTTTCAATATCTATATTGTTCTTTAGGTTCCAAGTGCCTGCCACCCACCGGTCCTTCCATAAGAATCTGCCCCTGAGAACCAAACACTTTTCTCTCATCCCATATACAAACTAGATATAAATTTAGTGGTAATTTCCACACAACAAAATCAAGTATCCAGTACATATTAAATGCCATAAGTGTGGATTACATAGAAATTTAAAATCATACCAGACAAAAACTTTTTTTTTCTCATAGGTCAATTTGAAACTTATAAAGAATATTTGTGTTTAATTAAGATACCCAATTTGAAACTCCACTTAAAGAATATTTGGAGGATAATGATATATATGGATCCAACAACTACCTCTTGCACCAAACATGCATGTGTAAATTGGTACAATTTACCTAAAGGGTTCTCTCTCCATATTTTAATTGGGAACATCCACATAATATAGCAATTAGTCCAATATTTGATGATCTTGAAAATGTGTGCAGGTAAATGCATGAATATATACATATATATATATATATATATATATATATATATTGATAATGTATTAAGCATAGGTCCCTTGTTTCTATCTTCTTTTTTTCTTCATTTTGGAAAAAAGAGGTTGAAAAAAGTCTCAAGACTGAGGAGTTTGAAACATTCTGATATATAGGCTAAGTATAGCACTAGAAGATTATTCTTTTACTGATAGTAATATGTTGCCTTCGGATAGTTGAGGAAGCATTGGCATGGGCCGACTGTAATGCATGGAACAACAAGCAACTCTGTGGCTCTGATTTCATTATGTGTTTTGTTAGTAGTTACTTTGTAAGGAACTTCATTTGGTTTCTAGTATATTCGGTTTATATATATATTTGTGTTTTGTATTGATGTAAATATGAGAGGCTAAGACAATGAGAGCTTTGTATTTATGTAATTGTATTTTGTATTTTTTTTTCTTTTTCTATTTGGAGTTTTAAATTTGGATAAATTGGATGATTACTTATTACTTATAACTTATTACTTATTAGAGATTTTACTAATTAGGGATTGTTTTAAATTTCTTTATTTCTATTTTTTTAATTTTATTACCATGAATGATTGATAATCTCGTTTAAGTTGTTTGGAATGGATGAATATAGAAAATTTATATTCTTTTGTAAGTAAATCATTTTATTCAAATTTATTGTAGATAGGCAATTTTTTTAATGATTATTTTTATTTTCCCTTCAAGTTCTTTTTTTTTAAATATATTTTTGGACTTAAAATTGGATAAAATGTTAGTGGGCCAAAAAAGTTAAACATTGGATATAGGGATTGGGCCATTGGCCTAGCTTGGATAGTGTTGGACCAACAGGACTGATTGGACCGATCCGACTCGACCCAATTGGGACCGAAAGATTGACCAGACTAGACCAGCCCGTTTCGAGTGGGACTAAACCAAATCAGTCCTTATGCTTTTCGGCCCGATCCAAAGTGAGAAAATTCTGGACCAAATAAATTCGGTCTGGTCTGTAAAACCTCCTCAGGATCGACTAGACCGGACCGAAATCATCCCTAAGCTTAACAATAGATGATACGTTACACACTAAACTTATTTGAAGAGAAAAAAAAAAAAAAAAAGAGAGTAATAAAAAAAATAATAGGAATTCTCTCATTCCATATAGAAGAATAATATATATTATCAGTATTTAGAGAAATGTAAGATGAGTCAGGTGAATACAAGTTTGAAACGCGCTGTGGATTGAGAGTCGGAAAGGGAAAGAGAGTAATAAATACGAGGTACAAAATAGGAAGGCCAGTGGTCACAAGAGGGACGAAAGAGGCAAAGGTGGCCCTCTTCCCGTACTCTTGGATTGGACCTTTCGGGAAAGGGATTTCCTTTTTCCCACCATTATTCCCATTTCCTCTTCTACGACCAAACCCTCTCTCTCTCTCTCTCGATCTGCGGCCTTCCCTTCGGGCACAAATAATTCTACACAACACAACCTCCTTCCTAAACCGCCCCTCTCGTTAAAACTTTTTATTTACTGTTATCTATATACCTGTGGAAAAGTAACCCACCGGAAAAAAAAAAAAAAAAAAAGAGAGAAAAAAAGCACAACAAAGAAAAGTTTTGGAGATGGATGGGAATGGAGATGGAGGTGACTTGTGACGTGAATGATTAGTAATTACTCCTTAGCTAATAAAGGTAATTGAGTAATTAGCTATCTCATATGGTTCCTGTGCTGTCTATTTCCATTAGTGGGTGGGTAGTTTAGGAGGAGAGAGAGAGAGAGGATGCTTTTCGATTTGGTTAACGTGGGAAAGTTGTATAAGGAAAGAGATGGTTCTTTCATTTCTTTCCCATTTTCCCAACTAATGTTCTTTGTAACCCACCAATAAGAAAAACAAAAACAAAAAAGAAACATCATTTGTAGTCCTAAACGAGAACAGTAAAGTTCGTACACGAAGTTTAAATAAACAGAAAGGACGGTTAAAATAAAAAAGCCCAAGATAGAGAAACGGATTTGTGAATGATTAACGAGAAGAAAAAAAGAGCAAAAAATAGGTAGGAGCAGTGGTAATAAGAGAGAGAGAGAGAGTGTGTCTGTGAGTGAAAGTGAATTATGAGTCACTGAAAAGAAGATGAAGAGAGGCAAGTGGTTAGAGAGAGAGAGAGAGAGAAAGAGGTAATACGGAGAGGGTGGGTTGCTTTCGGCTATAAGCTTGCTGCTGAAACTGGCCTCGTCTTGCTGTGTATTGGACAGCGAGGGATAAAAAGGATCTCGGAACTCTTCAACCTTTTTGCAACACACACCCAACGCCTCCTCCTCTCTCTTTCTTTGTCCTAGGTTTTCTGCATAACTCTGATCTTCTCAACCTTCGCCTCTTTCCCACACACATCTCTTCTTAGAAAACAACTGAGAATTTTGTTTTTTTTTTCTTGTTTTGGTTTTTTCCAACATATATATTCTGGCTTCTATGGGAGAATAAGGATCTGAATTTGTACCACGGAACAATAAGGTCTTGTCATTTGGAGAGATCACAACGAAGACAGGGAAAAAAGAAAAAGAAAAAATGTGGGATCTTAATGACTCGCCTGATCAAAGACGAGACGACGAATCCGAAGGCTATTCTTCTCAGAAGACCTCGTTTGATGGAGACGATGAAAAGGGAAAAAGGGTCGGATCCGTGTCGAATTCTAGCTCCTCCGCGGTGGTCATCGAGGACGGATCCGACGACGATCAGGACGTCGAAAGAGGGAAAATGATCAAGAGGCGGGGAGGCAGCAACAGCAAGTTATTCGGGTTCTCGTTCATGGAGAGCGACCCGGCACCAGTGACCCGTCAGTTTTTTCCTGTAGACGAGTCAGAAATGGGAGTTACAAACGATGCCGGAGCTGGTCCCACTGCTGCTGTTGCGTTCCCTCGGGCCCACTGGGTGGGGGTCAAGTTTTGCCAATCGGATTCACTTAGCCCGGGAAAGTCGGTGGAGGTCTCGCAGCCCATGAAGAAAAGCCGGCGGGGACCGAGGTCGAGGAGCTCCCAATATCGCGGTGTTACGTTTTACCGGAGAACTGGCCGGTGGGAGTCTCACATATGGTTAGTCTTCTTATACGTGTGATCAACGAATCCTGTCTTCTTCTCTTCTAGGATTGGCATATGACAGTTGTGTTTTGTTGTGCTTAATGCAGGGATTGCGGAAAGCAAGTTTATCTGGGTAAGACTGGCTTTATGTTTATGTTCTTTTTTTCCTTTTTTTTGTTGGAATAAATTGAATTCTTTGCCTGTGACTGTTGAGAGTACAAGTAAGTGAAAAGAAATTATCCTCATTGCAGGTGGATTTGATACTGCACATGCAGCTGCTCGGTGAGCTCTTTGCTTCTTCCTCTCTTTGTTTAATAAGCATGTTCTATTAGCTCTCTTTCATCTTGAAGCGAATGAACGAATAAGATTCACACTCAAAAATGTGAAATTGAAAAGAAAATTTTTTGTACAGTGCATATGATAGGGCGGCCATCAAGTTCAGGGGTGTCGAGGCAGACATCAATTTTAGCATTGAAGACTATGAGGAAGACTTGAAACAGGTATGACCGTATGAAAGAGAGAGAGAGAGAGAGCGATTTCTCATGGCATTAAATTATGTTATCTCGAACGTTTTCTGTTTTCCTTATCATCTATGCGGAATTGCTATTATTTGTTTATTAATTGGGCAATTGAAGTTATATCATTTACGGATGGAGGTGTGTGTAATCATAGATGAGCAATCTGACAAAGGAAGAGTTTGTGCACGTACTTCGCCGACAGAGCACCGGATTTCCGAGAGGGAGCTCCAAGTACAGAGGTGTGACCTTGCACAAGTGCGGAAGATGGGAGGCTCGAATGGGCCAATTTTTAGGCAAAAAGTAAACCTTATCTTCATCTACTTTAACACCAATCTCTCGGACCCCCCGTCTGGCTTTTCTTCCCATCTTTTTCTCTTTCTGTTTTGGTGTCGTGTATGTTCCTTTCTCTTTTGAGTTGTATAACCAAATCTTAATCTGATTTATCAGATACGTTTATCTGGGTTTGTTTGATACCGAGATTGATGCCGCAAGGTGTGTTCTTTAATTTTCACTCTTCCTCAATTACAGTACTTCCGGCATGGATTGTACTGAATTGGTCAAGAATAAATATTGGTTCGGTGGGAATTTAAAGTTTCCGGTGCACATGTAGGGCTTATGACAAAGCTGCAATTAAGTGCAATGGCAAAGAAGCTGTCACCAACTTCGACCCAAGCATCTACGAAAACGAGCTTAACTCAACTGGTAAGTATTAATTTCAATTTAAAAGACGCATCTGCTTTTTTAGTCTCAGCCCCTATTTCATTTAGAATATATTTCGTAGAATCTTCAGGTAATGCTGCTGCAGATCACAATCTTGATTTGAGTTTGGGCAATTCAAACTCAAAGCATGGTAGTAATTTGGGATTGAGGAATAATGATAATCACATTAATGATGCAATGGGACAGCGTTCGGCTCCGATGCAGTTCGAAGCTAATTGGCGGAATGGAGGGCTTATGCCTAAGGTTCATTTATCTAATGACATGGTTTTAGTTTGATTCTCATACTTCTGAATTGCGCTCAAATTTGCAAAGAACCGATCTTAATTAATTAGCATGTTCATGATATTGTAACCAGGAACAATGTAGTAGAGGCGACAGTGATGGGTTAATGGAGAATGAAACCATGCAGCTTCTGAGCCTAACCCATCTTCAATCTCCACCATCTAGAGACATGCAAATATATGGGCAATTCAGGAGGCCTGAAGAGACCGAGACCCAGATGCGTCCCAATTTATTTCCCGAATACCTTAATACACCCAATTATCAAGTGGGTATTGCCTATTAAACTCAGAACGCATTTTTTGGGGTGCCTATGATGAAGATATTTTTAAGGTAAATTGTCATATTTTTAATTAGGTTCAGCATCCAAGCAGCAGCTTTGGAGGCCGAATTGGTGGTGGAGATCTGTCACTGTCTATGCAGAATGAGCAACAATGGAAGCCCGGTCCTAATTCCCCCTTGTTTGCAACAGCTGCAGCATCATCAGGATTCCCACCAGCTCACATTAGACCATCTCAACATTGGCCGTACAAAAATATTGGATTTCACTCTTTCATGAGACCCTCCTGAATCCGATCGATACATATATATCCCACTTATGCATGTCCAACGGTCTGCTTATAATTTGATCTTTTCGGACTGCATGCCCCCATTTTATAGCCAAGCAAGCAAGTAAAAGATCAATGATTTTTCTACGAATGTTTAATCATGTTCAAACAAGTAAATTTGTTGTATAGAGAATCGGAACGAAGAAACTCCCAACTTTACCGGGAATGCTGGTCCTTGGTCAAACTAACTACCACACAATGAATCACACAGCAAGATTTTGATCTGGCGTCTGACTGAAATTCATACTGGTCGTGTTCATAATTCCTTGAGATCTCTTATGTGAACGATGGTTTGCCGTCCCATGGTATCTAATTATTAGCTGCGCACGCTAGTTTTCTTTCATACGCTATTGGCTTGGCTACCATGCCATATGTGATCTATTTTTATGCCTTTTTCTATTTGTTTCGCAGATTGGCATCGATCCTTTTGTAGTTACGATTTTTTTATGGGTGGTTCAAATTTTAGGGAATTTTGATTTAATGCATGTAGCGCTCTAGCTACAGTCGTACACCCATTATTGTTAAATGTCAAAAGTAGTGATGTGAAAGACTGGAAAAATCTCTGCTTAAAATTTCCATTAGAGTGGAGAGAAGGAGAGAGAGGTTGCTTGTATAAATCTAGACTTGAATTTCTTTTAATGGTATTGGAAGTATCACCGGATTGTGATGAATCGTCGTTGTCATCAGTGTCCTTTGAATCAGTTCTTTTTGGCGAAAAGCAGTCAGACATGGCTATTATGACGAGAGGGACCTATCAATATTGTAGCCCAAAGGTTTCCGAGGAGACTACTTCTGGTAGAGAGAGAGAGAGAGAGAGAGAGAGAGAGAGTGTGTCTAAGGATTAGGGTTAGAGTTAACGTGATTCTGTATTCAGATGTAGGGATACAACGTCAAAAAGTTCGTGCACATGTGTGGTTTTAGGTTGGATTTGGATGTACAGTTTATATAAAATGAGATGATTTAAATAGTAATTAAATTTAAATGATTTATTATATTTTTATATAAAAATTTAAAAAAATTATAATAATAAAATGAGATAAAAAGGTTGATGTATTAAGCCTTAATCTAGGTTTTACTAAAGAGAAAAATTTGAAGAAAAATCATAAACACATCACTTTTCATAATATATTATATAATCATATTTTAAAATGAATGGTAGGTTAATAAAATATTTTATAAAATAACATCATTTTATAAAAATATTCTTATTTTAAAATATGTGTTATAAAATATATTATGTGAATATTATTGCTCAAGACTGAAATGAGGGATGACGCGTTTGTAATAAACAAAATAGTCTTTTTTGTTTTGGGTTAAAGAGACTTGAGAAGAATTTGGACGATGATAAGGTAGAGAGATGTGTTGTGATATGTTTCGGTTTAGATGTTAAAATTAGATGAGTTCAGTTCTTTATAAGTAATAGTGAGTTGAGAGGATAAAATGAATTTTACGTAGTTCACTTAAGATGTGTTTAAATATTAAGATAAATTAAGATATATTTATAAGAGTTGAAAAAAGATTGTGGGTTCCTCGTATAAAGAGATAGTGAGTTGAAAAAGTTATGGATCACATCTGTAAAGAGATAATTTTGAATTAAGATGAGTTTAGTAATTGGGTTGACTTGGATTCAGATATGATATGAGATGGTTTTAGATAAAAATAAAAGTTGAAAAAAAATTTTGTTAGAATATTATTTTTTAATATTGTTATTGTTTTAGATTTGAAAAAGTCGAATTGCTTATTATATTTTGTGTAAAAATTTAAAAAAATTATAATAATAAGATGAGATGAAATATTTTTCAAATCCACCGAGCCTTAATGGTGGCATGGACACTAGCTTCCAAGAACATCTTCATGAAGATTTGTACAAAGTATTAATTTCATATGATATAATAATGGTTGTAAGGGGATATATATATATATATATATATAGATATGTATTATTTTTCCCCTCTTCCATTTATATTATGAGAATTGTTGAGAACAGCAGAAGCTGCAGTACTACATTATGAAGATTTTTTTTTTTTTCCAACCCAGCACGTTAGGTGTGCTGGGGCTTCTTCATACAGTAGAGCGTGAAGAAGAATTTTTCTTATATTATTTTGTCTATTTGTGTTGCCATGCAGGAATTGCCTTGATAAGCTTTGGAGCAAAGAATCATACCCTTTTGATCTTTGGTCCAAGTTTCTTCTCTTTTGACCATTGAGAGCACTGAGCCGATAGAGAAGAAGACGTAAATATATTGATTTGGGTGTAATTCTCCATTGAATAGCAACAAAAAAGGTGGTCCACACTCCACAGCACAAATGCCACGCTCATTCACTCTATGTGGAGGAGAAAAGAAAAAGGAAAAGAAAGAAAAGAAGAAAAATCAATTTCCAAAAGGGAACAAAGTGACTCTGTCCTGTACAATAGGTTAATGCTAGCCCTCCTCTCCTTAGATCCTTTCCTTGGCATCGGATCTACGAAGCACTGCAAAAGCAAAAACCTCAGACAGACAGATTCATCTCTCTTGATTTATGCTTCACTTTTTACCATCAAATGTGTGGCGTAAAAAAAGAGAAAAAAGAAAGACTTACGCGGTGCATTGCACAGATCAGAGAGTAAGACAGACCAGCCGGGATGGAGAAGTAGTACTTGTGGGGGGGACAGACAAAGCGTGGAAAAATATGATCAAAATTGAAAGGGGAGCTGAGCTAAGCTAAGCCAAGCTAAGGCAGGAATAACAGAGTGATGGGGGGGTTGGGTTAAGACAACTTTTTTACCTTTAAAGATGAGGGTTTCCAAAAATGGGATCTCTTCAACGGTTGGAAATCGTTTGGTGGTTCTTTTATACATTAATAATTGACAAGAGGGTCATGTACGTGTTTTTTGTGTTCGTGTTTGTCTGATATATACTAAATACACACACACACACTGAGAACTGACTGTGACTGAGACTTGACTGTTGGGGCATTGGATTGGTCCTCTATATATTGTGCTGTGAAGTGTTGGATCGCTTTCATCATCCACTCAGACAAACTCCTCCTTTGGTTTCCCTTTATAGGACGAGCTATTACGCTCTTTATTTACTGTCTCTCTCTCTCTCTGCATCTCTTTCTATAACCCCGACCTGTGCTTTGCCTTATCTTACATACCCAGAAAATCTCTCTCTCTCTCTCTCTCTCTCTCTCATGCACTTTCCTTTTATGGTATGCTTTTGGGTTGTTGTTGAGTCCACAAGTTTACTACCCATTCGCATCTTTCATTCTCTGCCTCAACAATAACAGATGATCAGTAACTTGTACATGAATATGTGGGCAAGGTTACTGACTTTAGGGTTTCTATATGAGCGGGTAAGGATGATGACATTATTTCTATTTGGATGCCTTGTTCTCTTTGAATATCTTAGGTCCCGAGCTTGGCCCCCTTTTTTTTTTAATTAGTTTGATTAGGAAGCACGCCATCCTCCTTTTAATTACGAATCTTAAGGTCAGCCAAAGTAGTTAATCGTCATGCATGTCTCCTAATTATTTTTCTATACATAATAAATTGGAGTGACAAAAGTGATACATGGGACGTGCATGGGACTTTCAGACTGATAGCATTGAAATATCTTTAAAATGAACATTTGCGCAAGATTGATAACAAGTACTTTTGTTAGTAATTTGTAAATTTGGTTATATATATATATATATATTTATATTTAGCCCTTTTATTTGCATGTGCGATATAAATGGTTAAAAAGTAATGTTAAAAACTATGAAAATCCTACCCTTACCGTAAGATTCAACAATTCTTAAAGTTTTATATTTTTAATCATGATGATCTAAGAGTACTTAATATTGAACATTAATGCTATATATATAGTACTACTAGAAGAACGAGATTATAGCGAATTGGTTTTTTAAAGAAAATTATCATCAGTGTACATATTGAAAACGGAAAATAATCATCAATCTAATATTCATTGTTTGCTTATTAATTAATTAATTTATAAAATTAATCTATTTTCAAATCAGTGTACAGATCAACTCTGTATATTAATAATAACCTTTGAAGATTTATAAAATGAGAGATTTTATGCATCAACTACTATTTATTTTCACATCTCATATTTATAATTTATTTTTTTCATATAGTAGGGAATAGTAAATAATATCTGAAATATAAAATTTTTCTTGTAAGATATATTGTCAGGGAAAAATAAATTAAATAATTTAATCAACATAAAAGCCAAAAAAATATCTATTAATTATCTCAGCCACTTATTATTCCCGGGTCCACATATATAAATTGCAGAGAAAATTGAGGTCCAGCAGCTGAAGAGTCGACAGATATGGTACTTAGCAACTGGACCACAAAGGAGAAGTACTTCAAGACCAAAACCTAGATTCATAGAAGGTTGGCCGTGGTCCCTCTTATCAAGAATGAGGATGCAGGCCGGCCTCTGATGCCAACATTCAACTCTTTCTTATCTTCTCACGTACGTACAATATGCATCTTATTTATAGCAGTCACGTTTAGGTTGCCATCATCAAATATGTGGCCACGCATAAGAAGAAGAAGAAGAAGAAGATGATGATGATCACTTGTTATAATTTATCAATCAATGTTACTGCTCTTTGTTTTGAACTTGTCGTCTATGCTACGTGTTTGCATGCGTTTGGATGCTGATATTATTTGAGATGAACATATTGAAATATATTTAAATGTAAATAAGTTATATAAACGCATGAAACAAGTTGAAATGAGTTTAATTTTTTCATAAAAAAATAAAAAAATAATAAATCCTATAAATAATTAATTTAAAATGAGTTGAGTTCGCTCAACCAACTAAACATAACTTAAATATTTTTTTTATGTTATATCTAAATAAATAATAAACCAATTAAAATGTAATAAATCAATCGATATGATTAGAAATAACAAATACAATATGAATGATAATATTTAATATTTGATAAATGTTTTGTCTATAAAAAAATTTCATAAAAATAACTTATAAATTAAATTGATTTGATTTGACATGATATGTTATATTAAACAAATAATCTTATTACAAAATCATATAAAATCATATTAATTTATAGATTTATTTCTGTAAATATTTATTACACGAAGGCGATAAATAAGTTTACAATTATTTAATTTTTAAATTTTATTTTGTGGTGCATTTTTTTCTTTTATTTATTATTATTATTATTTTGTTATATATATATCATATTAAAGTTGCTTCAAGATACTTTCCTATTATGGAAAGGTATAGGTGTGGATGTTGGTGAGTCTTTAACGATGGGCACCCCAAACGGTAAACCCAATCATCTCCAGCCACTCGTTTCCCTTTAGGTGGTATTCATTATTTTGAAAAGTTGCAAGTGGGCTTCACAAAAGTAACGCTCCACGTGTTTGACAAAAATATTCTAATATTTTGAGAACGGATTCTATTGAGAAATGTTTTAAAAATTAATAATAAAGATATTTTATTAAATTTATAAGTGAATTGATGTGATAATTTAATTTATAAAATAAAATTTAATATATCATATAAAATTATTTTTATTAAATGTGATATAATAATTTTTGTTTTATTTTATTAATTAATTAATTTATTGGAGCACTGAGCTTATAAATGATTGGATGGCTTACTCATGGAAACTCACCAATTGCATCAGTACTCGTATAGTTGCATCGTACATAGATTGAAGAGAGAACCTCATAAACTCACCACCCAATGCACTAAACAGTCACAGTTGTCAAACTTGGGAAGCTCAAAAGTCTGCAAACATAAAACAGGTTTCTGGGTTTTCATAAAATAATAATAATAATAATAAAATTAAAAAAAAAATCTGGATATTTATGAATGTTAGCCCCGTTTTTCTCGTAATTCCACGAAAATTACAGATGGCTTTCCTGCGTATATATTATAGGAAAATGCTAGAGCTCCCGCTGGGCACCCGCTGGGAGCTGGGCCCTAGTGTATTTTTTTATATGTATTTTTTAATTCTTTTTTTTATGTAGATGTTTTTAATGATTTTAAATATTTTTAAAAAATAAAAAAAATTATAATATTATTAAATAATACTTACTTAATCACGAAGTAAAATATAAAATATTTTTATATGATTTTTTATTTTATTTCGTGATTAAGGAAGTATTTTTTAATAATTTTTTTTTTTACTTCTTGATTAAGAAAGTGTTTTTAATAATATTCTAAATTTATTTTATTTTTTAAAAAATATTAAAAAAAATTATATAAAAAACAATTAAAAAAAAAACACATATAAAAATACACTACAGCCCCAGCGGGAGCCCCCAGCGGGGGCTGTAGCACGATCCTATATTATATGGCTGTACTGCACATCAACCGGAAGCTGTAACACACCCTTCATAAATTTTTTTTTCATCCTAACATGTTAGATTTGTTGGAGTTTCTTCACACAGTAGTGTAAAGAAGAAGATTTATTCTATATTATATATGAATAAATATAGATAACAGTTACTGTTTAAAAATAATTATTTTATATATATAATATGATATCATTTAAATCACACATATATTTTATAAAGATAAATAAATAAATAAATAGATCACATGCATATATGTAATGTATGTATTATATGCATCATTACAATAAATACTATATAAAAGGACTCAATATATATATACACACAAACACACACCATCAGCATTAATTTTTCTGGCCACAATGCGTGCTGCATGGAAAAGCAGATGGTAAGATACATCGATCATTAAGAGCACTTCCGTACCGTTCTCTAAAAAATTTCTTATAATTTAGTTTAAAAAACTTTCTTTAAATTTTTTCTTAAATTTTATTTATTTTTAAAATTTTTTTATTATAAATTAAATTAATTGGATGAAACCCTTTGAAAACTTATTACTAAGAAAATAAATAAAACTAAGAGATAAGTCAGGAAATAGATAATGCAAAAAAATTTACTCAGATTCCTAAAAAGAAAAAATATCATAAATCAAGTTAGACTCTATCACTCTAAAGAAATAACCTCTATATAAGAAGCAGTTCTCCTACAAATTTGACGGGCTCTCTGTAGGCACTCTCCACCAATTCTCTAGAGGGACTCCTGAAACTAAATTCTCTCATTGTATTGAGCAATATGTGAGGCCATGAGACATTGTAAAAAAATCACCGATCACAATAGATTTTGCCTCCAAATAACCCGTGCACGTAGGTTTTTATGCCAAAACGTAAATCTTTGTGTCTATTTATTTATTTATTTTATGAATGAACGTAAAGAATATCGTATCAAAGCTCAAATCACTAATGTGGGTCGGGAATCATTCTTTCTCCATTTCCAATCTGTTGTGAATTTTTGGCATTAACATCTCATTCATCTCATTCTCTATTATTTCTCTATTTTATTAAAATAATATTTCTTTATTCTTTTTTTATTCTTTTTTTCTCTCACTTCCATTTACAAACTTGACTACTCTATATTTTTTCTTATATTTTGAACTATTACTCTAGTTAATATTTTAAACAAAAATTTAAATTATTTTTTTGTGGATATGATAATATTTTTAAAATTATTTTTTTTATATTTTTGTAATCAATTAAATTATTTTTAAAATTATTATTTAAAACTATAACAAATTTGAGTACGAGAAAAAATGTAGATGATTGGAATATGAATTTATTTTATGAATTCAAATAAAATATTGATAAAAAATAGTTTATGAGATGAATAGTAATTTTCTATATTTGGAGAACCACGGTTTATCTCCTAAACTCTTTTTCTAAAATAAAGATTCAGAAATAAGGAGTATTTTGATCAAAATAGTAAAATAAACCTTAAATTATAGGGAAAGTGATGGTTTGGGACACTGAATGTGGATGCTCTTAGCCATGCACGTATCATAGATAGCATATGAGCTGATCTATATATGATATATCAGTACTAACCTGGAAAACGTGAATGAAGAGCACACATCACTCAAAAGGAACATCGTGATGAACATGAAAATTTCCTTTTTGTGTTGGAGGGATGAACGTTTACGAGTTTCCTATTTGGGAAGAAAGACTTTTGCATTATTTCGATCCCCAATCAATAAGTTTTTTCACGAGAAAAGTTTGTGGTGTTTAAATCACGCACACCACTCGATCGATCTTTGGTGAGCATCCGTAAAAGGTAGAAGAGATGAGAAGACTGGTACGAGTAGTCTTAAAACCGACCTTTCCAAAACAAGAAAATGGGCTGGGTTTAGCGTTTCATAAAAGGCTATTATTTCTTTCTCTTTCGGGTTTTCTTGGCAGACCCCATTTTGTTGGTTGTGATAGTTACGTGCATGCATGCAGGTGTATGCACTCTTCTTGTGAATTTTAGACATTTCTCACTTGCTAAGATAAGCATATAATCATGCATGTGTCCCTTGTTTTTTGCAATTTTGAAAGCCCCCCCACCCCAAAAAAACAAGGCTTATAAGAAGGTTATAAATCTATTTTCCCATTTCTTCCTTTCCCATTTGTTGTAAGTTTGATGAGTGAAAACAAAGGAGAATTTTCCAACTGTTTGAAATAGGTTATTCTGGTTGCCAAAACTAGCATGCATGCGTCGATCTCTTCTTGTTGTAGACTCTAACAATGCATGGGAAATGCCATATTTACAAGTTTCAACTACTCTATAAGCTGCCTCCCCATTTTGCTAAAAAGTTTTCGCTTTAAATATGCATGGGAAATTGCGAGCGAGGAAGTTCATCATGAACTCTAGATATTGGGATACTTAGCCTAGAATTAAAGGCTGGCCTAACCTCAAAGCTACCCTACCTTTTTGCTAATACCAATTGAGTAGTTGAAACGGAACAAAAGATGGTTTCCATATTCTCAGAGTTTTTTTGTCCCCCATGCAGTTCTTAAGTAACAGCTCATGCGAATTCATAGTAGTTTCAGCTGCCGACACTTAGATTTTTTTTTTGGTCTCTTCATGTATTGTATCTTTGCACCCCAAAAGCAAAGAGCTTTTTGCCATGCAATAGCTAATTTGGTTGAATATCAAAAGATAACAAGGTTGTAGCTTTATATATGTATTAGGTTTGGGCAATTAGCAACTCGATTAAGAAAGAAATTTGACCCAAATCAAATCCTGGCTGTGATTGATTTATACTTGTTTACAAGTCATGGTATTGTTCAACTAAATCATGAGACATAGCAGCTTGGAGAGAGTAGGATTTAAATAGGGTGTTGAATCACTGTTTGTCTGAAAATGATTAGCTCATGATGGGAAAACTCAGCTTTCAAATAATGATATCAAATCACTTCTTATTTAAAAAAACTCCACGTAAAATTGTATATTTAATCCTTTAATTAATACTTTAAAATCCATGAACATCTTGTGCAAATTATACCACACTCCAATCTCCATGAACATCTCGGGGGCATTTCGAAGCTGCTGGCAGATATCGATAGAATTCGACGAGCAAGGCAAATAGATCACACAACTCACACCTCCCTCTACCAACTTCAAATTCGAGCGCTACAGTACACTACACTACATCAGATTACACTACAGTACTCATATATAATTATTTGTAAAGAAAAAGTGGCTCTCAATAACACAAACTGAGAGGATCGCATGTTATAGATAAGGTAAATCTGATCGAGCATGGCAACAAATGTATGGGCATTAAAAAGAAATAGGAACAGAGGTTTCATTAAATTTTCTACACTTCAATTATCCCGTTTTAATGGTGTTAACACGAATTTTCAACATTTTTTAATGTAACTATTTTCTTCTATGAACATGTAACACCATGGTGATCTGTCATTCCCCCGTATGCCGTATGGAGTAACTCAATATACAATTAGCAACTACATGTCAAGCCGGTTTGGTCTGTGCAGATAATGATGCAACTATGTAGCTTGATTCGTCACTGGATTGCTCTTTTCAGGTCTGATGTGCATGCAAACGTTTAAGTGGTCGTCTGATATTCACATCAACTGCTATAAAATAAACATACACGACACAGGTATCAATTTCAGGCACCGAATCAGAACCATCTATTTTCCACGAATATAGAACAAATATATTAGCCAAGTAGAACAAATTCTATATATATGCACAACACATGGCAGTATGCAACAAAGAAGAAAAATACCACAAATCCGTTGCAAGTAGGCAAATAAGTAGAATGATCAACAAACCATATCATTTGACTTATTACTGACCTGCAATACCGGTGCTCCTCTCTCTGTGAGAGCAGAAGTTATCAGCTGTCAAAAGAGGAAAAAAAGGGAAGAATTATTTCCCTCAAATGCTCAGAAAAGGAATATTACAGAGCACCCCATAGAAGTTATTACTCATACTTTCAGATCAAGATCAAATACAAAGTGCACCCATGTCAGGCGGCCCTCCATCAGATCCATGAGTTGGTGCAGCTTTAGCAGTTCCACATTTCTTGCCTTGCTGCCGTTCCTTTCTAGCCTTTCTAGAGTCAATTGAATGGTTTCTGATACAAATAACAACACCACATTTGTATTCAGGGAAGGGACCCAGAATTTTTTATCAGAAGTGCCAAAGCATGAATAAAATAATGTATTACGATTTCTTGTTGGCCGAGTGTTCTTTCAGATGTCGATCAATCAATCTTAATTGTTGTTGCTCTTTTTAATTATTTAATTATTTAAATGGGCTGTGAATAATAAAAGTAGACGATTTTAGACTAAACCTAAAATTGAAGATATTTGATTAATATAAAATTATAAATAAATATATTTAAAACCCCTGCGCGCGCCCCTCTACGACCCCCCCTAATTCTGTCTCTATTTGTAATAAGACTTTGAAGGAGCGTAGAGTGTTTAAGGGTTGGGTGGGACTTCTCTTCTTCTTCTTTTTTTTCCTCCTAATCAAGCATGTATATTATTATAGATAAAACTAATACAAAGATTAGGGTAGGTCCTTTCCACTGTCAAGAAACAAAATGCATCTAGATAAAAGATCAGTGGGTATACAACCAAAAACAAGGTTGGTTGCTGCCCACGCCACTTGGTGCGCACATCGATTTGCAGATCGATTAATTTTGGCTAGTTTCCAATGCCGATGAGGAAGGAAGAGACGCTGAATGTCTTCAACAATGGGGGAAATAAGGGGTGGGACTTCTCATTATATCTCAATGGTATAAACCAGACAACAAACCAAACAAACGAACTCCTCTTGAGATCAAGACAACATTATCAACGTCTATACAACATCATAGTTGCCATACCTACTTAATGAACCTCTTCCATTTTATCTTCATAAGTTAGATAAGATGTGCCCTTCTCACCAATGGTAACCTAGCAATCCCCAACCACCCAAGCAAGCATTCAAGTATTCACTCACACACATAGACATGCGCACACAGACAAGAACATGAATACATGCATACCTCTGTGTGTGTGTGTGTGTGAGTGAGAGTGAGAGTGAGTGTGTGCATGCCTGTGTTCTGAAAGATAAACATTCCTTTACAATGGAAGTTCAAAAGGCATACACAACAAACTTCGCAGAGGATCTTCCAGCGACTGCTCCACAACAAGCCTTGTATTTCTTCTTTGAACCACATGGGCAGACCTTATTTCTTGAGATCCTCTGCAGGAAAGGAAGATGAACAAACAGTCCTCATTTTGAAGGGAAGCAAATAAGGATTTCAAGTTTTCATCATATCAAAAAACCTTGTCATCTTGCTGGGAACTACTATCATCATGACTTCTTTCAACACTATTACTGGAAACATCTTGTTTGTCGATGTTCTCTACTTGTTTTTCCTCAGGTTGCTCGCAATTTTCATTTTCATCTACACCTGGACATCCTCAAAATTTTAAAATCAGAACACTAAAAACAAAAACAAGAACCAGGAAATATTCCACACTGTGAACCAACCATGGATTATAATGAATCATATAGTTAGAAAATAGATGAGGTAAGTAATAATGATCTATTATCTTAAAAACCAAAACCCAAGTTTAACTTTATATCTCAAAGCAAATCCTAAAGCTGCACCAGTTTTTATTCACTCTTTTTCAAGTAGAAGTTACAAATTTCTCCACTCTTCAGGTTCAATCCTCCCTTTTCAAACTTCGACTAGGACAGATTGAGAAAATAGAAACTCCCAGGACAAATGTCCTAATGCACCAACTAATTAATAGACCAAAAGAAGCAGAACAATTTAAAAAAAGAAAAACAAAGAACAGCTTCCAAGTCATCAATGAAACACCCTACCAATTTACCAATTGTAAGAAACAAATAGATACTGCAGATTAAAAAGTACAACACTAAATAAAGCAATATTTGCTTCCAAATCATCCCGTCACATGAATGCTTAAACCCATGCATATTTCCTAACAAGAAAACTACCATAATAACACCCATTTCCTTCCTCTGATTATTTTAAGACAGAGCCACTTAACTGACATTAAAATGTGGACTGGCAATATTTTTTCCCCATAAATTGCGAAAGAAGAAGGTTGTAAGGATTTTAAATATTTTATGCTAGGTAATCTGATATCGTTTCCAGCAGAAGTAAGCAGGGAGAGGACTCTTGACATTTGCTTGATTCTATAAGAATCTAGCGGTTAGGTTCTCTAAAATGTAAGTGCTGGAAATCCTTTCATCTAGACTTCCGTTCAAGGTTTCTTTTTAAGAATAAAACTACTCAGCAAAGATGACACCTACAGAATAAACTAAAAAATGGCAAGAAAACACATACACAACTATTTATGAAAAAGCTTATTATTTATGAAAAAACTGGCATCATATGGTAAAGCCTAATTTAATTATCTAGGGAGTGCAAAAACTACTGACCGGCCATTACCATTGGAAGTATCTACTTCACCAGGAAATGAATCAGTTTTCACCAAGCAGTCTTCTGTTCCTTGTTCTGCTATAAGAAACTCTATCGCAAGATCAACATCACCATATACTTGCCCTAGAACCTGATATGAAAAAACATACATAAGGAACATGGAACACCTAAAAGTTCCAAGCCGTCTAAGCATACCAGCAAATAGAAGTTTAAGATGTTAGCATTGTGAGATACTGCAGTCAAACACCGGGAAAGCAAAATAAATAAAATTAAAGGCATCACTCACCTGATTCACTTTTTCAGAATCTTGACATCCACTTGCTGCCATAACCATTTTGACGGATCCAGCATGAATACAACCCTCGCCCGTTCCTCCTTTGGATCGATTGACTGCAACTTTTGATTGATGAGCTGTTGCTGAAAGATCAGCATCCGCCTTTCACAAACTATAGCTTATCAGGATATTGAAGACAGTAAATGTTTGGACTCATATATAGAATACCATTGTAGTGATAAGCAAAGTTTGTAAAAGAGAGAAAAAAAAAGTACAAACAAACCTTGATAATGATTGGCCTAGCTGGCCCACCACAAGTGTCTTCCTTTAACCGCACACTATTGTAATGTTCTTCATCGTGATAAGATCTGAAAAACCAATTGCATATGATATTCCAGAACAAAAACATCAACCATCTATAATAGGAGGAAGCCTTTACTAAACAAAGAAGTGATCCAAGTTGAGCTGATGATATATCTCGAAGCATCAAACCCCATACAAATAATTAGTGTAAGGATTGTGGCACCACTAGAGAAAACTGGCTGCCATTCCTTGTAGCACTAAAAAGATGTATTTTTCTGTGGATGGAAAAGAATAGTTGATTCTGTATCACGTGAGTTGCTCACACTCTAATTAAAAGTTTGATACGTAATACGTCCTACAGAAGCTCTAGACAGTATTTAATTGTTTTTCCTCTTAAAGCTTAACCTTATGAGTCCTCACCTACCAATATAATTTTACAACACACATTGAAGATCATATAGACACTAAAATACGTTTACAACAAAACCAACTCTAACTTCCAAATTTATTAGTGTTCTTAGAACGTACCATATGTCAAAGCAACTGTCATCACTCAACTCAATAAAGCATGGCCCATAAATTCAAGATTGGCTACATAATTCTTTCCCACCCATCAGATCTATTAAGGCCATTGTAGAAGTCAAGATATTTTCCACAAATATACAAATTGAAAGGAGAGGTTGACACCCTACACATAATCAAAAGATATGCAAAGCACATTATAATCAGGATTAAGATTCTAGAAAACTTACAAATGGACCATCCGAGCTCCACGTTCATCAAAATTACGAATGTACCATCGGGGTGACATATTCTGCAACAAGTAAGATCCATTCCACATAGGTCTAAGAGGAAAAGCATGGCGCATATCGAGGGAAAGCATATGTATGAGTTCATGTTGAAGTACACATGCATGATTTCTTCAATTTAAGTTGTGTATGAATGTTTTGACTGGATGAATTTTGTAACACGGCAATGCCAGATGGAGTGAGTACATTACTATGGCATTTTCTGCCTATGCAAATTTGTTGCAGAAACTTATATGAGTCAAAGCTCAAAAGCTACATATACACTCTTCAATGTCATTATTTAAGTTTCAGGAAGAATAGTCACAATTTTTTCTGGTAATATCACATTTGCAAATTCACTTCATGATTACCATTTTAATTTTTCACACTATAAAACAATATATGGTGCATACTCTAAATCAAGAAGAAAAGGAGACAACTCAGGAAAATCAATAGAATACTGCTAAGAGTAAAGTTTCGTACTATCATTTGATGCATATATGCATACAGACCTACGATATTTTTTCTTTTGTATGTTTTTTAATAAACATATACCTAAGAAAAATATATCCTATACAGTTAAATTTTGAAATTCCCTGGAGTTTTAAGACTAGATTTAAAAATTGGTCTAGAGTCTCTTGAAAATATTTAATGCAATCAGTACTGAGAGGCAGCCTCAGCTTGTACCACAGAGAATTTCCCATTAAGTTTGACTACAGCACTTAAAGACTAGCTTAATGGTGCAAAACTGAAACGCTAAAATATATATAAAAAATTAAAAAAAAAAAGGGTAAAAGGAAGGATATTATCCCAATCAAGAGAGTATATAGATGAGTGCTAGTAATAGACGCTAACACAGAAGAAAAGGGTCTCACTCTGTGAATGCATATATTACAATGGGTAACAAGAGAAGCAGCCTGCAATTCCATATGTCCAGCCCATGTGCCTTCCTTTTCCATGGATTGGCAATATTCATCAAACGGTGCATCATCCTCAATAAATGGTTCAAACATTTCGCGATTCTTCTGTTAGTTACAACTCCAATGTCAGAAACCTTACAAGCTGATTGTCCAATAAAATGGGGGAGGGATTGAGGCTTGGGGGGAGCGAGGGGGAGAACAAAGTAAATCATCCATCCAGTTTGCCAAAAAAACCCCGGTCATTGTAAACAAAACAATACACAGAATAAAAATTCTTGCGAATAACAATTAACGGAGTTGCAAAAGCCATTAAAATAAAAAGAGATTTCGGCAGGTTTACCAGTTTACAGCCTAGTGCTAGAAAAAATGAAAGTAAAATGAAGTAACTTTAAGACCATAAAGTCAGAAAAAACATGTAACAGCTTAACTGTCACATTTCCAAGTATAGGAAACAAGTATTTCAACTATCATTTCTTTCATACCGACTGCTATTTATTTCACACAGCCCCTCTATGCTTATTAGAACAACATATCACTAATAATTGGGGTACAAAGCTACTTCTAAAACAAGAGTGTGTGTACAACGGATTAGGTACCACATACTGTTGGAAAACACCATAAAATTGAGAAAAGGAAAAGGTGCAAGATCAATATTCTCATCAAAAGAAAAAGGATAAAAGAAGAAGAGAGGGTACTCATGGAAAAACAGGTATAATTTCTCTCTTAAGGGTTTTAATTTCTCTCAAAGACCAAGTACCAAAATATATTCTACCACCATGCTGCGATACTTTTTATGTTCCTCTTCATTTCCTTCCAACTGATCTGCAAGCGCCCTGAAAATAAACAAATTAAACTGCATTATTAAAAAAAGTATTTGATGCCTTTATTTTGTAGGTCAATTGTGAGACACAGATCATACACAAGAAAAGTTGAATAATCTATGTATATGTGCATGGGTAGAATGCAACCATAAAACCTATCAATTTAAGAATTTCAGAAGTACATATTGTAAGTAGCCAGATGTAAGATGAGGCCATGGAATTAATACTCGCCTGAAAAAACAATTGCCATCTGCAGTCACTTGGACAATTTTTAGGCCCAATGCATCAAGCTGAGTACGGAACTGAGAAAGATCTGCCGGCTTTCCGTGCTTTTTGACCTGTCAACCAATTAAATTTCCATTCACCAATTGTTTTAGAATTTTTAAAATGAACCATTTATTAAAGCATTATGCCAAATACAGCCAAATTATTTAACTGGATAAACAATCCTCCCATCATCCAAAAGACCATACAATCTAAGGTTGGCAAAAATAAGCTCGTCTCATTATTCACTCCTTCAGGGGTCAAATTGTCATGTGCATCCTCCATTCAATCCCATCAGCTAAAACAATCATATAAGGAGAAATACTGCACGCCATCTCATTGAGATACCGCACACTTCATCTAATCTTGAATTTCAACCAAAAAAAAAATCACACTTGATCAAAGGCAAACGACTTATCCTATTAAACAGTCTCCTAAATGCAGATTTTGCTTCGTTACCGTATCATAGAGACGTGCAGATAAAGTAATGATCGGAAAATATATACTACAAATAGCAGCTCAACTGCTACTATTACCGGAATTATCCATAGAAAAACTGAGGTTTCTTTACCAATAATTCTTTACCCACTCGCAGCCTCAAACTCATCGCTACATAGCTTTAGCTCTCCGTATTCAGACATCACAAACTTCTCTAATTGAACCAAACCCAAATCATGGACCGAAAAATTGAACGAGTGAGTAAAAATAAGAATAACAAAAACTCGATACAAATTTAATAAACCGAGTTGAAAGTCAAAAATACAATATAGTCCGTATCAACTGTTACAAAATTTGTGAGCCTACAAAGATAGTTACTTTAAGAAAAACAGTACGAATAAATCTGAAATAGAAACAAGACTTGTAAGCGATAATGCATAAGCTTTGGCGAATACAGCCAATGAGACAAGAACAAAGAAAGAATAACGAGGACAACAATTTTGGGGAATGAACATGCGAAATGCTTACACGAGGCTGCTTCTTCATAGGTTTCCCGGTTTGGTGCTTTGTCTTCACCATCCTTCTCTGAATCCAACACCGTTTCCGTCCGATTATATGCAGAGCCTCTTTGGGTTCAGATTAGAGAGAGATGAAAAAACTTGTAACGGCGACTCGTGCTGGTGGGCCCTGTGGTGGCCAGGTGCCACGTGCAACGTCAAAGGTCCATGGGCCTTCAGCGAAAGTGGGTTCAGCCTTCTTCTGTCTCTTTGCTTGCTTTTCGGGTTCAAATGTTTCGGGCCCTAGTCAAGCTCAAAAAGAAAGTTGATGATCCGTTACAGTTGTTGTGTCAACTTAAGTCGCTTTAATATATGATTTCGTTCAATAAGTGTTCAATTCAAAACCCTTTTTCTTTAGGATCATAACTGTAAGACCATACATTTTTATTTTACATTCATTTGTGCATCGAGTTATTCTATTCTCATGCTACTCTATAGAGCGTATCATCCACATCACTTGTAAAATTTAATTTGTAATCACTTAAATTGTAAGGTTCAAATTTTAAAATTTATCTTTCAAATCAAATTATGACATATAAATAATATGTAGTGTAGAGGTCTTATAATAACTATACTTTTATGCATTTTATATCCTCCTTTGCACTTAGCAGCCAATTATGAGCACCATGGCCTTTTCCTTTCCTTTGAAAATCTCCATGGCCACTTTATAAGAAGGGCTGAGCTTGGTTGAAGGCCATGTCCTTTGTTGGGATGTTATAAGGATGAACGTGACGACTGGACACGAGACAATGCATGCACTCGCTAGAGTCACTCAAACAATTCAAAGAGTTTCAAATTCTTAATTCTTATTTTTGTCAACCTACAGGCATATTAAGGGCAGATTTTTTTTTTCCTAAGCTAGCATGTTATAAACATATTTAATAATTACAAAATACAAGAGTCAACAAGGTGGGAGGCCCCAACAATTATCTCAAACTAGTTAATACAAAATAATAATAATAATAATAATAATAATAATCTAAAGTCAATGACTTGGCCTCCACCCATTTCTCACAAATGAGAGCCGTTTGAAAGATGGTTTGGATTGGTTTAAGGGAACTGTCACTACCTCTCTATCTTAATCCTTAGTTAAGAGAAACGAGAATATAGGAAAATAACAAGCAGAAGATGAGTCGAATCGCCAGCAGACGACTGTCCATGATTGTGAGGCGCGTGGAGACCATGCACCACTCTTAAAGAGAGGAGATTGGTCTGATCTAAGAGACTCGAGGTCGATGACCCCAATAGTGTTACACGCGGCAGTGAATGACTATCTCTGACACGGCGACAGGTGAATCTCACGCTCGATTTGAGCCGCACGTGAGATGTACGCTTCGCTCTTTCTAACTATCTTATTCTGTCGTTTTAAGAATCAGTAGTTGGGGAGTCTTGTGGTGTAGCGAGTGGCGGTTGTGGGTGGTCGAAAAGCAGTGAATTTGAGCATCTTGGTGCTATGATCGGAAAAACAAAGAAAAAACCGGAAAAAATAAAAAAACAGAAAACAAAAATACAAAAAATAAAAAGTTTAAAAAAAAAATGATGTACAGTTTCGGGATGAGCCGGACTAAAGTAGGGTGGGTGGAGTAGAAACTAGTTCCACTCCACTCTGACGAAGATGAGGGGATTTTTTAGTGGTTAAGAGCGTTTTGGCGCAAAGAGAGGACGAGCGTTTTTTAGGTAGTGCTGCTCATGAGGGCAGAATTACAAGGCTTGGGGGCTTTGTCGGTTTGTCCCACCTAAATTTTTGCCATAATAAAACCATTCGATTGATTAAACTACTTTTGGATGCGAAGGTGCACGACAAATCAAAACTGAGATTCCAACTTAACAACCAGAGAGATAGAGAGAGAGAGAGAGAGAGAGAGATTTCATTGATTTGAAAGTTTCTTCAAAGGGCAACCTCAAATTCCATAACCATCACATATATTATTTATATAAATATATATATATATATATTAATACTATATAAAATTGCTCTTTTATATATATAATGGCACTCAAAAAAAAAAAAAAAAAGCTCAAGTCGATCGCCTTATGAATATTGATCATGTAACCACCCAATAATCGTTAATTAGTACATTAATTATTATTTCGGGCCACCAACTAATTATTTTTATATAAATATAGTTAGATCTTTTCTTTCAACGTAATATTCGAAATGTTTCGTTGACCTTAAATTTTGAGGCTGGTCAAAGACATTGTCCAACTTTATTATAAGTTGCTTTGATATGATCACGTGACATGATTCATGTCACTCCCATGAGTACAACCAAAAATAATTAGTACGTAGGATCGGCGGTAGCCCATTTGGGACACAAAGCAGCACGTTTTGACGGACATATCACTTACATTGGTTACAAGATTATATGATCAACACTCGGTAATGATGGACTCCATATATATAACACACATCATATTATTATACCCTCTCTCTATTTGTGGTACTATATATATGCATGAAGCAATACGAACGATTGTCTCTCAAAGTACTACAATTACGTACAAAGAAATCTCATAAAAATAAATTCAGAAACTCATCACTTGACTTCATATAATACGTTAAATCTACCAATTTATAATAAAAGTTACTTTATAATCTAACGTGTCACATCAACCCATGTCAGTGTATGAATTTACTTTGATTGACTAAAATATTTCTTTTTAATAAGTATTATTATATAACCCATATCAGATTATAACTATCTATTTCCAACTTGAAATTAAGCTTGATCAAGTACTTAGGAGAATGATCTTTATACAAATTAATGTGTATTGTATGTAGCGGCCTGACTAATAATTAATTAAGACTTATTCAGTTCGTAGACAAAGAGATGATCATTGGGATTAGACTTAAAGCAATAATCATTATTGATTCACGGGAATGAACACTAAGTGTGGCATCAAAGCAACTTAAATATTGGATCATTGGCTCAAACGAAAATAAAGAGATAAAGACGATCAATTTGACAAGAATTGCAGATTAGATTCGGATTACTTGAAGTCTGGCCAGTACTGCATGCTTAGCATGTATAAACTGGCGTAATATCATTGCAAATTAAGTTAGGTTCTGAGTAGAAGTCCAGTTGGTTAAACTGATCACTTGATGGATGGATGTTGCACAGTCTCTTCAACAAGACCCTTTGTCTTTGGGTGCGCGCATTATTGCTAAATAATATTATAAATGGCTTAAATATTCGAATAATTCTATGTATCAGTTACTATTCACTTTCATACTCTCAGACTTATAATTTTTTTTATAAGATATGGGGTGTGGGGTGTGAGGTAGTGAATAGTGATTGATAAGAAGAATTTTTTTAAATATTAGCATATTTTCTTCCTTCTTTCTAACATGCCAGTTTGAATTTTTCTCATATTTAAATCTTTAGACACGTACTTAATTACTCGATCTAGTAATTCCCTACTAATTACTTGATTAGAAGAATTTTATTCTCAACTTGGTATATAGAGCACACCTAATTATAAAATATTTACAGAGCGTAATTCGATTTGAAAAATAAATTTTAAAATTTAAATCTTACAAATCAAATTTTACCATTTAAGTGAGATGGACGTAGGTGTACTCTACATACCGACTCAAGAATAAAATAAGTAACTTATATATATATATACACACCCACCATGCAAGCTGGTGATCAGGATCATTTGGCACCTCATCATGAACTGCATGCATGATCAATATGTTGCAACAAGTAACAAGAAAGAATTAATATTATTGGTCCAATCTTGATAGCAAAATAAACCAATTAAGACACTTCGAATTAAGTTGTCTGCCAAGGACTGCAATAATATTGCTTTGTAGATGAAATTTAAATATTTTTTTTTTATTAAAGAAGATATTGTTAAAAGTGGATTCGTGTAGGAAAGGAAACTCCAGAAAATTTATTCTGGGAGGACGATAGTGCTTTATATCTGGCAAAATGTGGGCCTACAGTGTTAGAAGCCGATGTGACAAAATTCCGTAAAGATGGTTCGGTTTGGTGAGTAGTCATTAAAGGTTATTCAGCATGCATCGAGAATGCAATACATGCAAGTCGAGTAGGATCCTATGTCCAAAAAAATAATCAAGTTGCTTATTTTCACCCACGAAAAAGGGAGATAAACAAATAGTACGTCAATGCTCTTCATTGCGTACCTACGTGTCATATGTCAATGCCTACCTGTCACTCGATTATTTTTAGAATAATTATTTATATAATCGTAAAATATGTAAATATTGTACAGTCATTTTTAAAAAAAAAAATTATTATTATTAAAAAATTAATTTATTTTTATATAAGTCTCGTATTTATTTATTTTTTTCAAGATGATTAGACAACGTTTATATATTCACGACTATAATTATCATTTGTCTTATTCTTAAGCCATTATTAATTATTTCAATAAAATAATTCTGCTCATCGTTTCTATACCACACTTTTGTTTTTATTTTTTATTTTTTTTCTTAACAAGAATGTGATATAAAGATGATGAGTAGAAAAATTCTTTCAATACAAATTTTCAGCAAATTTTTTATAAAAAAAAATGAATCATACATAAGAAAAAAAAAATCTATATTTTTTCACAATAAGATCCACATTTTACAAAGGGTGGCCTGCGAGAGTTGTATACTTGGGAACTTTAGAAATCATTACTCTTATAACCATTCACTTTCACTAATTACAAGGCAAACTCAAACTTCATTACCCAATTTAACAAGCATTCCCATTGTGCTTGCTTATAAATGCAAAGAGCATGGATGAGAATCAGAAAAAAGAAAAGGAAGAAGAAGAAGAGTAATAAAGAATGGGGCGCATTGGCTTTGGTTGTAGGTGAAACTCAACAACCGATCGAATATACTGCAAAAGAGAGGGACCAGTGGCCAACTAAATATTAGTCATTATCATATTTTTATTTTAATTAAATTAGATAGGAGAGACTGATCATCTAGAGTTTAGACAGATACCAATATCAGTACTAAGCTTAATGATTACACACTATATTATGATACGTGGAGTACGATCTTATCTTAATGGTCGCATTCAGACAAAAAGCATGCTTATATACAATATAAATATGATCTAGACAGAAAGCATGCTTAGGAAGGAGGGAAAATGAAAGATAGAGAGATATATTAAAAAGAAAACTTTATTTTTTAAGATAATAAATAAATAAAATCAACATTTTTCTTAAAAAATAAAAAAATGACATTAATTTATACCATGTTATAAGGTCACCACCTTACCTACCCCACTACCAAGACATGCAAATAAATTATTAAATGAGTGATACAGTAGTGCCAAATACCCTTTTTCTTTTCTTTTGTTATTTGATTATTCATTGCTTTGAAGGATCCCAAAAACAATTATTCTTACAAATTAAATGGTACTGTCTTGTTTAATTACAATTCTTGATCATATAATAAATCATCTTGGTCCTGTGTACTTTAGGCACCCTCACTTCCTGAATATATATATATATTATATATATATATAGAGAGAGAGAGAGAGAGAGAGAGAGAGAGAGAGAGAGATATGCTGTCAATTCCCAAATAATATTTTTCACTGTAAGAAAAAAACGTTTTCTCTGTAAAATTAAAATAAAGACAATACTTCCCCCCCTTCTAAACAAAATTAATAACATAAAATTATTCATGAGCTTATCTTAATTTCTTTTGTAAACAAAAAATTAATATATATATATAATATACCAAAATTTATTATTAGCTAATTTCATACCAACAAAATAGGCCTTAAGATATTATAATTACCTCAAGTTTTTTCCGAAATTTAACTGCTAATCTCTCAAATTCTCATAAAAATTAAAAACCAATCTACTTAGGACTGGTTTAGATAATAAGATAAGATGGTTTTAGATAAGTTGAATAAATTATTGTTAGAATATTATTTTTTAATATTATTATTGTTTTGAAATTTAAAAAAATTAAAATTTTTATTATATTTTATGTGAAAATTTAAAAAAATTGTAATGATAAGATGAGTTGAAAAGTTTTGTATCCAAACAAACCCGTAAATTAATATTGTGTTTTAAGTACAATATTAATTTTTTTTAATCCCATGTTAAAATTTTCTAAATCTAAAGGAAAACTAGGTTTTTGTTCATTGAAATATACGTATAGTTACATCAATAATATTTATAAATTATTTTAACTTCATTAAATAAATAAATATAAAGCATGAACAAAATTTAAAAAAAAAAAAATAGAGACAGAGAACCTGATGAACTGGACAAAGACCTCCACTCTTCCTGTCCGTTCGATCAAAAAGCGAAAGCAAAAGCAGACCCAAAACCGCGCGCAACGCAACGAAACCCGTCAAACCACCAACGACCACGAAAGCACCAACGCGTCCCTTCCAGGCGTCAGATCCCAGCCGACACTTTCCCCAAAAACCCTCTCTCTCGTTTTTTTAACTCTTTACTCCGCAACTCTCTTTAGTATTTTACTTTTCCTACTTACCAAACACGGGCAGGCACTGTTATAGTACTCTCTTCTATAAGGTCGTGCTGATTCTCTTGCTTTGTTGCGATCTTCTCCTCCTACCCATTTCTCTCTGCAAGTGGCTGTGTCGGTGAGTTCGAAACCTGTTACACATTATTAAACATTATTATATAAATGCATGATGTCTCTGGGTTCTCTTTGCTTGTTGCAGCTTTCTGGAAATACAAGCAGCTTTCTGGAAATAGCAAGTTTGTACTCCAGAGTCGTATATCTCCGCTTTCTAGGCTTTGTTCTCGATTCTGATTACCCATGCGCAGTGAAACCCGGTGCTTCACTGTCAAAGGTGAGAGACAGCCTTGAAAACATTCAGATTTACTGCCTTATTGACTGTAGCTTAGTGGAAAAACCACTGGTCTTGCCTCTTGCTTGTGGGTTTTGCGTTTATTAATTAAGTCTGTTGAATATAATGTTTGATACGGGGTCTATGCCAACATGTGAAAGCACAAGGTTGTGTGAATTTGCAAAACTTAGCTATAGGAAGTAAAATTGTCGTGCCGCTAATGGTTTGATTCGGAAGAAGAGACTATGGTATGCTCTTGTTTAGGTATTGTTTTGATTTAGGAGAGGAAGGGAAATACATTCAGAATGTTCCATCGCAGAAAGATATTAATGTTAAGATTTTGATTTGTATATACAGGGATAGGCAGTGTCATGGCCTTTTTGTTCGCCTTCAGTTTTTCAGGATGTGGTAACTTATTTATTAGTGGAGTGCATTTGGCCGGTAACCATTCTGATTTCTGAGTGGGGGGTACATGCATGCTTTCTGTTATGCTTCCGATTTGTTTTTCAATTTTTGGCCTGTTGAGATGTAGTTTCCGGTGGTAAAACGTCAATACTCTTGAGACAGTATGCTTTTTTCTCTTGTATGCTTCTTATGTGCTTAGATGGCACCCCTATGTGCTTTTCGTTTTAATGTTTACTTTACTCTTAAAAAAAATTGAAAAATATCTAATGAATGGAACTATAATTTCAAGAAAGTTTGTTGCAAGAAGATTTTTTTTAAGATTACTGTATATGACTATGTGATCCAGATTAGTTTCTGATATGAAACAACAGTCGTGCATTTTTTCTTCAATGTTCTGTGCAGATTCTTTCTATAAAGTCGTTTCACTATTCAAGCTGGAGTGGGTAGCATAATGGACCACAAGACATGGCTTTGGAGGAAGAAATCTTCAGAGAAGACCATCATCTCAGCTGACACAATACACAACTCTTCAAAAGGAAATGAAGAAGAGGTAATTCATTAATGTTTTGGTTGGTCAGTTATTTCTTTGCCAGTTTGAAATGAGATTATTATCAGTGTTGTTTGGGATTATTCCACCCAGTCTACTGATAGAAGTTTCCACTTTATTAAGAAGGTGAATTTCAGCTATCAGATGATCGACTTTATGAATTACAATTAAAAAAAAGTATTTAGATGTAAGGATGGAAATTTAACATAGATAATAATTGGCTATGCATCGCTTCAAGTCAGGGGACCAAGCAAAGTGAATTTTGTTAGTCATTAGTCTTGATGGAATCAAGTTTTGAATCTACTAGTTCTATCTTTTTCTTATTGGGGGGTCCTGCTAATTAGTATTCCACAAGGGAGGAGGGGCTGGCTGACAAACATCCGAATCAGATTTTTAGAACTGAGAAACTTTTATCTACAAGCTTACTTATAAAAAATAAAAAAACTTTTATCTGCAAGCTTTTCCGTGAAGCCTTCTGCTTTTAGATTGATTTTGCACATTAGTTGGAGGTTGTCACTGAAAAGCTTGTATATGTTCATAAAAACGAAATTACCATAACATTTAAATTTTTAATAGAAGGATTTGTTTCCATTGGATGATACCATGGTTGATACCAAAACTTTGATTCATAGAAATAATGGTTCAATTAGAGGTTTATAAAAAAAAATTGGTATTTGAAAGATCAAAGTAGTCTCTTTTAGATACCATAGTTCCTTTCCAAGTCTGCAACTTTTTTCACAGAGACACATTGGCATGCTTTGAATCATCCATCTCCTCAACTTAAGGCTCCTTGTTTGGTTAAAATAATCTTTACTTTTGTTAATGAAAGAAAAGATTGTATCCGTGTGGTGTACCTTCCAATGAATACTAAATATGCTTCCTGTGTGGTTCTAGGATGTATAAGCTTTACCAGAATTGACCTAGTGATTGTTGTTCAGAAGTTGGTGCCTGCCATTACTAGCAAAGAAAACTTAAAAACAAATGATCCCTAGAGGCATTCTCAATTGAGCAGCTTTCTGCTGCCTGTCCTCACTTGCTGAACATTTTCCATATGGATTATTTATTTATTTTTCGTTTTTCGTTTTTGTTTTGAGAGCTGTTTTATGGACTTAGAAGAATTGTTGGTACCTGGACTCTTTTTCTCTTTAGATACAGACACTTCTGACAGAGAAAGCCGAATTGGAGAAAGACCTGAAAATCCTAAATGATAAGCTTTCTTCAGCCCTCTCCGAGTGTGAAGCTAAAGATGAACTTGAAAAGAAGCACGCAAAGACAGCCCAGGAAGCAATTTCAGGTGATATGGTGTCATTTTACCCCCTTTCCAGTTCCCTTGTAATTTGTTGCAAAAGTATGGATTGCACTGTGTACTTCTCTTGTTCAAAAAGTGAAACTTTTTCATATATGGTTCGCAAAATTACTGATTGCCTTATGATGTGGATGCTGTTAAATTATGTCTTCATTTGACAGCATAGTAATCCCTTTGTTAACTGATTTTTTGAAGACTGGGAGAAGGCAGAAGCAGAAGTAGCATCCCTAAGGCAAGAATTAGATGAAGCTTTGCAACAGAGAGTAGCTGGTGAAGAAAGGTCTGTGCAATTGGACGTGGCACTCAGGGAATGTATGCAACAGCTACGTTTTGTTCGAGAAGAGCAGGAGAAAAGAATTCATGATGCTGTTATGAAGACGTCTAAAGAATTTGAAAAATCTCAGATGGTTTTAGAGGAGAAGTTAGCAGAGACCAGTAAGAGGCTTGCCAAAATAGGCATTGAAAATTCTCACCTTACCAACGCTCTCTTAGCAAAGGAAAAGTCAATTGAAGATGTTAATAAACAGTTGACTCAGAAGGAGGCAGATTTTAGTGCACTAATGACTAGATTACAATCCATGGAGAAAGATAATGCTTCTCTGAAGTATGAGGTTCGAGTCCTCGAGAAGGAGCTTGAGATCCGAAATGAGGAAAGAGAATTTAATCGTCGAACAGCTGATGCATCTCACAAGCAACACCTAGAGAGTGTGAAGAAAATAGCAAAGTTGGAATCGGAGTGTCAGAGGTTGCGTCTCCTAGTCAGGAAGCGACTGCCAGGACCTGCTGCTTTAGCAAAAATGAAAAATGAAGTTGAGATGCTGGGAAGGGATTCAGTTGAAATGAGGAGAAGGAAGTTGAATACAACTGCTTTCATGGTTGACTCTGCAGTTGATGACTCTCCTGAGAATCCAACTCAAAGGATTGGTATTCTTGCTGACCAATTATGTGCTATGGAAGAAGAGAATAAGAATCTCAAGGAAACCATTCATAAAAAAGCAAATGAACTGCAATTTTCGAGGGTAATGTATGCTCGTACAGCATCTAAATTATCACAAGTGGAATTGCAGCTTGAAGAAGAGTCCAAAGGTCAGAGCATCGTAGAGCCATCAAGGATTACTCTTATGTCACATGATCTCTCTCTCGCATCAATGTCTGACATTGGCAGTGATGATAAGGTTAGCTGTGCTGGATCGTGGGCTTCTGCTTTGATTACAGAACTGGAACACTTCAGAAATGGAAAACAAAAGGGTTCACCTTCATCTAAAACTATTGGAACTTCGGACATCAACCTGATGGATGACTTCGTTGAGATGGAAAGATTAGCTTTAGTCTCTGTTGATAAACCATTTGGGAGTTCTCAAGTTTCTTCACGTGAAGTTCATGCAATTTCTCGCCCCTTGGATGAGAGTTCCTCAGAGTTAGCTGGAATGCAGATAGTTCCATTGTCTGACTCTGAATCAGGCTTCAATGTGTCAAACCAGGAAATCAGGTCCAAAGATACATCTATCAGTAAAGTTCCGGGTTGGCTTCAGGATATACTAAAAGTGTTATTGGAGCAAAACCGCATCACTCAGAGAAACCCAGATGAATTACTTGAGGATATCAGAGAAGCTTTGCCATATATCTATAGTCCAAATTCCATCAGTGTTGTTGATGCAGGGGAAAGAACAAACAATCCTGATGCATTTAATGCCCCAATCCTAAGTGGCTACATCTCAGAGAAAGCATCAAATAAATCTTCAGTGATGGTTTTATCAGATGTTGATGTCTTGTTGACAGAAAAGAGCAACCCGCAGTTGCAATTGGATCTTAGAAAGTCAATAGGAAAAATAATTGAGCTTATTGAAGGGATCAGTTTGTCATCTCTGGATTATGATAATCCCGATACCTTGGCCAGAAAGGATGGGAATACATTCACATACAAGAATTCGGAAACAGCTTCCGGGTACATGGTCCGGGTTTTCCAGTGGAAAATTTCTGAACTTGGTGCTGTTTTACAACAATTTGTTCGTACTTGTGATGATCTGTTGAGTGGAAAGGCTAATATAGACAAATTTGCCCAAGAATTAACTATTTCTTTAGAGTGGATTATGAACCATTGCTTTTCCCTACAAGATGTTTCCAACATGAGGGAGGCGATTATGAAGCATTTTGATTGTGATGAATCGCGAAGTGAAAGCGAGGCAGAAGTTGGGACAATTGGTCATTTTTCCGAAGCAGGACGTGTTCCAAGAGAATATTTATCATATTTGCCCCTCACTGCTGCTTCAAATGGCAATCGTCTTCAGTCTACAGTAAAGGAAGAAAATAGGAATCCAATAGAGGAATTGATGAATTTGAAGTCTGCAAAGAAAGACTTGGAAGGAAGGCCTCAGTCAGCTACTGATACCAGTGAATCCTTGATGAGTCAGCTCCATGAATCCGAAAAAACCATTGCAAGCTTGCAAACAGAGCTGGAAACTCTAAAAAAATCAACACAAAAGATTGAGAATCAAATCAAAAGTCACAAGTTGACGAATGAAGATCTTGACAGACAGCTTACAGTGGCCAGAGTGGAACTAAATGAGGCACGGCAGAAGTTTTCATCACTAGAAGTGGAGCTGGATGACAAAAATAACTGTTGTGAAGAATTAGAGGCCACATGTCTTGAACTGCAGCTCCAACTTGAAAGGTACTAGTATATATATATATATATATTTTTATAAGTAGGTACTAGTATATATATATATACCTTTATATTTAGTTTTTTTTTTTATGATTTGACTTCTCTTTTAAAATATTTTTTACTTCTAATTATTTGAATTACTGAGGTTTCTCTTTTATCTGATGTATGTTCAGTGTTACAAAGAAGAAAAGCCCGAGCAATGACCCCAATCAGGAAGAAAAGCAACTTCGCACTGTAAGTTCTTATTGTCTTACTAGATGTACCTTGATTGTGGGGGAAATACTCCATATTTTTCTTATCTTTTTTACAATCCGGTACATTTGATGACAACTGAAGCTGCCTCACTAGAATGTAGTCTTTGGAAGTGTATATACATATTCGACGAACATTTACAATGCAGAGAGGTATTTAAGCGGTAAACTTTTCTTGTTGCATGGAGAGAATATATTTCAGACCAGAAAAATTTTGTTTTTATAAATAAAAACTAATAAACAGAAATGTATCTGTACTAGGTTTGCTTTACATGCCTCCCACCCCCAACCCCCTCATCTCTTTTTGACTAGCACAGGAGGATCTGTCATTGGCAAAGAGCGAGGACTTAATGTTGAAAATAAAATAAGAGAAATTTATTGTAATATATTTAATATCACTATTACCAATTTCATCTAACTTATGAACTTTACAATGTTTACTTGGTAGCACTGAAGTTGCATTTTAGCACATTACTGTGGTCTTGAGTATAGTGCTGTTGATCAATCTTGCAGGATTGGGAGATTACAGCTGCTTCAGAGAAGTTGGCAGAGTGCCAGGAGACAATCCTAAACCTTGGAAAGCAGTTGAAGGCATTGGCTGCACCAAAGGAAGCCGCCCTTTTTGACAAGGTCATAGCTAGCCCCATGCACACAGCTTCCACCACCCCCACAACAGCTACAACGCCAACCCCACCCAAGGATAAGATCATGAACCAGCGCACGTCTTTACTTGATAAGATGCTAGCGGAGGATGATGCTGCAGCTAAGAATCTTAAATCTCCAAAGACAAAAGAAATAGATGGAAATTTCACTAGAAAAATTAACGGGCCATTCCAGCCTCCAGAAAATATTATTGTTTTAAATGGGGTTAGATACGAGGATGACAACGCCTCAGCCAGGAGTCTTGCTATTGTGGCTAGCAAAAAACGGGGAGGTGGGAGTTTATGGAGAAAGCTGTTGTGGAGAAAGAAGAAAGGTACCAGCAAGAAAGCGCCTCTCCTGTTTGTCCCGTGACAAACATCTTAATAGTAATAATAATAAAGTAATGGCAAGCTTGTTGCTCAGGTTCCATTTTTTTCACCAATGTTGTTGTTTGGTTTGTTGTGGGCAAAGTGGGAGATAATGAGTCTTGGCTTTTGTTTTACCAGTCATATGAGAGAGAGAGAGAGAGAGAGAGAGAGAGAGAGAAGGATGGGGGGTGGATTTGATGCTGTGTTTGTTACTGCTGTATATAGAACTGATGCCCTGACAATAGAGATTACAGCGCGGTGAAGATGCTCCTAAAGGTGAAAACTTTTTACTTGAGCCATGTTTGATAGTTGCGTATTATGAATTGCAAATGAGCCGTTCTTGGTTTTTCAAAACAGTGATCGACTCTGCTAGCTTCCATGCCAGAGATATAGGAGGAATTTTCATGGTAATTTGTATTCCATTTCCCCCTTTCAGCACAAGAATGCATACAACCCTCGTGAACTCTAAAACCCAATGAAAGGATTCATTCAAAGCCTATAATTTGGTTTGGGTAGACTTCTGCTGCACAGTAGGACGAGTGTACGCTATATTCTCAGCTCTATGTGCATTTTGGCATGCACAGAATTTTCACAACTCCCATACTGCGAAATGAAAGTTAACTTAAAATTTCCTTGAATAGAGACAATCTCGATGTGATCCTTTTATCAAGTCCAATATTCCATTACTTTTCCTATGGTACCACCAGGAACCCCTGATGCCTATCCCCCAAACATAATTGATCATATTTTCGCACATCTCAGCCAGCAAACTTCACCGCCGTATTTCAAACTAGTGGTTAGTCTGCCACCCAATGCTGCCATCTGATCACCAGTTGAAGATAATCAGCCCATAAGTAAAAAACACTTCTAAATCTGATTCCCTTTTGCGTTCAGAAGCAATAATGACATCCAAAATTTGACCTTATACAGGTATACAAGATTGCTTACAGAAAGTGATAGAGAAAGAAACGGATAACTCCCTCCTCAATCTCTGTATAGTACAAATTTCGCAACATCATGGAGTCCTGCCTCTTTATAACATTCAGCAATTCTTTCCAAGGAGTCATCCCAATTCCCTTCAATGGAGGATAAATCCAACAAGAAGGCAGCTTCGTCCAATGCAACCTACACATTTGATTTGAAGAAGCAGAACGGATGAAAATGGCATACACTACCATTATGATTCTTCTCGGATGGATTAGACACTTGGAGTTATCGATAGTATCCAATAGAGTACGTAAATGAACTGCAAGTATTAGTACCTGAGCAGGCACCTTTCCCTTCTTAAGATCAGCTTCCTTTCCCTCTTCTGTCACCTTCTCCTTAATGTACTCAATCTGCTCATCCTCCCATTGTGCTATTTCTGCTACTTCCTGCATGTAGACTAATCTTGCATAGAATACCAAAAAAGGACAATATGAAAAGAATAAAATAAGAGAGAGCTTATAAAGGCAATGCGGGAAATATCATGAAAAGGGTCCACACCTGGTATTTACAGCCCAAAGTCCACCATGGCGATTTTAGGGCTCCCCTGGCAGCGTCTTTAGCTTCTAGTTTACGACCAACCCTATAAAATAGCCCAAAATAATTCCTTTGAGGATGAAAGCTAAGCATGTAGTAAAAGTTTAGAACTCCCGGGAGATGCTGGTAAGAGATGATACTAGGAACCTCAGCAAAACCTCTGCATTGAACACAAATGGTCGAGCAAATCCTGGAAAATGCTCCTTCTTGGTATAAAATTCTCCGGTCACCAAAGCTGAAACCTTTCACAAAGCACATATACAAGTACTTTACATTTTATGTTCACTAACCAACTACCACTTAGAAACAGCATCACCAAGTCAGTCATCTTACATGGTCACCCTCTTCAAAATGGCGCGTCACTTTACGCTCTAAGACATCCGGAAACAAACCAACCTGAAAGGTGAATTGTTTCTAACAATCTATTTGAGATCCATAACAGTGTAAGTACCATATTCAATGGTTGAGTACAACCAGAAATCCTTTTTATACCTTTTTTAAGAGGTAGACATCTAGATTTGAGATCTGAGACTTGGCATAGTCACCCTTTCTGTAAAGTTTCTCCCCAGCATCAGCTGCAGCATGAAATAGCACGCCATTGCTTTCTGAAGAGTTGTTGGCATCTTCTTCAACTAATATTCTGTGCATAAATAGGTCTACCTGTATCCAGAAGAGAGGCAAAACGAAAAGGCATTTACAGTGGATTCTTGCCATGCTGTAATGCACGAGAATATTCACACATCACTAACATTCTTGGCTAAAAGCCATACTCCGTGCTTTCTGACTTCCACCACTGGCATCTCCATCCTGTGGATATCAAAGAAGATCAATCAAGCAGAGCAAAATTATCCACAAAATGCTTGTGAATTATACATACCCAGGTGGAGCTGTAGGCCATCTCAGCAGTGCAGTTACAGCACCTATTAACAAGGCAATGGTATAACAGCTTCAGCTCAATATATTTCTGAGGTATATGCAGTGCCAAATACATGCAATGACATAGCTATACCTGAGCTGTTTTTTGTCAGTGGAATGGCAAGGGGGATTAACCCCTGCTTGGCTCCAGGAGACAAAATGGATTCACCTATTAAGATCAATAAATATGCAGACTCACATTAGGATTCCAAGTTATGAGAAAGGGGAACAAGAAGTATTCCTACATATAAAAGTATAGAACTCATGGGGAAAGTGTTGGTCATCGTATGGTACTTGTGCAGTGTATATGCTTCTAATCCATATTTTTTGGCTCCCTGGATGCCGAGACTATTGACAGCTGAAGTTCAAGATTAAAATATCAAGGAAACATCAGCAACCAAAACTAGATGGTGAAAACTCAAAGAAGGCATAAGACTCTTGTTGCATGTTTGTATGCCCGGTAAGAAGGAAGACAACAACGGAATTAGATAAAATCTCGAAACCTCATATAATATCAGACATTTTCTTTTCAATGACACAATTCTTATAATGTTTTCGTCTGACGAGATTGCTGATCAAAGACTACAAAAATCAAGGACCCAAAATGCCACATTCAATTATAAGCATGAATTCTCATTCTGAGGCAATGTATTTAATCTCCAAGGTCCGTAACTTAGTCCTGTGTTTTCACATGCTAAAAATATTCCACAAACATTTTTTCAATCAGTAAAAAGAAAGAATCGCAAGCATAAGTTCTGGGACTACATTTTTCATAGAAACATATCAATTCTGTGATGAATAATGCAGGGGAAATAGAAACCTGGATGGCCTTCAAGTGACAAGAAGCTAAAAGTTAAGTTTATGGGTTCAGACACAATAGTATTATATTAGCTACTCACTCTCATTGTAATTAGTTTATTACTCTCTATGAGATTTCATCACGCGTGAAACTGTCCAACACGGCATTGAAGGAAACAACACATATTAAAATAATTGAAGTTTTGCTATTTTGGAATTGGACATATGCACTACACAATAATGTAACAAGATATATAATAATAATAATAAAACCCAATGACGAGAAAAAAGACGTTATCAACCTCTGGAAAATCTAGGAACAACGAAATTGATAACCTTTAACTGAAAAATATGACTAATATTCATTTTCAATAAAATTTAACAATTACCGGACAAAAAAGATTAAGAGTTCGAGCAATGGATGATGACCCACCTCTAGTCTTAAGCATTCTCAGCAACTGACCCAAATGCTCGGGAGGCTGAGCCGCCGCCACATCCTTTATGAAAGTCATGTGGTCTACATTTTCAACAAGGCCAACTATGAAACTCAAGCACTTCCCAAAATCAGAACCACGCGAATAGTACGTGAATTAATTTCAAATCCATTCGCACATTGCATTACATTACGTGCGCAAATAAATGTGATGTTTGATGATTAAGTCTTACCGGGAGCTGGAGAGAAAGCAGAGCAACGAAGACGAGTTCTTCCATGGCCGAGAAGCAGAGTGGGCAGAGCGGCGCCACTTGGACCGCCGTACACCACTCCGCCACCAAGCTTCATTCTTTCAACTACCGATTTCTTATCGATGCTTATCGGTTCGTCTTTCTTTTATCTTCTCTTTCTTTCGGTCTCAGTGGATACATGAATTGTCATGGGCCCAAGTCAAGGCCCGACAGCTATCTACCCCCAGTTAGCCCAATAGCAATTTTACTTAGAGCAATGATATACATAGTCTTAGCGTGTTCAAAATTTGTATATCTTTTTTAAAAAAAAGTGAAATCCAATCTAGGTTTTCAAATTTTTTATTCAATTTTTCTCTCTCATTTTTCAAAACTTAATAAATATTTAACTCAAACTATCTCACTATTATTCACAATAAATCATCTTAATGCTATCCACAAAATTTTCTATCTCATTTTACATCAATTCCAAACATATGGCTCTAAAATTCGGACAAAAACTCAATGGATCTACTCTTCGTGTGGTAGTACTTAATTAAACATATTAAAAGCCTAACCCCATTCACTTGAATTCTACTCATCCTATGACTGACTAAGTACAATGCATGGTCCAGGAGAAGTACTGCCATCGCATCTGCTATAAAAGTTTAATTTCAGCATTTTGCAGCCCATAAATGTTGACTTGCACCTATATACCTTTCTCCTACCGATTTTAATTAGAAGTTTAATTTCAGCATTTTGCAGCTCATAAATGACAACAAGACATCTACAACGATTAATACTAAGTATAAGTTTTAAATAAATAAATCTCCTATAAAAAATTTGTAAAATAGTGAATCATAGTTTAAAAACAAAAAAAAAAAAAGATTTTTTACACTTTTCATGATGGATCAACTCTTTTTTGCGAAGGGAGTGCAAGAAACTTATTTATTTATTTGGAATTTGTATAAATCAAATATTATTATATATAAACAGTAATGTTATATACAGTCATAGAAATGTTATATACAGTCATAGAATGTATAAACATCGTGCAGTCTTTTTGAAAAAGAGTAGGATCTACTATTAAAAAATTAATTTATTTTCATGTGAGATCCATATTTATTCATTTTTTTCAAAATGACTATACGGCGGTTACATACTCACGACTACAAATATCATTTCTCTACGTAACAAATTACCTACCACATTTGTAATTAATTTGATATATACCTTTGACCATACTCCTTCGTTTGGTGATCTGGTTAGCTTCATCACAACGTAGTTTGTTAGCAAGATAATTTGCCTATAAATAACGCATGAAAAATGGAGCTTGCAGTACATGACGTACGCACTTAATTCCTTTAGCAGAATGCAAAAAAACATGGTTCGCTTCCTTTCTACCAATACCATCCGATCCACGAGTAACTCAATTCGAAGAATGGAGTTAACTCCATGGGATCTCAATTTCCTCTTGCAGGAGCATATGCAAGGTGGCCTCCTCTTCCATCTCAAACCTCAACATTTACAAGAACAAGCTCATCATCTACCTCAAAACGATGTGATTGATCGCCTAAAGGCCTCCCTCTCCCGCACACTGGACATTTTCTATCCCCTTGCCGGCCGCCTCGTCATGATCGAAAACGACGATAAGACCGCCAGTTTCTTCGTGGATTGCAATAATCATGGAGTCCAGTTCGTCCATGCAGTTGCAGATGGTGTCACTGTAGCCGATATTCTTGACCCCATCTACGTTCCACAAATTGTGGAATCCTTCTTTCTTATGAATCGTGTTCTCAACTACGAAGGCACTAATTCCAAGCCGTTGCTCTCTGTTCAAGTAACCGTCCTTGTCGATGGCTTCTTCATCGGTTGTTCACTAAACCATGCTGTTGCCGATGGCGCCTCATTCTGGCATTTCTTCAATACTTGGTCTGAAATCTCCCGGGGTTCCTATGACGTTAAATCGACACCGCTCCCAATATTCGAACGTAGTAGCTTTTTTGACGGTATCATCGACTTCCCCATCCACATACCAAACCCTTACAAAGAAAATGTTGAGAGGGTCGTTCATCCACCGCTGCAACAGAGGTATTTCCATTTTCCAAAAGAAAAGACAGCAGAACTTAAAGCAAAGGCCAACGCTGAAGTGAACACTAACAAGATCTCGTCTTTGCAAGCACTATTGGGTTATTTTTGGCTATCCATAACTCGTAGTCGTCGTCTGAATGATGATCAAGAGGTTCAGTACCTGATTGCTGTGGGGGCGAGGCAAAGAATGCACCCGCCATTGCCGAATCAGTACTTCGGGAATGCGGCCCAAGCGGTGATGGTCACAAGCACAGCAAGAGATCTAATACAACACGGACATGGTTGGGCAGCTTGGCATATAAATAATTTGCTTGCTTCGAAAATTGCAGAAGATCAGAGGAAGTTCTTGGTTGATTGGTCAAAAAACCCTAGGATGGTAAAGTTTAGTGGCATGAGAAGTGCTAAACTGCTCACCGGAAACTCCCCTCGATTCAATGTGTACGGTAATGATTTTGGTTGGGGAAGGCCGGTCGCAGTGCGAAACGGTGTTTCGCTAAAATTCGAAGGGAATTTGACGGTGTTCCCTGGGAAGGAGGAGGGTAGCATTGATTTCGAAGCTTGCCTTTTGCCGGAGACATTGGATGCGATGGCGAAGGATGCAGAGTTTATGCAGAATATCACCTCATGAAATTGTCGATACAGATCGAACAATGATGGTGGAATATTAATTACTAGCCTTTGAGTCGATAAATAAATACTGGTGAACTCAAAGAAAATTAAATAAGAGAAATAAATGTTTAATTTCCAAACACTGGATGGATGCCTATTATAATTAGTCTTGTTCGTCCACATGATCCCAGTCCATTCGATTTCATGGAAAGCGTGCTAATTTTTTTTTTCTAATTTGAGATTGGAACATGTGTTGTTGTTTGTATTGAGATATTTTTTTTTTTTCGGGTAATTAGTTTAAATCCTCTATTATTATTTCAATTTTCTTCATCTCCTGTTATTATCAAATCTCATTGGCACCCAATCTTTTCTATTTAATCTAAAATTCAACACCTCTCTAACCTCCAGAATTACTTGATGCATTCATTTTACCAGACTGACATTATATTCTACAAAATATTAAAAAAATTCAGTATTTTTATGAATTCATATTAGTAAATACTGATTCAATTATTCTCTCTGAAATTTTTTATTCTCTACAAATCTAACATTCTCCACCTGATTCATCAATTATTAATATAGCTATTCGTTACTGTATTAATTTTAGATATTATAATCAATGAAGTGACATCTGGTCAACTGTTTCAACATTATCTTGATGATATTTCTACCGAGGAAGATCTTACAAAACTCAATTGTGTTTTTTTTTAATTTAATGATTAATGAAATATTTTTTTTAATAAATTTGTGAGTTTTATTATTTTTTTTAAAAAAAAAATTTTTGAACGTTTGGTAGGAGTCTTGGTGGTTTTCCTCAATAGGAGCAGAAGTGTCCTTATCTATTACAAGAAGACATGTGGAATAGTCTCTTGGTGGTATGGTGGAATAACAGCAACAATCAGTATATTGAATTGTTACAAAGGATTATGCTATGTAAAATAGTATGTTTATTTCATTATATTTAAGGTCTATTTGGAAGCACAAGTATTCTCAAGTATTATGAGATATTTTTAGGTATTTTATTTTTAAATATAATTTAAATCTTCAATTTCTTCACCTAATCATTATAATTTTTTTAAACTTTCAAACAAAACACAAAATTTTATACAACATTTTCAAACTTCTAAACAAAAATAATATTCAAACAATTTGTTAACTTTATAATATTTTTATTCAATATTTTCTCTCTCATTTTTCAAAATCTAATAAAATATTAATTCAAATCATTTCATTACTATTTACATATATTATGAGACGTTCTTATTATCCAAACGAGCTTTGAATTCTCATTTACTATAGACAATATTTTAAATTTTTTTATTTTTTATTTTTTTGTTGATAGAGTTTGAATTCGAGCTCCAGACCTCTATTTTAGAGACTGAAGATTATATCAGTTAGCCCACATGTCTTTTGCAGCATTTTAAATATTGTTGGTTCCGATTGTATTCATCTCATTTTAAATTGTAGAAAGTATTCGCATAAAAAATTATAGAGGTTCTTAATCTATATCTCGGTTAATATTTTATATAAAGAGTCCAATTACTTACAATACCCGAGCATACAAGCCCTGGTCACTCCTCCAACGTGGTAGACACTATTGCCATGCTTCTGCCGCATTATTAATAATAATTTAAATAAATACTTTAACCGTGAAGAGATATTATAAATACAAATTTATAAATTAATATAATTTAATATGATAATTGATACGTTAGATTATAAAATTTTTTTATTATAAAATAAATATAAAGTAGCATATAAAATTATGTTAGTTTGTGAGATAATTTTTATAAAATTTTATTGTAGTTGTAACACTTCTCAATAATTTATTTAAAAATAAAAATAAAAGACAAAACCCATAACGACGGTCTCTTTAAGGTTCTGTTAAGAATTTTAAAAAATGCTTAAATAGTTGTAAAAATTATTTAACGATAAAATTAGATTGTTTGATTATTATATATTAAAATATTTTTTAATAGCTAAAAAGTAGGTTTAAGAAAAATTATCATTTTAATATTTTTCCTCAAATATATTTTTTTTAATAATACAGAACGTAATTTCAATTTTAAAAAATATTGTCAGTTGGCTAAAATACTCACATGACTTTCAAATAATTATAATTTTGCCATTCGATCTCATCATACAAACGACACTATAACTTTTAAATAACATTTTATATCATTTCTACCTAAAAGAAATAAGTTTTTTATATTATTTCTATACAAATGTAATATATTTAAAAGTGTTTTAGATGTATGGTTATTAAATAATAAATAATTTTTTAATGATAGAGCTTATTATTTAAACTCTACAACTAAAAACACTAAACTAAAAATTATAACATCCACCGCAATCACAAACATCACAAACATGTACTAGGAGCAAAAACTAGGAATGTATGAAAGACATTTAGGCCTCGTTTGAATTTAAAACGTATCTCAACTCATCTCATCTCATTATTATAACTTTATCAAATTCTTACATAAAATATAATTAACAATTCAGCTTTTTCAAAATCCAAAATAGCTTTCCCAAATTTATACACAAAATATAATAAACAATTCAAATTTTATTCTATTATTCACAAATTATCTCAACTCATCGAATCTACACAAACATTTTACGAACAAAATATAATAAACAATTCAATTTTTTCAAATTAAAAAATAAAAATTATATTATAACAATATTTTATTCAACTTTCAACAAAATATCTCATCTAAATTGCATAATCAAACGAGACCTAAGTCCTCGTTTGGATGTTGAGATGAGATATCAACTCAACATCCAAACATCATTTAAATACAAATATTTTACAATTTCAAATATTCAATTTTTTTATATAATCATTACAAATTTTCCAAACTTCTAAATAAAATATAAAAAATTAATTTTTTTAAATCTCAAAATAAAAATAATATTATAATAATATTTTTATTTAATTTTTTATTTCCTTTTCCAAAACTCCATTAAATATTTTAACTCATGCCATTTCATTACTATTTATAAACTTTTTATCTCATCTTAACGTTTAAACAAGACCAACAAAACTACCAACTGCACTTGAGGTGATACATTTCACTAGCAATTAAAAATGGAACTAAATATAGATGGAGTTAATTTAGATTTTGATAATGAGTTGAGATTATATGATCAATTGAGATGAAAGTTAAATAAAATATTGTTATAATATTATTTTTATTTTAAAATTTAAAAAATTGAATTGTTTATTATATTTTATGTAAAAATTTATAAAAATTATAACGATAAGATAAAATAAAATAAGATAAATTATTAATATTTCTCAAACTAAATTGAGCCTAAATTTATCCTTTTATTTTCTCAGCAACCAAATAAGAGCATTGGCATTTGATTGGCTATTTCATTTTGTAAATTTGGAAGAATATGTAACTTTTTCACTTTTAGCTAACCATTCAAAACTTAAAGTCTATATTGGATTAGTCATCACACTCTATATAATAATAAAATATTATTATTTATTATTTTTATATTTTTATAATTAATTTTTATTTTTTAATTAATTATATTTTCATAACCTCCTATAATCTCCAAAAAATCATTTTCATTTTCATTTTCATAATCCAATAAACAAAATTTCATCACACAATATCAATATTATCAAAATAATTACATCGATCTTCAATGCAATCAAGCTAATTCTCACAAACATCATCATCAACTAATGCAAAATAAGAGTAATGAATAGGCTATAAAATTATGAACATCACACTCATATTTGTGATCCAAAATAATAAAAAACCACAAAATAATCATGGGCTACAACCCCAAAACAAATACAACCACAATATACAAAACAACTCCAAAATGTTTCACCAACAAAAGGCTACACATCTTCAAAATATGAAAATAGAGATGGAGATGAAAATCGCTTCATGGATTTCTCAAAAACCTCTTTTTGAATATTTAAGAAATATTCTCATTGCATTCTATTCATGCCAACAAGATCCATTTTCATTATCTCCATATAGATCTTCCTATTCTCCGTATCATTTCTCATATTTTTCTTCGCTAGTAATTTAGCCCTATCAGCATCCAATTTACTGGCCATTTGCCTTCTTTCAGACATGAATACAACTCTATCATTTGTCATGCAATTTAAGGCCTCAACAAATTCTGAATTATATGATTATGTAGCTTTCCCTTTTCTCTCACTTTCTTTCTCAGCCTTCTTGCCTAGAGGTCTATCAAAAAAGACCTATACGTTGTCATATATCGCGTCGTCTCCTAATGGAGTCGACTTTGCCATAGCATGGCGTTTTCCATGTGGTTTCCTTCTCGTAGACAACATGGACACGTGTTGTTGCCATTTTGGTTGGTGTCTCAATAGACACTAACAATGTTCCATGTTATATGTGACATTCTCAGTCTCTCTATACATGATTTTAGCTCTTTCAATCTAAATATGTCAATGTAACAAGAAAGTTATAATAGAATTTTAACAAGAAGATTTAAAATGAAATTTAGTTAGAAACTCATATCTTGTCCTGCTCTGTTGCACCACTTGGATGTAAAAATTATATTTGAGCTACAGCTAGGGCTGTACAGAAACCGACAGCACCGGCCGCCACCGACCCGAACCGACCGGCCGCGTCAGGAACCGGTGGAGAACCGGTCGGCGTGCGGTGGAAATTTCAAGAAACCGATGTTCAGCGGTTCGGTCTCGGTTTGAAGCTGGACCGGACCACTGAACCGACCGATATAATAAAATCTTTTTTTTTTTAATATACCCTTATCAAAACGGCGTCGTTCCACTTAAGTTTAAGTTGAACGACGCCGTTTTAGTTAATAAGTACTGCAAATGATACTGGAAACGACGCCGTTTGGTATTAAACCAAACGTCGTCGTTTTATTAAGGACGTAAGAACAAAATAATAAGTCTGAAACGACGCCGTTCCACTTAAACTTAAGTGAAACGGCGTCATTTCGTTAAGAGTTCTTCTTCTCCCCCTATCTTCTTCTTCCCCGAACCCTCCTTTGTAACCCTCTCTCTCTCTCTCCTATGCATCTCTCCCTCTCTCATTCTCTCTCATAATTATCTCACTAGAACCGTAAAAGAACCGACGCCGACCGAGAACCGGCAGAGAACTGCCTCGATCGGTGTCCTCCTCGCCATCGATCGGTTACGGTCGGCACCTCATCCATTTTTCCAGCCGTCGGTCGGCGTCGGTTTTGCCCAAAAACCGCGCCGACGACGTCGGTTTTCACCCCTAGCTATAGCAGCACAAAATTTATTTGTGCATTTTTGGATCACCGACCATCGATTGGTCAATGATCCCCCAGAACGATTTGCCATGCTAGTATTTTTATGCTCATTATAATAATTGCTAGTTCTCTCCCACATTCGAAAATATTTGTGATCCATCCTCGTATAGCATTCAATGTGGGCTAATTATTGATAAAATTATTTAAATTTAGAAATGAAATGTTATTTGAAGAAGTCAATGTAGATGCTCTAAAGTCTAAAGGGATAAGCTCCAAAATTCAAAAGCTTAATTTATTTTTTCCACTTTTTCAAAATCAAACAGAGCTAAATCATTGAGTAAAAAATTTTTGGCGTATAAAATCTAATATTTGCTTAAAAATAGATACAGCAAAAGGGCATGTAGTCGGTAGTGCTACTATTGTACAGTGTACAATTCAAAATAGAGCAGCACTGACCTTTTTCCCCCCAAATTATTTAACCAGTCAAAACGACGAAGTCCAGCTGTTTGAAACGCGCTTTTCAACCTCTCCATTAAAATCAGAGTATTATAAGCACTATTATTAAATTTTAAAAAAATCCCTAAGCAACCCAAAATGGCCTAAAAATTCCCAAATCGAGGAAGACGTGGCTAGCTAGGGTTTCCATTCAACCGCTAAATCCCAATCGCTCCAAAAATAACAACATAGAGACCCTACGGTGCGTACAGTTCCTCCACAAATCTCCAGCATCATTAGCCTCTGCATGAATCTGATCCCGATCCCAACTGCCGCCATTGCCGAATCGGGTCCGGATAAGCCAAAAGACCTCCGTTGTATCCGCCAATGGCGTCCAAGACCTCGCCTTCGGCCTCTACCACCAGATTGGACCCTCCCAAAGACGCTTCGGTATGAGCTTCCTATCTCATACACTATATATTCCATGGGAATTCTGGTTTTAGCAATTTCTCAATTACCTTATTTTGTTAAAAAAAATCGATGTTAATGGAAGTTTGTATATTTTTTCGTAAGTTCGGTTTATTTAGAGAGAGATAGTTAGCTGCATTGTGTATTCGAAGGCTTAATTAGGTTTTGGTGTCAATTTCGGTGAATTTTAGGGCAAACGGTATGGATGCCTGTCAAATGCATGTCTATTTGGTGCACGTAATGTACAACAGCACACGGCATTCGCGTTAGAAAGTCTAATGCCACCTTATAACTTGGAAGGAAATTCGTGGAAGGCTTTTAAAATTTTGAAAATTCACCCGTTGCAGCGTTTGCACACATGAGATTTCGATGCAATTATCTATTAACTAGTTTCTGGTGTGCAATACGCTGTGTTTAGGTTTTGAGCTGGAGTTTCTGTAGAATTTTGTTGTTGTTGTCTTTATTGTTGTTATCATTATGAGGCAAATTGTCATCAAGTTTTGCTTTTAAGAATTGTATGTTACATCAATTTTACTGAAATAGGGAAGGCGCATGTCTTATTAATGTGATTTAGGAAAGTTAATTTGGACTATATTATTAGATGAGTTGTATGTGATAAGTAGGTTATACTCCTGTTGATTGTTTACAGATGATGAAACTGCAGGAAACAAGTCTTATTCGGAAGGAGATTTTAACTGTCATTGATTCTGTAAAGAAGCAAGTTGCTGCTGGCCGATCTGTTTCTGTAAAGGTGCATTCTTATCGTGCCTTAGATAATATTTGGTCTTGATATTTTATTTTTGAGAGTACTATTTTGAGATTGTGTTTGTTAATATTTTGTATTCTTAATTATCAGAATAAAATGGAAGAAAATAGGCAGAAATTGGCTGGTGTGACAAACCATCTTTATAAATTTTCTATGGATAGAAGGACCGGTAGGACTAATGATACTGATAGAAGTATAGATCTACTGACAAAGAGGCAGAAAGATGCGCTTGATATGCATAATGGTGTTGATGCAAGTGATGGGGATATGGATAGCAGTAGCTCTCAAGAAGATGCCCCTGCTTCTACTGCAGTTCTTCTAGGATCTAATGTTCCAGTGAAGAATGCAGTTCGTCCCATTAAGATCTCAGAAGCAAAAAGATTGCCTCCTTATACTACATGGATTTTCTTGGACAGGTGTGTTGGGATTTATTCTTTTTTCCCTTAAAAATATTAGTTTGGCTGTGGATGGTACCTTCTATTACTTGCACCATATATTAATGACGTGTCTGCATACATGTTTAAAACCGAAATTGTGATTTTTACCAATTTTTCTTCTTCACAAAGTGGTAATCACTGTTAGTTTGTGGATTCTGGCTTTCCATTACTAATCATTAGATGTTGCATAATCAGGGGATGTTGCTTTTACCTGATTAAGGATTTATAAACTGTTTCTTTTTTGTTGTAATTTGTAAATTGCACAACCATCTGGTAGGTTTTGAATCCACAACCATACCCCTATCTGGTTCTTATGGGGGAAAGAATTGCCATTTGAGCTAATGCTCATTGGCAATTAAGAATATATAAATTTATATGGAATAGCATCTTACTGATGTCATTTTCATATTTTCAATTTCTAATTGCAGTTAGTTTTTGTTATCTAGCTTGAACTTATAAAAAAAAAGTTTTTATCTAGCTCGAGATTTAGGTGATCTTATGATAATTCTGGTGCAGAAATCAAAGAATGACAGAGGATCAGTCAGTGGTTGGTCGACGAAGAATCTATTATGATCAAAATGGTGGTGAAGCACTAATTTGTAGTGACAGTGAGGAAGAACTAATTGAGGATGAAGAGAAGAAAGATTTTATAGAATCTGAAGATTACATACTTCGGTTGGTATTGAGTAATGTGGTTCATACGGCTTATGTTGGTCCTTTTGTGCTTTTTAATAAATATTTATTGCTTATAGAAAAAAAGTCTTAAGTCAGTGTTCTCTGTGGTCCTTTCTTGTTGTTCCTCAAATGTCAGCAATTGTTAATGTGTTATCTGTGATTTGTTGATTTCTTTCCAAGCTTTATTTCAAAAGCATTTGCATACAATCATTATTTTGTTATAGAAAGAAAATGCAATTCCATAGGCTGTGCCCTGGTTATCTCTCTTGAGCTTCACCAACAACAATTACATTGGCCATAGTCTACTAACATTGTACATTTTTTTGTTGTGCGTGTGTGTGTCTTTCTCTCTCTCCCTCTCCCTCTCCCCATTCATAGTTTATTCTGTAAATGAGACTAATTTCATAGCAGATGATAATTATGAATCCTCAGCAGCTTTTTTATTCCAATCTACTAGGGCCTGGCTAGTATTTGACAAATAACAGCCTCCAACAAAGAAAAAGCATTCATGCTCTCATTTTTTTGCCTTCTCAAACCTTTCGTTATTGAGAAATTTTAAATAATCTGTGGTGTTGTCTTGTTTAATCCTCACGTTTGCAGAAGCTTCTGGATGGTTTGATGGTGCAGTTCTAACTTCTAGCTCCATCATTCTTGTTAAGTATTTGGACTAAATCTGATAACCTAGACAAGGCCTTTTTTCAATTGCTTGGATTTGCTTCAAGAACTATTTCCCCCGTTTTCTGATTTCTTAGCAGTGCCTTCATTACACGTGACCGAAGCCTCTTCAGTTGGTTTTCTGGTCTACTTTGACGGTAGTTCTAGATGTTAACTTGTGATGAAGCATCCATGTCCACTTACTTTTTTTCCTGGTTTTCTCATTCTTTCTTTGTGAGATATTGGCTCCTTATATGCACTTGTTTTTCAGCTGATAATAATAGTAAGAACTTTTCTCAACATATTCATGATATGGAAAGTGTATCAGGACTTGCGCCTCATTGAAATGTATGGTGTTTGAGAGTTATACTTTTGTCATGTTTTTTAATGATTGTGCCAAGTACATTGCTTACATATTTGACACTGTGTTGACTTTGTTCATTTGCTTGACAAACTTGCTGGGCGGTTTACTTATTACTCCACTCAATTATTATTTTTTCCAGAATTTTCTCCTGAGATGGATTTTTCATATTTATGTTATTACTATGTTTTAAGATTTATTTTTTTGGTCATACTACAAATGTTTTATATTGGGTTTTTCTAATGATATATACTAGATGTGAAATGAAACTTACTAGTCTTGTGGCATTCTGTTGTGGCATTGCCAGCATGACTGTCAAGGAAGTTGGTTTATCAGATCAAGTGCTGGAATCACTAGCACAATGTTTTTCTAGAAGCCCTTGTGAAGTCAAGGTTTGCATTTATGTTTGTTGCATTTTAACTTTGGGAAACATTTTTGTCTCTTCTTTATGCTTTTATCCTATTTATGATCTGATTAGGACTGGTCATAGTGTAAAGTTTGGTCCAGCCGTTTCCCATTTGGTTTGTGCTGGCTTTACAGAGATATGAAACACGATCAAACATCTTATACAGGCAAGATACGAAACTCTTATTAAGGAAGAGAAGGCTGTGGAAGGTTCTAAGAATGGTGATAATGAAGACATTTTGCATAATGGGAATTCTCTTCTTGATAAAGATCTTGACGCAGCTTTGGATTCTTTTGACAACCTATTTTGTCGCCGATGTCTTGTAAGCACCATCCTCGTGCTCTATCATTTATGTGATGTTTTGTGCTAACATCATGGATACGACTCTTTTGATTTGTTTGCCTTCTTCTGTTTCTTTTGGCAGGTTTTTGATTGCAGATTACATGGATGCTCACAGGATCTTGTCTTTCCTGTAAGTTTTTATTTTTACCTTAATTATTAAATTGTTATCCAAATACCTTGCTGGATTCTTTCATTCTTCGTTAATACAAGTTGTTTTCAGACTGAGAAACAACCTTCATGGCGCCCTACAGATGAGGAAAATATACCATGTGGCCTACATTGCTATCGATCTGTATGTGTTCAGTGCATTACTGTGGTGATATGTGTATCTGGGAATATGTGTTTAGAATTGGCAAGCAAACTCTTTAAGTAGCATAATATTCACTCATATCAGGCATTGAAGTCGCAAAGAATAGCTAGAGGGAGCTCTTCCATTAATGGTGATTTTGAAGAAAAATCTGCCCCTTCATCTGGTAGTGCTGGGGCTCAGATATCATCCAGGAAGAAGGCTCCTGGTCCATCTGCTAGAAAGAAGGTGAAGTCCTGCCAAAGTGAAAGTGCTTCATCAAATGCAAAGAATGTATCAGAAAGCAGTGACTCCGAGAATGGCCCCGGGCATGACACCACTTCTACCCACCAGTCATCACCTCGCAAAACTAAGCTTTCAGGAAAATGTGGAATTGGTAAGAGGAACAGCAAGCGAGTTGCCGAACGTGTTCTAGTTTGCATGCAGAAAAAGCAGAAGAAAATGGTAGCTTCTGATGATTGTGATTCCTTTGTGAGTGGAGGTCTTTGTCCCGGCGAGATGAAACCTAAATCTAATGCATGTAAGGAAAATGATGATACTAGTTCTTCTATGCATAAGAATGTGAAATCCCCATCTAGTGGAAGGTTGAGAAGGAAGGAATCATCAATTCAAGCCAGTCACAAGGTTGTGCCGGGTGAGGTTCCTGATGGTTCATCAAATGATATGATTACAGATCCACCTGCTGCTAGCAGTGATGACAACTCGAGGAAAGAAGAGTTCGTAGATGAAAATGCATATAAACAAGAATCGAGTGATAATAAATCTTGGAAAGCTTTTGAAAAAGGCCTTTTTGAGAAAGGCGTCGAAATTTTTGGGAGGAATAGGTCAGTGGATACAATTCTATTGTATCAAATATATTGATTTTTCAGTTCTCTGTTGAAATAATAATTGGTACTACGATTGGACATGATGTATACATGAGATAATTGGTCTGGCCATATATTTGAAATCTTCTGAACTCTGTTTGTTTAGCCTGAGAGTCAGATAAATGTTTTTTTGTAAGTAAAATGTAGCCCTAAGAGCGAACAATTATTGAAGCATTCGGGTTTTGTTTCAAACCATGGACATTAGTAGTTTTCTACTACTAAGGTTGGACATGATAAGTTTTTGCCTGTCTCTTCCCCCTGCAGAATTTATTTGGTTGCCATATTATTACCATGAGATATCTCCTGCCTACTGCTTATCAATTCGTCCACTAATGTTTGTTCCTTATGTTTTGTGACAGTTGTTTAATTGCTAGGAACCTTCTAAATGGTATGAAGACATGTTGGGAGGTTTTTCAATACATGAATTGCTCTGAGAGTAAGCTGTCCTGCCAAGCTGGTGATGGTGCAAACTCTCTTATTGAAGGCTATTCTAAGGTTGATTTAAATCAAACTATGCTTAGTGATTTATTGTGCTTGTGCATCTGTCTTAGAATCCTCCCTGCCTTAACAAGCGATTCCATTTTTGTCCTGGGGTGAAATAAACTCTAGGGTAATAATGAAGTGAGAAGAAGATCAAGATTTTTACGTAGGAGGGGTAGAGTTCGTCGCTTGAAGTATACCTGGAAGTCTGCTGCTTACCATTCAATCCGGAAACGAATTACTGAGAGAAAAGATCAGCCATGCCGGCAGTACAATCCATGTGGTTGCCAAACTGCTTGTGGCAAGCAGTGTGCTTGTCTTCAAAATGGGACCTGCTGTGAAAAGTACTGTGGGTTAGTTTTGTTTCCTTTTCTATTTTACTGTGATTATTGTTGAAATCAAATACGAAGGCTTTTCTCGTTTTTCCCCTCTCCTTCTGCCAAGTTACTAAACTTTTCTGGATGCTTCCAGCTGATATATTTTTTCCTAATCTAGATGTCCAAAGAGTTGCAAGAACCGTTTTAGAGGCTGCCATTGTGCTAAAAGTCAATGTCGAAGTCGTCAGTGTCCGTGCTTTGCTGCAGACAGAGAATGTGATCCAGATGTTTGTAGGAATTGTTGGGTCAGGTGAGTTCGTAGTTGTTGATGTTTTAATATTTTGTTTCACCATTTTCTATCAATCTGTCCGCTAGAGATTCTTTGGTTGAAATGTAGTTCAGCAATACAAATGGGGGATGTTGATGTGAGGTAGAATACAATGATGAGATTGCAATTCTAAATAAAAACTTCATAGACCTTAGGTTGAAATATGTTTTAACAAAACTTGTGTCTAGGAAGACAATTAATAATCATGCACACATCACTGAGAGGGTGATCAGGTAAATTCCCATACTCTCTGCTTGTACACATGATCACTTCTGGAAATCAGGTAACTATTTCTAAGTGGTTTAAGTAAAATTCAATAAGTAAATATTAGATTGGAGGTTGCCTTGTAAATACAAGTACAGTTTCCTTCATCCAAACTGGGGATGGGGGTGAGGAGAAACAAAAAGAAAAGAAAATGCCATACAATTTGATGTTTCAGTTTTGTTTTTGAAATTGAATGATGCTATCAGTTAGTACTAGACCAATTGGAAGGTTTGGTTATTTGCTAAGTTAGAAGCTGGTAAAAAATATGCACTTATACCTGTGGGGTTTGAAGAATTTTTGCTTCTCGTTAGGTAATAAGTTTTAAAATCCTTTTAAAGGGATAACAAATATCCCTAAAGAGGGATCACAGTTTGTATGTCATTCATTGTCAATTTTTCTTCTTGAAAACCTAGTTCCGTTCAGGATTATATTTTGTAATGGTGTTTGTAATAGGATTCACTAGCTAAATAAATTCCGATTCTAATTCTCTCTTTCATAAAAATTGACTGTTTTGTGTCATTAAAATGGCTTTGCAGCTGTGGAGATGGTACTTTTGGGGTTCCAAGCCAAAGAGGTGATAATTATGAATGTAGAAATATGAAGCTTCTTCTAAAACAGCAACAAAGGGTAATTGTACTGCCCCCCCACATTCCGGTTTTACCCTTTATTTTCTAATTTATTTGATTCAAGTGGTTTTGTGAAGCTTTTCTTGTGGGTTATTCTATTAGTTTTGGGGAGAAATATCGAAGTGAAGTGACTCTCTTTCATCTGCAAATTGTCATCTTATGTTATTAGTACATATTACGTTGTGAACACCATTCAGTCAACTTTTCTTATGTGTACAAATGAGTCTAACTTATCTTATTCCTATATGCCCTTAAGTAGCTGTCCTTGAGGGTCCCTTAATTGAGGAATGCGATTTTTCATTAGACTTACAAGGGGCTTATTGATGTGCGTTTTATTGTTATTGTAAAATTTCAACTTGTCTACTTTAGCAGGTTAGTGAACTTTTGCAACAGGACTCAATTTTCTTTGTCTATGTTGAATATTTATATCGTTTTTCCTCTATGTTCATGTGCTTTTAGTGATATCTGTCATGAAATTTTGTATTCTGCCAGTTTCTCCTTGCTTTGTTTGAAGCTCGGACTGCTGCGTTATAAACGCTGTTTACTTTTTGCAGTACCCTTATGATGGCCATAGTTTGATTCTCATTTGTGTGCAGGTTTTACTTGGTAGATCTGATGTATCTGGATGGGGAGCTTTCCTCAAGGTAATTTATTAATCTGATGTTATTCTTGTGCTTGGTTTCCTTCTTCCTAGTGACATTTTTTTAGCGATCCTCCAGAATAGTGTAAGCAAGCATGAATATCTTGGTGAATACACTGGGGAGCTAATTTCGCATCGAGAAGCAGATAAACGTGGAAAGATTTATGACCGTGAAAATTCGTCATTTCTCTTCAATCTGAATGATCAGGCAAGGGAGATACTATCTTTGGAAAAAAAAATTTTTCTTATGAAGATTGAATCTAATCTAGATTTCTTCTATATTCCAAATATGAATTGAGATTGTGAAACTGTTTCTGCAGTTTGTCCTTGATGCATACCGGAAGGGTGACAAATTGAAGTTTGCCAACCACTCTCCAGATCCAAATTGTTATGCTAAGGTACCATTTTGACTGCCATTGGTTGTGGTTACCCTATTATCTGATTCAGCAAAGTACGCGTGTCCTCCTGATTACTAATCGTGTTCAATGAAAACTTTCGAGGTTAGGTTATTATGGTTGCCGGGGATCACCGAGTTGGTATATTTGCCAAGGAACGAATTTGTGCTGGGGAGGAACTCTTTTATGATTATCGATACGAACCAGACAGAGCTCCTGCCTGGGCTCGAAAGCCGGAGGCATCTGGATCAAAAAAGGAGGAGGGTGCTCCTTCAAGTGGCCGTGCCAAGAAGCTCGCTTAATCTTATGGATTTATTCAAAAGTCTCATTCAAAATTTTTGTCATTCTTTTTACAGGAAGAGGCATTACTCCCATTGACAGACACCATAGGGGAAAGGAGTATTATTCTTGATACGTATTGATTTTGGGAGAGTGGCATTCATTGCCATCTCCATTATTTTAACTTGAATATTCTCTAACAACTCATTTTACTTCAGAGCTGAATATATGATTCAGTATGATTCGTTTTTTACATTTAAGTATTTTATACAAGTAGGCCAAAAATCCTACCAATATGTACTCTGATCGCTTGGGAAAGGAATCAAAAGTCCAAACTAATGATTAATGTAGGGAGCTTTTTTCTTACCGACCAAAGCAATCTAATCTACACGTTTGAAATTCAGAAATGTTTTATTTATTGCTAGGCGAGGTCCGGTCATCTTGGGGCCCACAAAGGCAAACGGTCGCCAGACGTTGCTCAGCTGAGCAGAAGTAGGCTACCCCACCATGTGAGAAGCACTTCAAAAGTAGGTGGAAGAGTGGGGGGGCAAAACCCAATGCTTTAAAGATAGCCAAAACCACAATTAATTGCAACATAATCCAAATGGCAAAAGAACAGAAAAACATAACCAAAACCAAAACCAAACATTCTCAGTAGTTTGGTCCGTCTTTATTCCAATTCATATACGGCCATGGCCAAAGATCATAAGTTCATAACTCTCTTCGATATATTAATTTCCTGTTTTTGAGAGGTTATCTTAATTCTTACCAAGCGAACTTTGATAAACAACATGCAATAGAAACGACGTCGTTGCTCTCGCTGTCCTAAATCCAACTCCACCTTGGCAAAACAAAAAAGTGTTTGGTTGCGGTTGGTACCTTAAAATAAGAGAGAAACAAAGGTGAGAAAAGCATAAAGCCCGCGTTTAATCTCCAAAGAAACTTGTCAGCTCCCCTACACTGTATAAGCATTCCTCTTTTGCTTTGTGAGCCCCCCTCTTTCTCTCTCTCACACACACACAGACATAGCTTCGGAAGCTCTGCATCGGAAGCTGCCCATGTTGGCGTGCTTTCCGGACCACCGAAGAATGTGCAGAGCTCCTGCTATTGAGTACCTCTTTCTTTCCCTCTTCTTCTCTGTCCTTTTCTCCACTTCCACTGCTTGCTCGAATGGGAATTGCCAGGTTAGTTCCTCTTCTTTCGCTCTTTGTCTCTCTCTCTCGCTGGTAAAATCTCATTTGGTTCAAGATCTGTGTGAATTCAATTCCTTTCTCTGAGTTTAGAACTGAGCTTTCGAGAGTTTCCAGGTTCTGGAAGCTTGTTCAGCTGCCACAGACTGTGGGGCTGGCCTCTACTGTGGCAACTGCCCTGCTCTGGGCAAGACTCAGCCTTTCTGCACCAGAGGCCAAGCCACCATTCCCACCTCAATTGTAAGCTTTTAGTTTTCGAAATTTTATGATGGGCGTGACCCTTTTGGAGCTGAATTGCTTGAATCTGCTGTCTTCAATCTCTTGTTCTACGTGGATTTTGGTGGTGGCTTTGAACTGCAATCCTTTGGTGTCCAGGTTAACGGGCTTCCCTTCAATAAGTATTCATGGGTGGTGACTCACAATTCGTTTAGTATTGTTGATGCACCGCCTTTGCCGGGTGTTCAGAGATTGACATTTTACAATCAAGAAGACACTGTGACTAATCAGCTGAGAGTATGTGGTTTTATTTTTTATCGCCCAAATTTTTTTATTAACTTTAATTTCATTGATGCCTTTTTTGGGTTTGTGAGAATAAAATAAAACTGAATGTTACATATATTAGTGTTCTTTATGCTGATAAACAAAGTGATGAGCTCACTTATGGCGACGATACTTTGTATGAGAAATAGTTTTGTTTTTTTATGTCTGTTAGGACCTTTCTTCAGTTAATGTGTTGTTGTTTCATGGGTGTTGTTCAGAACGGAGTGAGGGGATTGATGTTGGATATGTACGATTTCAATAACGATATCTGGCTCTGCCACTCATTTCGAGGGCAATGTTTCAACTTCACTGCATTTGTAATTCTCTTTTCCTCAACTTCTGGCTTTTGAAGTTATCTTTTCACAAGTGTCTGTACATAAAGAAATTTAATAATGTATCCACTGAAATCTTTCAGCAACCTGCAATTAACACTTTGAAGGAAGTGGAAGCATTCTTGAGTGAAAACCCAACAGAGATTGTGACCATTATTATTGAGGACTATGTGCAAGCTCCCAAAGGGTTGACAAATCTGTTCACCAATGCTGGGTTGGGCAAGTATTGGTTTCCCGTGTCCAAGATGCCCAAAAAGGGTGAAGATTGGCCCACTGTGACTGAGATGGTGCAAGACAATCACCGGCTCCTAGTTTTTACTTCTGCCACTTCAAAGGAAGCTGATGAAGGAATTGCTTATCAGTGGAAGTACATGGTGGAAAATGAAGGTGAGCTTTATAAGAATGTAAATATTGTTATGACTTGGTATTGTATCCACAATGTCCAAAATGGTCTAATAATGGATTTGGTTTCAGCTGGAGATCCTGGGGTGGTAAGAGGTTCATGTCCTAAGAGAAAAGAGTCAAAGCCGCTGAATTCAAGAAGTGCATCTCTGTTCTTTCAGAATTACTTCCCAACAATTCCAGTTCAGTCTGAAGCTTGCAAGGAGCATTCAACTCCACTGGCTGAGATGGTCGGTACCTGTTACAAAGCAGCAGGGAACTCGATGCCTAACTTCTTGGCTGTCAACTTTTACATGGTAAGGGAGATTTAATTCATGGATGAGTCAGAAATGAAAATATATTCCATGTAAACATCATAACTGTGATAAAAAAATATTGCAGAGGAGTGATGGAGGAGGTGTGTTTGATGCTACCGATAGAATCAATGGACAGACATTATGTGGTTGTAGTACTGTTACTGCCTGCCAGGTTTGCTCACTTTAATTCAGTTGTTATTGCTCAAATTCCACATGTTTCTTGGTAGATTATGAACTCTTATGCATTGTGACGGACATGGTGGGTTTTGAACCTGTAATCTCTTTTTCCATTCTTCTTATATATGAGAAGGAGCTGTCACTTGATCTTGAGCATGTGTTTAAAATGATTTTTTATTCAAATCCAATATTGTATTGATTGCAAGATATTGGGCTGATTTTTCTCTGGCTAAAATTATCTGTTCCAAATTGTATGTCAACTTTGAGTAGAGATCACAACAAACATCAGAGATTGCCTGATGTTTTTAGCATGGTTCTTAACAGATGGTCTCCTTCTTGATTTTACTCCAACTCAGGGTTACTGAAGCAAAAGTGGACCAAATATTGCTACTAGTCACCAAATTATAAAACCATGCTCTGTTTCTCTCTTCTTCTTTTTTCCTGCATGCAAGAAAGTGCAACAATTGTGTCAAAATGGGGTGAGAGGTAGAACTGTTCTTATGAAAGAATTTTGTTGGAGAAAACTTTATCTTTACATTTTTCAGTTTTGTATCAACTCTAAAGACCTTCATAGGACATTGAATGGCAGACATGTCATTGTCTGCAATATTTCTGAATGCTATGTGCTTTTGTCCATGCTCTTATGACATTTTATTGTATGCATCGTGGTATCTGTGAAAGACACTAATATTGATGAGATTTTGCAGGCTGGAGCACCTTTTGGGTCATGCAAGAATGTAACTGTTCCTAATCCAAGCCCATTAACCAATACTGCAGGAAGCTTTACTGGATCTGTTCAGTTCTCAAGATCTGCTTCAACAGCCCATTCTCCAAGTTGCTTCATTCTTTTCTTGTTTTATTTGCCATTAATGGCAGTTTTCTTCTGATTACCACGGCTCATTATAGGACTAGGCATGAGCTACTTCTTGATGAGAGGCTAGTGTGTTAGCACTTTTAACTTATAGTCAAAATAGGTATACTGCATCCCTTGCTTATTCAGTTGAGGGTCAAGAAATGCTTGTTGGTGTTACGAAATCTCATTGTAAAGGAAGAACATGTCAGATTCTTGTATTGAGACGAAGAGGTAGGGGTTTGGACTGGAAGAAAACAAAGATAGTGGCCTAGAGGGAACCACTGTGTACCAAGAAGTGGTTCAGGTACACATTTTCCCTTAACACGATATGTGTTAGATACCAAGATTTTATCATATCTTTTCTCTTTGCTGCCATGTGAAATCCCTATGTTTGATGCAGAGGTGCACATCTGTTGCACTTGGCTCTTTTGCAAAAGGTCCTTCACAGAGCCTCGGTTGAATCCTGAAATCCAATGCTTCGATCATGTTATGAGGCATTTTTTTAGCTGCACATAATGAATCAAAATATTTCAAGGAAAGAAATTTATACTCATTATCGGAATGGCGATGACTAAGACTGGTCCAAGAGGGTGGGCGTTTTAGATTTGTGGGTGGGGAGACAAACGGCAGCTACCATAGCTGTTCAGGTTAGAAGCAAGGGTGTTGGTTGAAAAAATAATCAAATGACAAAATTTGCTCGTACTTGGATTATTCTTGGTTCATTAGATGAAGGCTTCTTATGGGGTCTCACTCAAAATCCATAGCAACCTTTTTTTTTTTTGGTCATTGATGAATGCAACCGCTCAATTTCTTGGTAAGAATAATGTATAATAGAACTAGTTGGTAACCAGCATGTGTCAAGACAGGGAATCGATTGCGATCAAGACAGATAATTACAAATTGATTGGGATTGTCCATGCGATCTTTCTTTTTCCAATATATGGATAAGTACCCTGGATTGCTAGATGTTACATCTTGGTTGTTTTCTAGTAAAGACGCTGCTACTGTGGATGTTTCATGATAATGATAAAATGAGAGGTCAAACTCATAATATTGCAATTGTTTGAGTACTACTGCTGAATTTGCAAGATGTAGACCTGCAATTTCTTCTCGAGCTATCCCCTTTGCCATATGTACCCAAAATTTAGGTTGGTTTGGTTACACAAAATCAAACCATCTCATCATTACAATTTTTTTAAATTTTCTTACAAAATATAATAAACAATTTAACTTCTTTAAATATCAAAATAAAAATAATATTATAATAATATTTATATTCAACTTTTAACAAAATATCTCAACTCATTTTATCTGAACTGCGTAACCAAACGAGGCCTTAATTTCCCATTTTGTCAAATTCTATTAGTTGCATTGTGCTCAATTAACGTTTCTTTTCATGTGTTTCTGTCAGGCCTTTTGTTGGCAAATGTAATTGCTTGTGTAAAACTGATTCCGCTATGTTACACGTAATTCTCTCGAGACCACGAGGATAAAGTGGTGTTAAGTTGATAGGCAGAGATGCTTGACACAAGTCTCATCTCCTATTGCGCTTATGGAGACTTGAACTCGTAACTTTCCATCAAATACCCTTAATGGTTATCACAAAGAGTTAAATATGGTAAATTGTTTGGTAGAAATTATACAAGGCATGCCCATTTTCTTTAATCGCAAACAAACATTGTTATTAGTAGTCACCTGACCAAAAGAAGAAAGGAAATAAATGAGACGTAATAAGCATTTTTATTAGGTCTCATCTGAAAGGATATATAAATAAACATATCTTCCTGGTGAACTTATATTCAAGATATTTATTATTTCCATACATTTTGGAAGTTCTAAATATAGTTGAATATTCATGACTCGAACCCATAACAACATATAATACCCAAAGGGTGCACAAGATTGATTTAGAAATAGTGAAAGTACAATCAGACCTTTGAATTTTGATTCATGGAAGCAGAATTTAATGGTATTATTGTAGTTTCATTATGCTGATAAACTCACCTTGAGATGGATATACAGAGAAAAACAATCTGTACACAGCAATTGAGAAAGCAACCGTAAGATAATTTATGCAGCGGGGCCACAGAGAAGTGTTTCAGAGCAACCATCTTATATTTTTATCATAAGACCTGGACGAATAGTAAGCAAACCCATGAAGCAGCCGACCGGAACTCTCGTTCCCCATACATTGATAGATTCAAGCTTCTGACATTTATTTACAAGAACAAGAAGCCCATTCTCAGTCACGTGACGGCAGCTCCACAGAACTACAGTCTGCAATGAACATGATACATGCATCTGTGACATCTACTTATGCTTTGGGTTGTCCAGATGTACATAGGGAAAAAAACACTGAACTAGACGTAAATAGGAATCAATATTCAAAAGTTCAAAACCCCTTGTGGAAAAAAGTTATAGACTACAATGAAATTCCCATTAACTTACCTTTAAATGTGGACAGTTATCTGCAATGGCAAATAAAGATTCATCTGTGATAAATGTACCACCAATATTCAGGTGTTGCAAGGAATTAGTTCTGGACATCTGTTGGGAAAAAAATATCATCTCATATAATAGTGCAAAATGCATGAATCAACAAATCTCTTGAAGACATCAATTCTGGGATGATTTAGACAATGAAAATGGAAAATAAAGAAATAAGTTGTCATCAAAACTGGTTGTGAAAAGTTTCAGACCAGCTTTCCTAAAAGCACCTTTGGGTGATGGTTTTCCAATTCTAAATCCCACTTGAATCAGGATGGCACGGTGCCGCCACTCTTGATCTTCTTTATCCAAGTGCTATCCTACTGTTCTAGATTCTATTTCAAGTCAAATTACCACATCTATTAAGACGTCAAAAACTGCGTAACCATGATCCTCGGTTGCAAGTTTCGAGAAATTTTGTAGAAGTTTAGAACTAGTCTGCATGGCTTAATTCTAACTATCACGTACCAATTGAACAACACCTTTGTCCGTGACCCCTGTCATACCCCATAAAGATATGGATGTCAGATTGCTGACACACTTGGCCAAAGATATTCTGTAAAGTCCTTTATCCGTGATTTGGCAACCCCAACGGCTCTTTGAACTGAAAAAAAAATACAAGATAAGTCATGAATTTTGAAACTTGTAAATTAAATTTCTCCCTTTTAAATCTTGATGCAGTACATGACAGTTTTACTCGATTTATTGCAGAAAGATGTCAAGAGTTAGCTGTCACTAGTTTGCCATATACTTGCCAAAACAAACTATCAAAATTCTCATTCAGCCTTAAAACGAATTAACCATGTTTTACGTGAGTTGGTCTGTCACTAGTTTTTTTCTTTTTTTGATATGTATGGTATGCCACTAGCTTTATCAGAATAATATAAAAATTGCAGCCATTCTCAGCTCAGCTCAAGTCAATTATGCTTTAATCTCAACTGATTAGGTTGAATAAATAGAAATTTTTTTCCATGGCTGCATGAATTCCTTTTCACCGCTCAGCCCCATGGAAGACATAAGAATGCAGCCAAGATACCTCTATATAATCATAATAAGAAACTGGAAATCAGAAAGTATGGAATACTACAGCCCCTGGATTATCAATAGGCCAAAAATTAAAGCTGGCACAACTAATTAAGAATTTTGGACAGACTCTGGTCAATTCCCAATGCAAAAGAACTATCTTCTAGACTTGGCAAAAGCACATGTTGATTAACTGAATGCCACACTAGGTTGCATGAAATAGGTTTGGATTTGGTATTGGAGGCCCCCTTCTTTAGATTACCATGAAGTGAGGCCTCCCATTTTAACTCCAAAACTCATACTGCTTGCTGTTAAGCACAATGACAAAGAACCTGTGACACAGACATTAATGACAGGTAGGTTTAGCTATTCAAGAAGCATGCAGACCACCCCCAAGAAGTGAGAAAAAGCAGGTCTATTCATATTCTGTTCATGTGAATTAGCAAAAACTGTCGTGTGAAATGTTGGCATAGCTATGACTGCCTATTCATTCCAAGGTCCCTTGTCCGATGAGATTACTTGTTTGGCAGCCAAGAGTACCTCAAGTACTCTCAAACACAGACACTATATTCTTTACTTTATTATTACTTTTCACCTACTTTTTCTACTATTCATTACTTTTCACATACTTTTTACTACTATTCAATATTCTATTATTACTTTTTCATTACTTTTTGACTACTATTCACAAACATTTTCAACACTTCTTAGGTATTCTCACTACCCAATGATTGACCTGAAGTGGACTGAGGTGAGGAGTTGTATATGCATAACTTCACACTACGCACAATGAATCTACCTTAACGCCAGATCAAATTTATCTCTGCACCAAAATCTAAGTCTAGCCTTACTCAAAGAATTGAACTACTAGGAAAGTAGACGCTAATTAAACAACATACAGAAGTCACAAATTGGAGGAAGAAATCAATAACAAACTTCCTTTTCCGTGAAGAGCCCCAATATCATGCCTCCATGTTAAACTGGCATCTCAACGTTAGTCGTTAGTCACTACCAATCTTCCGAAATTTCTAATGTTATTTGATCAAATAAATTTATCTCCAATGAAGTTAAGAAAATACACACCTACCTATCCAATAAAAAGTTAAGAAAATACACACCTATAACCTTCAAAAATCCGGAAGGAATAAATGATCAGAATACACACTACCAAACATTTGTTTTTCCTTGGTACCGTACCTGGCCATAGCAGACTCTCTGAAAATGGAACATGTATCCCACAAAATCATCACTAAAATGAACCCCCCCGCCCCCCCCCTTGATTTTCTTTCCATCCCCTCTGACAATAATACCCATCACTTAAATATGCGAATTATGCAGAAAATCAGCAAAGGGACATTTCCAGAAACATATGGCTGAGAGAGAGAGTGAGAGAGATTACATGTCAATGTCTTTGAGGCTGTAAGCATGGCGAACGAGACGGGCGATGGTTTCATCATCCATCTTGCAACCAGCAAAAGTCAGAGACTCCCTCCGAGCCAAAGACCGCTTCACTCCCCGTTTCCATTTCTTGCACACACTTCTTGCCCTGAAACAAGGGGATGTCATGTCAATAAAACAATCAATTTTCATGGTACAAGATTTGTCAAATATATAGTAATATGACATACTGAGCCAAATCAGTGAAGGAAGAGATGAAAACGAATATATGAGCCAGCAGGTCCATGGGCAACCGATCAATCCCTTCCTCTTCCTCCATGTCAAATACACGGAGAGAGAGAGAGAGAGAGAGAGAGTTTCCTCTGGGTTCTCTCTCGTACGTGTTTGAAAGGGTCAGAAAGTTGCAGGTTCTGTGTGAGCCAAAAGAGAAAAAGGAAGCTTCACAAACACGAAAAAAATGAAGAATATGTGCTCATGTTTTCGTCACCACTTCAAGAATCCCCCAGTATCTGTCAAAGTCCAGATTCTCCAATCCTTTGGGAAATCATAACGGGAGGGCGTCCTCGTAACCTTTCAAGGCTCTCGCCGTTTAAAAAGAGTAATTTTATTAAAAAAAAAATTGGGTGGGGAATCGGGATATTTTTCATAAAGCGTGGAACGTAGGACAGTAAATAGTAATTAATAAAAATAATTTTTAAAAAAAAATATAGAAAACTTCTCATTATAATAATTAATTTTTTACTTTTTTTTCCAACACAGTATGAAATGGTCGATAGATTTCTAAAATTGGAATTTGTTTTAATAAATGGGCATTATTGTATTGATAGATTATAAAATTAGTAGTAAAGAGTTGTACGTGTATTATTAAGATTTATTATTAAAAGAGTTTGCAGATTTCGAAAGGAAGCGTTTGAAATGGACTCAAGATTCTGTTGATGTATTTTTCGATCACGGTTGAATGCCTGTAGTATAGTCAAGAGGATGGGCTTAGCCTCCAACGCCTAATTAGATCTTCCTCTATTTCCTACTTGTAAGTTGTTTTCGGTAAGAGTTTTTTCTACTGCTTTTAATTAGGATTGTAATCGAGTCGAGTCGAGTCGGTTTTTGATTTACTGAGTTCGGCTCAACTCAAAATACTTGAACTCAAGCTCGAGCCTGAGCTCGAGATTTTTTTTATTCTTTGTTCGAGCTCGACTCGATAAGCTAAACACTTAACTCGAGCTCCTCCCACAAATAGGGGTGTAGAACCGGGCTAGATTTTTTCCCGGTCCAGTCTGAAACCCGGAAACCCGGGCAGGTAGAAAATTCTTATACCCGCCCAGATTCGGTTACGGATCTTATTTTTAAACCGGATATCCGTAACCGGATTCTTTTCCCTCTGCTTGATCCCAATACGGGCTAATAAATGAATTTACCCAACAAATTTTTCTGAGATCGATGCTCTTTCTCTCTCTCTCTCTCTCTCTCTCTCTCTCTCTCTCTCTCTCTCTCTCTCTCAACCCTAGCATCTCTAAACGAAATCTATCGCTGCCAGTGACTAGCAGGAACTGTGGCTCGATTCTTCCTCAAATGCTCTGCATAATCGTTGCCCTCACTCTAAGGCTTCGCTCTCTCACCATTGTCTTTGCCGAAGGCTATAAAATAAGATCCACAAGGTTTCCCTCTCTCTTTCTCTCTCGATTTAGTTCGTTCCTGTTTGGTTACTAAGGAAACTTGGGACAAACGGGTTTCAAATATGGTTACTCACTCTCTCACAGTGCAGCTTCTCCCAGATATGAGTTTACATTTTTGTTTGAGTTCATATCCATGTGAGCATCTGTCGCTTTTTAGATGTAGATATGAATAAATTAGATCTGGATTTACGTTTTTGTTTGAGTCCATATCCATGTGAGCATCTATCGCTTTTTAAATGTAGATATGGATATATTAGATCGGATTTTAATTTTTGTTTGAGTCTATAACCATTTGGTTTGCGAATCTTGGTTGTCATTCTAGATTTGAACGTTTTATGGGGTTTTTGAAATTTCATAGTATAGATTTGGTTTGTGCGAAATATTTATGGCTTGGTTTTGAAGTTCTCGTAGATCTCTTGCATATCGGACTTGTTCAGCTAGCCGATAGTGAATGATTTGAATCTATTCTTGGTTGTTTGTTTTGTCCTTTCTATTTCTCGATAATATTTTGGTTTGGATCTGTGTCTAGGGTATTTTTCTATTTGTTTTTTTGGATCTGTTGGGACTATGTTCATTAAACGTTTTTCCCTTTTTGGTTTGGATCTGGGTCTAGAGAAATCTGATCAGAAACCCCAACGCATACTCTAGTTTAATAGGCCTCACTTGATCTCTAGTCTCATCTAGGCATTTGTCTTTTCTCAAGAAGTGAACTTCATCACTTGCTGAGATGATTATTTTGTGTGAAGTTATTTCTTTGATATGAGCTTTATTGAAGACAATGGTGGGGTGTGAAAGGTGAAGAGAAACATTGTGTTATGCATCTTCCATGGCTTGCCATTGTGCTTATTATGCTTTCTCACTATCTATTTTTTTCTCTAATATATATGCATATCAGTTAGGATATGATTTTTTTACTAATTTCTTGATTTCCAATTTTTTGTTTCCCACAACTCACAATAAAGATTGAAGAGGATAGGGGCTCGACTTCAAATGTTATTCTATAGTTCTTTGTTGTTGCTTTTAAATTTTTTACTATCTATTCCTTGTAAACAACAATATAACGTATGTAATGTATTGTGAATGTTGATGTCTATTATTATTTATTTTGTTTTATAAAAAATTGAATATACAATAAAAAAAAATTTAAAAAAATGCCTAAAACAGAAAAATATGGTATTAAATCCGGATACGGGTCCAAATTTAGATGAAAAAACCTTTTAAAAAGTGTTAAAAAGTCTTTTTTTTTTTAAGAAAAGCGTTTTAAAAGTGGTAAAAACATATTTTTTTAAAAAAAAAACAACAACCCATAAAAAAAAATGCTGATATCCGGTTTGGAACCGTATATCCAGGTTCAAATCCAGATATCCGCCCGGATTTCAAATTCGGATCTGGATCCGGATGCACAGCCCTACCCACAAACAAGTTCGAGTCGAGCCAAACTCGAGCTCGAATTGTGGATTTTTGTATTTTTTGAATAAGATTTAATAATTAAAAAATAAAAATAAATAAAAAATCTAATATTAAATTTATACAACTAACAAATAGAATCTCTATTGAATTATAAAATTTATAAATAATTAATATCTAACTAGTTGATATTTATCTAAAATAACAATATATTATATGTCTACATATATTATTAGTACATACACTTAATACAATAGCATATATCTATTTCATATATAGTTCCCACATACTAGTATATTAAATTATTAAGTTTTGTCAACTAATTATTATACAAATTGTAAAATATACTTATGAAGTTTATTCACTATATAGATATAAGTAATTAGATTACATATTATATATTTAATTATAAACGTGATTTGCTTATATTATTAGTTACTACATATATATATATATATGTGTGTGTATATATATACATAGGTGTATGTATATATTTATCAATATATGACTGAGTTTTAATCGAGTCGAGCTAACGAATCGAGTCGAGTTTTGTCGGGTATGTGTCATTTACAATTCGAGCGGGTATCTGCTTTCACGAGCGATCTTTTTTTTTTTCACGAATTGAGTTCGATTCGAATTTAACCGAGCGAATACCGAGCATGCTATTGAACAGATTGGTTCATTTACGGCCCTACTTTCAATTGTTCGGGATAGTACTTTTCTAAGGAGCGCATCATCTCACTTAATGCGGTAACTTCTCTGAGCCTCAAGATCACTCCTGCATCTCCCGGACTTCCCCTCTCAAGTGGGTGCATCAGCGCATTTAATTTGGTGTGCCCTCTGAGGTTCTCACCAAGCCTCTTCATGACACAAACATGTTCGCTCCTCAGACCAGTAGTGCATGCTCTTTGCGATGGGGCTTCTTGTGATGAGGTGGGATATCACTTTCCTGGGCTGTTCTGCCTCTGTCCTTAAGTGATGGACCTTTAGGCCGCTTGCCCTATCTTTTCACCTTGTACGCAGGGTCCAGTTCAGTAGGCTCGTTCAATGGATCTTTTGGGGTGTGCTTTGGTCCCAACATAAGTGTTTATGTGGTTTGGCACTTAGGCTTACGTCCACTGGTATAGGTGTAAATTCACTACAAATAAAGTTTGATACAAGCTCTTTAAGGAATTGCTCTCTGGTCCTTCCTTTTCATTTAGGGTTCAAAAGGAAGTCAACGCCTCTCTTCTGCTACCTCCCCTTCCTGTTCTAATTTATCTCCTTGGCTTTATGTACTCTCCCTATCTTTATGTCCCATTGCCCTCTGCTTATTTTATGTCTGATTAACTTGTAGGCTTCAATTTTCTACGGGCTTTTAATAAGTTTTACATGTTCAAATATTTTTGATTTGATTTTTAAATAAGGTTGCTTTTGAATAGAATAATTTGGTTTTATATTTGAACTTAAAATCAGCCGTGATTTCAAATTCAAGATTTTGAAAGTTTCAAATCTTGTTTGATTTCGATGCAAATTCAAATTTTAATATAGGAAGAAAACAAAATATTTGAATTATAAAAACTCATATACAAATCCTCTTCCTTGAACCTCACAAGCTAAATACACCATTAAGTTTTTTAGATTATTTGATATACATTTATGACGGATGAGACATTATTTGTAAGTTGGTGTGTAAAGCATATCATCTATACCACACTCGTAGAGTGGCATGTGGCCTTCACGCGCCACCATAATCCTTGATGGTTGTTCGTCGACGATTTGATGCATCTTCTGTTTGTTATCTTTCTATGTTTTCGTTTCTCCTAACTAAAGAATCTTGAGAAAGAGGTATTGAAAGTCTCTTACAGTCAGTCCAAACTAATAAAATAAAGTATAAATTACTTTACTGTGATTTTTTATCGTAGTATTATAGTTCGTTTATCGGACTATATAATATTTTTCTTGTGAAAAATGGATGAAGGTCAAGTCATTGGTTTTATCTTTTTTTTTTATTATTATTATTATTTATTTATGTGTTATGTTTATTGGTTTGAGATGAATATTGAAACCTCTCACTCTATCATCTATTATATCATGTAATTATTAAATATATATTTAAAAACAAAAACGTATAGAGGAGTATGCTAGCCATCATCACGACTCACGGATACCTTTCGTGAATTAATTGTCTAGGGTGTCAGCAGGCTAAACTTTGATTGGTACAAGTCCCACCACGTGGCCGCTTCCCCCCACCCCAACCTCTACTACTTTCAATCAAGACTTCTTCTACACAGCACTATTACATCGATTTTTATTTTTTATTTATTTATTTTTTAAGTGCGTGGAATAAAAAAAAATTTTCATCAAAATCGGTATTAATGTTAATGTAATTATAAAATAATGTATTTATTAAAATATTAATAATTATAAAATGTTAATTTAAACTTTTAAATGAAACGGTAGATAGATTAATAAAATCGAAACTGATTTTCATGAGCTTCATAAATAGATCCGTAAATAGAGCATTTGGATCAGAAAATTGAGAATACGGAGATCTTTAATATATGTTTGGTATTCACTTCATTATTATTTAATATTTAATTATTATTATTTAATACTTATTTATTGTTATTTTATCACTGCTGTTCACAAACTTAATTCAGATGTATTTAAATGTTAAAGTGAATTGAGTTAAGTTGAGATGTTAAAATATTGTTAAAATATTATTTTTTAAAATTATTATTATTTTTAAATTTAAAAAAATTAAATTATTTATTATATTTTATATTAAAATTTTAAAAAATTATAATGATAAACTAAGATGAGTTTAAAATTCAAACTCATCCTAATTACTCGAGTTTGGATGTTGTCGCCACGCTCTTGTAACGTATTCATCTTAGAACTGACACCTCACACTTGTAACCCTTCTCTCTTTTCTCGAGAAAACTGCCTCTGTCCCCAAAGCAGCCAAACACAATCTTAAAATCATTCTCGAGAAAATCACACCTAAGGATTATCCGTTACGAGAGCGTGGCAACAAGACGAAAGTAAATAATAGAAAATGATTTTAACTCATTTTAATTGGAGTTTTTTTTTTTAAAATATTTTGTTACATATAATTTTTTTAAATATCTTTTACATAAGTACATTTTAAATATTAAATATTTATAAAAATAACATCATTTTTACATAAATACATTCGATTTAAAATATAGATATATAATTGCATAAAATGTTGTACATATATCTATCACTCTTCTATTATTCCTATTCCGTATAAGTGTGGCTTAAATTCCGAAAGAAATTAGAAGGTAAATGGTCACGAGTTTTAACTGATTATTGTTACTTGATATAAATAAAAAGAAGATGAATTTTGAAAAGAAGGGGGTGACATTCATCATTAATGCTAGCTTTAATTACTTGAGTTTTGACAGAGTTTTAATTGATTATTTATTTGTTTGAATTTGAAAATAATTGTCTAGTTTGTTTTCGTAAATAAAATGAGATGAGATAAAATGAATTGAGATAAAAATTTAAATATGAATAAAATATGAATAAAATATATTTTTTTAATATTATTTTTTATTTTAAAATTTAAAAAATTTGAATTGTTAATTTTATTTTATGTAAGAATTTAATAAAGTTATAATAATTAGATGAAATGAGATAAGATTAATTGAAAAGTTTTGTAAAAACAAATGAGATTCTAAAATAGGTACTTCAATAAATTAGTGGAATGTAATCATAGGGAATTAGTAGTGTGAATGCTTTTTATGGAGGGTTATTTTTTTTGACTTGATGATGGTATGGAAATTTAGTGGTTTTTATAAACTGACATAGAAGACAGACAGTCTCAACAACATATAAACCACTTTAAGGAATAAGATCCAATAGATTTAGTATAGAGTTGATATTTTAAACCAATCGAAATTGTTGAATAACAAAAAAAAAAAAAAAAAAGATAATACTCATTATTTTACTAATAAACTTTCACTTATGATGGATGAATACCATATTTACATTATTTAATAACAACCATAGTTAGACTAAAATACCGGCACGACCTTAAACTAGAACAACATAATAACATCCATTTTATCATCAAGGAGAAATATCCTTATAACATATTGAATAATTGTCATCTTCGAGCGACTAGATAACGGTCAATAAATAGCGGTCATCTTTAAATAATAATTTAACTGTCGACTATAAGAAAAATGCTATATACAATTGTTTATTGTGCATGTATCGTACAATCGTTTTGAAAAAGAATGAGATCTACTATTAAAAAAAATAATGTTACCATGTTCCTTTATTTTGCTTCTTTATTTTGACCGCTCATGCATGTAATTTTTTTTTTAATTTTGTTTACTTGCTGATCAAAGAAGTGACTATTAGTATATTGATATTTTTATATATTTAAAAAATGTTTAAAAAAATATGAATAAAAAAATTAATAAAAAATTAATAAAGTGAATTTTGCCTATAGGGCACGCCCAGCAGTCAATGCTGGGTGGCACCCTAGCAATGCTCATTAAAAAATTAATTTTTTATATGAGTTCATTTATTTACTAACTTTTTCAAATAGATTGTATGGTGCTTGTATATTTCATGATTGTAAATATTATTTCTCTAAGTTAAAATACCGTATCATAACCACCTAATCATTAGGAATTTAGGATACTTGATTTGAAACGATACGACGAAGTGTTAAATTCCAACTTATTGGAATGGACTATGAATAATATTTTTGGCACTTAAATTAGTCTAAAGTTATATTTTTTATTTTCAAGTAAATTTTATAACCCAAAGTTATATCCTACATTAAGGGTAGGTTTGGATGTTGAAGTGAATTGAATTGAGTTGATATGATAAAATATTATTAGAATATTATTGTTTATTATTATTATTATTTTGAGATTTGAAAAAGTTGAATTGTTTATTATATTTTATGTTAAAATTTGAAAAAGTTGTAATGATGAGTTGAGATGAGTTAAGATGAGCTCAACTTCCAAACGAAGCCTAAAGGCTTTAAAGTGAATTTTCTTCGACCGTTTTCAGGCATAAATCACTTTCGATGTTTTATGTATAAATAATATTTATTTCCTGAATCCTAATCCTTTATTTTCCAACAAGTTCAGAAAACCATTCAAATTTTTAAGGGAAATAAAAACGACAGGATGAAGGAAAAAAGTAACTTATTAATAATAATCGGATACACGTGTCAGCATACACAAGCGTGTGGAAAGGTTTCCTAAGGGAAGTTTGAAACAAAAACCCAGATCGGAGTGCAGAGGGAAAGAAACCAAGCAGGAGACACAACTGGGTGTACCAGCAAAATAGCGGGGCTGGCTGGAGGCCTGAGTTGTTTCCCATATATTTCACTTTGAGAGAGAGAGAGAGAGAGCGAGAGAGTCATGCAGAGCGAAGTGACACGAGGCTTCCTGAATGAGGGTCTGAAATTGAATTTACAACCAATTGGTTTGCAGCCAACAAGGCCACCTTACTATCAGAGTTGTCTGTTCTTGAACGAAATAAAGATTCCAGTCTATCCTTGCAGTTTCCGTTTCTCCCTGATTACTATCCCTTTAAATATCTCCAAATCCTGCCATTATTGCCCCACCCCATTTCACTCTATAAAGCTGCACACTTTCTCTTATTTTGTTCATATCGAACCGCGAGGGAAAGACATTGTTTTGAGGTAGCATAGGCTTCAATTCTTGCATTCATCAATCCTCATTTCTCATTGGTATAACCCCTTTCCTTTATAATGTCTATATGCGAGATATATGGATGCTATTATCGTCCATATGCATTTTTTTAACCTCTGCTTGATTTTCAACTTATGGGTTTTGATGTCATGTTTTGGAACTGTTTATTTGGTTCAATCAATTTGATCCGATTATCCTTTCCTGTCTGTTTAAAGTCAGTTGGCATAAACCGCAATTTATATGTATATAAGCACAATTTATGTGCACGTATATGTGCGCGCATGTATATGGGGCTCAGTATGTGGATTGAGGATAGTAGTTTATGTCTGGTGATCTTGGGATAAAATTGGTTCTCTGCGGATTCTTCTAATGCAAGATATAATATTTATTGACTAATTTAACATATTTTTGTTTCAAAGTCATGAATTACTATAGGGAAAAGCTAGAGCATTGAAACTTTCTTGAAATTTTATTTATAATCTAGGTGTCTTTGTGATCTATGGCCTCTGGGTTCACATGTTACACAGATTACTGGAGTCCTCTCTCTTTAAGAAATTTGCTAATATCTTATCAATTTCATGTATTTTTCAGTTCTGTTGCTTCAATTTAAATACTGCACATAATTATTTATACATGCATCAACGGATCTAGTTTCATGCTTTTGTATAGCTTTCTTGTCATGCATGCATCAGTAGTTGTGAGCTACATCTTATAAAACTAAATGTATAAATTCTTTCTCTCAATGTAACCTCAATTTTGGGATTTTTGTTTTGTAACTCTCCTGGGGCCTATTCACTGATACTACGTATTCTTTTTGAATTGTTGTTTGGTTAGAGGGGTTCCTCTCTCTTTCTCTCTCTCTCTCTCTCTCTAAGTGGCTCTTTTTTCTAGCATTTTCTTTCTCCTTAAACAGTGTCATATCATTGCAATTATAAAAAAATGCATTATTGTCTGCATATATTAGTGGTTTATGGCTAGATCTTTGGATTGATGAGGATTCTACATGATTTATGTCACCTTGATGAATAACTGCTGAGTATCCTTGTTTTTTTTTTATAAGTAAACAAATTTTATTGATCAAAGAATTAGGCAAAGCCCGATACAAATACAAGAAACACTATGTGCCTTAATTAAGAAGACGCCAAAGACAGAAGAAAGTCATGTAGGTCCATGTCATCGAAATCAACAGCAATGGCCCAAGTACATAGAGTACTGTAAAATAAAGCTTTAAATTCCTCTAGCGATCTCTCTCTGTCTTCAAATGTCCTCGCATTGCGCTCCTGCCACAAACACCACATGATGCATATAGGGATCATCTTCTAAACCGCTTTAATATGTTGCATGCCTCCTATATTTGTCCAACTGGCCTGCACTGCCATTACAGTCTCTGGCATAACCCAAGTCAGCTCTACTCTACCGATCATCTCATTCCACAAAACCCTGTTGTCTCACAATGTAGTAGGAGATGGTCCACCGACTCTCCCTCTCCCCTACACATGCAACACCAATCTGCTATGATAACCCTCATTTTCCTCAAGTTATCGGTTGTGAGGATCTGGTCCAAAGATGTTATCCGCACGAAGAATGCAACTTTGAAGGGTGCCTTATGTCTCCAAAGTCCTTTCCAAGGAAACTGAGTGTTGGGCTCTTGAGTGAGAGCCTTGTAAAAAGAGCAAACCGAAAATACACCTTTCCCGGCGAGTGACCACTACAACTCATCTTCTTGTTCATTGCTCGGTTTAATGGAGTACAAGAGGTTGTAAAAATCAACAAAACTGCTCATCTCCCAATCTTGTGTTGCTCTACTAAAACTGATGTCCCAATAGATCTGCCGACCCGATAACCCCATGACATCCGCCACTGCAACGTCTTTAGCACTAGAAATTTGGAATAGTCAAGGAAATGAATCTTGTAGGGAAGTATCCCCACACCAAATATATTTTTAGAATTTAATCCTAGAACCCTCACCCAACTGGAGTCGAGGATGGGGGTTTTTATGTCGAGTAAAAACTCCCATCCTCTTCTAATGTGTTTCCACAACCCCACTCCATAGGCTTTTAGCTTCTTTAGTACTCCATCCCCCTCATATGCCTCCATATTTATGCTCAATCACACCTTTCACAGGGCTTTTGGTTTCTTATTATATCTCCACATCCATTTTCCGAGTAACGCCCGATTAAAAATCCTCACATTTCTAATACCCAAACCACTATGGGAGATAGGACGACATACCATTTCCCACTTCACTAGATAGAATTTGAACTCTTCCCTCACGCCACCCCACAAGAAGTCACGTTTGAGTTTCTCAATTCGGAATGCCATACTTGTAGGTAGAGGAAAAAAGTGATAAAAAATAAGTTGGCAAGTTAGAAAGTGTACTCTTGATCAAGGTAATCCTGCCGTCTTTCTATAAGTACATTCTCTTACATCCTGCTAGTCTCTTTTCTATCTTCGCAATCACCGTCTCCCATAAAGAGGACGCCCTTGCAACCACCCCCAACGGAAGTCCCAGGTACGTCAAAGGAAGGGAGGGCTATCTTACACCCCAACGTACTAGCCAGCTGCCTTATATTAGGAACATCTCCAATTGGAACCATCTCTAATTTATTTAAGTTCACTTTCAAACCAGAAACTGCTTCAAAACAAAGAAGTAAGGCCTTCAAAGCTTGAACCTGGTTTTGATCTGGTTTACAAAAAACAAGTGTATCATCTACAAACAACAAATGATATATACAATGATTCCCCTATCCGGGGTTCTAATCGAAAAGCCATCCACAAAGCCATTATTAACCAAGGCCGATGTCATTCTGCTTAAACCCTCCATCACAAAAACAAACAACAAAGGTGACAACGGGTCGCCTTGTCTTAGGCCTCGCGAACTATGGAAGAAACCAGCTGGACTACCATTTATCAACACTGAAAATTTCACCGTTGATATGCACCAACGGATCCAAGACTGCCACCTCTCACCAAAACCACACCTCCCAATAAAGTAGAGAAGAAAGTCCCAGTTAACGTGATCATACGCTTTCTCCATGTTAAGCTTGCAAATGATCCCTACTATGCCAGCCTTCAATCTACTGTCCAGACACTCATTAGCAATATAGAGCGCGTCTAGAATTTGCCTACCTTTAGCAAAGGCATTTTGGGGTTTGGTGATGATCTTCCCCACTACCCCACTTAGTCGATTCGCAAGCACTTTGGATATGATCTTGTATACCCCATTCACTAAGCTAATGGGTCGAAAGTCCTTAACCTCATTAGCCCCCACCTTCTTTGGAATCAACACGATGAAAGTGTTATTTAAGTTTCTCTCAAATTCTCCAAACACGAAATGCTCCTAAAACATCTTCATAAGATCTTCCTTGATGACATCCCAGCATTCTTGGAAGAAACCCATAGAGAACCCATTAGGCCCTGGAGCCTTGTCTTTGCCCATTTTCCTCACTACTTCGAAAACCTCCTCCTCCTCAACAACCCTCTCCATCCGAGAGACATCTCTCAGTCCAATGGTGTCAAACACAAGGCCATCAAGGGAAGGCCGTCATCCCATCGGCTCAGTTAGTAGTTGCTCATAGAAACCAACTACATGGTCATGATTTACCTGTTCTTCCCTACATTCCACCCCATCAATCTTCAGCATCTCTATGTTATTGTTTCTCCTGTGAGAGTTTGCAATACTATGAAAGAACTTCGTGCTTCGATCTCATTCCCTTAACCACAAAACTCTTGATTTTTGCCACCAAGATGTCTCTCCTAATAAGATAATCCTCTCGAGCTCCGCCCCCACCAACGCGTTCCGATCTAATTCTTCCTGAGTAAGAGACCTAGCCTCTTGGAGTCTCTCTATTTCCTGGATCTCCCTCAACTTACTTTTCTTGTTCTCCCCTATGTCTCCAAATAATTGTGTGTTCCACAACTTCAAGTCTCTTTTGAAAGCTTTCAATTTCCCCGCCGAGTATCCTTGTTGTATCTGTGTAGATCGGGCCCAATAGCAGGGAGGTTGATTTTTTCATTTGATTTGGAGAGTTTTCTTTGAAAACTTATTAGTTGCTATTAACTAATTTCATAATGGGTTTATTTTTAAGTTTGATGCTTACTACATGCATCAGTGCCGTGTCTTTTATCCGGGTTTTTTTATTCCATCTGCTGTGTAGGGTTGCATACATGAAACTGTTGTATTGACCTTTATGGTATATTTTCTATTGTAAAATTTGTCTAACGAATTTATTGTCAACATGGTTAAATGGCTGCAATAGGCTTTATGTTTGTGATTCTTTTTTGATTTCATGATTTTTATTTATTTCATATAATCCCAATCTCCAAGTATTTATAGTTTCATTAACATCAATCACCACCCTTTGTTCTTGCATAATTTAAAGAGTGTAGGGGTTTGATCATGTTTGGACTGATGATTTTGTGGCCAAATTGATATTGCCCCCGGTTTTCATAAACTTTTGAAGAAAACTGTCCTACTCATTAGTTAGGGCTGACATCGGGAAAATACTTTTTTCCCTTCAACTCCATTTGATGTAAGTACTTTACAATCTCTTCCTGAGCCTGATGCTCATGACATTTTAGATTCTAGTTTCTAATTTGATGTTTCTCTTTCTCTATTTATGAAAGCGATACAAGTAATTAAATTTATTTGTGCACTTACTGGGAGCATATATATTCCTGCACGTGCGTGAGTCTTTTTTGTGATGACTGGTAATTCGTTGGAGATGCTTGTTTTACAGGCAAGAGTTAGATAGTGTTCATCTTTGAAAGTACCATTATTTATTTTTGAGTCGTCCAGTTATCATTTTATGCTTTTTTTTCAGAATATTTTGAATGGGTAGCAGCTTATAATTATTCAACTATTAAGTATAAATTGGTTTAGCTTTTAAGCCTTTTATCTAGATATTATTTTTGCTTTTGGTTCAGATCCTTTTGTTTTTTTCTGCATGTGGAAGTCTTTAGTCTTTTTAACCATCTTCCATTTCTTATATCCCTGAGTATACACTTGATTTTGTTCTCCTTTAATACACACTTTTGGTCACAAAAATTGCTAACAATAAAATTGACCTAACTACTGCTGCTGCAGTTTTGGGCAGAATGCATCGGATTAGCAGGTTTTGTAGTGGCATGGCATATTGCATGAAAGATTATTATTACACAATTGTAGTTGCTGGTGCGCCTGGTTTAATTAATAAAAAACTCACAATTTTCTGCTTTGAATTGATATAATTTTCTTCTAAAATTTTCTTTGTAAATCATTTGGGCATTCTTTCTGAAAATTTAATGCTCTTTTATTTATTCTTCTGATATAAATTTCTTGTGTTCCGTATATAACATGCAATTTTGTAACTGAATATATTTTCCCCACACTGAGTTAGGCCATGACTGGAGTACGGAAGAAATTGTAGGTGGGGGGCATAATAAATATTACAAGTGTTGCTTTATGCTTTTGAGATGTGTATCTTCAATTCTTAATTGTCAGATATTGTACAGCGTATAGTGCTATTGCAATCCACTAGTAGTTTCTTGCTGTACTTATTTTGAGAACACATAAAGTTGCCTATAAATGGAAGGTTGATCAAAACACGTCAAGAATGGAATAGAGGGTAACCTTAGTTCATCACATCCTTGTGTCGTTTATGTTAGAAATATAATTAATTGGTTAATTATAATTTTATGTTATGGTATTTTAGCCACTTTAGCTAATGTGATTTTAATTGTCTGAGGAATTTAATGGCATATTACTGTTGATAATGCTGGACTTGAATAAAACGCGTTTGAAGTAATTTGGTCAACATATAGCATGCCATCTTTCTTTAACTCATAGTCCCATTCATTTTCTACACTTTTGCTTGAAGTCTAAGGTCCTTGACTTCAATTGGCACATTTAGAGGATACTAGAGCCCTAGTAAGGGAGGGAGGGTACTTCACAACTATTAACTTTCAACCTGGATCCTATTTTAGTTTTATTGGGTGAATATTTGCAAGAAACTGATTTCTTGGTTTAGCTGTGTAAATTTATTATTAATTTTTTAAAAGAAAAAGAAAAAGAAAGACAGAGCTACATGCTTGGAAGGGAAAAAGTGGTCAATTATACCTATATTTGGGAACAAATGAGAAAATTAGGCCCCGTTTGGAACTTAGACTGAACTGAGATAAGTTCAACTCAGTTCAGTCTAATTTTAAGCTGAGTCTAACATCCAAACATCTAACTCTTAAATCACTAAGCCCATCTCAACTCAAAACCTCTTTACACGTGGGATCCACAACCTTTTTCAACTCAACACCTCTTTACATGTGAGACCCACAACCTTTTTCAACTTCTCATAAATATGTCTAAACTAATCTTAACCTCCAAACACATCTAAACTCATTTTAGGTGGGCCCCACAAAACTCACTTTACCATCTCAATTCATTACTATTCATAAAGAACTCAACTCATCTCAACTCAGCTCAATATCCAAACGGGGACTTAGTGTTGAATAGCTTGTATATGAGGCTTGGAAGCTTCAAGCATTCCTTGTGAGAGGAGATGCTCCTAGTCACCAAGTGGTTAGTTCAATTGGTGATTCGAACTGGTTATGGGGAATGAATCTCCATATACTTTTCCAGATAGCATAATTATTCTAGGGAAAGAAGATAGAAGGGTTTGTAAGGAGACATTTGCAAGTGAGACTGTCTTTAGATTATTGATATATAGTGTAGAAAGGGATCTCCACATGGTCCCTGTTAATCTAAAAACATCTAATATTGAGATTTATGGATACCAAGGAGTTGAGAACATAAACAAATTTTACGGGATAGTTAAGGGGAGATACCTGTTGGTGAGTTGACAGACTATCGTTGAGTTAATCTCTACAAGGTGAGACTTCATAGTGGTAACATTAGCCTCGTTTGGTTATGCAGTTCATATGAGATGAGATATTTTGTTGAAAGTTGAATAAAATATTGTTATAATATTATTTTTTAATATTATTTTTGTTTTGAGATTTGAAAAAGTTGAATTGTTCATTATATTTTGTGTGGGAGTTTGGGAAAGTTGTAATGATTATATGAGATGAGATAGTTTGGTTTTGTGTAACCAACCAGCCCTAAACCTCTACTATAATTTGGACCAGGAAAGATTGATGACAATGCTACTTCAGTAGGAACACGAAATAAGGTGGCTGGTCACAAGACTAGCAACTTGAAGATCTTCACTTTAGAGAGATCTCTTTCCTGTGCCTTGGTGCAATCCTCCTTTGGTAGAGATAAATAAATAAAGGGATCGGTAGGGCCCAGGGGAAGCAGAAGTGCACTTTGAAGGTTTACTTAACTATTGTGTATTGCTGAGATGAAAGGAAAATAGATTTATTGTTAGCAACTCCAGCTATGATTGGATTTTAAATTGTAGAAAATGGTAGAACAGTAATAAACAATATGTTCATATCTAAAGTTAGTTCAAATTTAGATTTGCGGAATATTTCGACGAATGACTAGAGAAATGGTAAGATATCGTTTAAAATGAGTGAATACAGAAAGTCTTGAAAATATTATGGTAGGCATTGATGAAACTGGACAGATGTTTGTTTCTTGAGTTGCTCTTGACATTTATGAGAAAATTCTCTCTCTCTCTCTCTCTCTCTCTCTCTCTCTCTCTCCAGTTTTATGAATGCGATGCTGTTGCATTAAAATTCTGCTGCTGATATTTTCATTTTTAGGAAGCTTTGCCGATATGAAAATATTGAATCAAATTATGCCAGATCTTATTATATCAAAGCTGATGTCATTTCAGGTCTGCCGAGAACTTTTCTGTTTGAATTCCCTCTGGCAAATCTTTTAACCTCTGAAGTGAATATATCTTGGCCAAGATGAACGGTCAAGGTGGCAGCTCCAACTCATTTCCTGAGACCTTTCGTGTTGACCATGGGCCCAATGTCAACAATCCTGGGTTTTTGCAGAATAATGGAGTTCCAACTAATTCTGCAGTTGATTTTGGCCCTACAGTTATAAGCTGGATAGGTCAATCTAGTTCCTTTGTGAATACCCACAACCAGGTCAATCCTGAGGAGTTATTAGGTGGGCATCGATGGCTTTCTTCCATTGGCCCCCCTGATGGAACTGGTCAAGCGTTTGAAGTAAGCCATTCCAAGCCAAATATTGCTCCTTTCCAAGAGAACGTTAATGCAATCTCGATTGATGGTCAAGTCACAAATAGGACATCAATCTTGCATGGGTCCAGTTCTGGTGGTCACAACATGGACTTCAATGCCTTGCATGAGATCGGTAATAGTGATGCCAATCAGGATATGGGGGCAGGTTTAAGCTTGCGACTATTTAATCCTGATGGACTAGAAGCTAAACAAAATCCACCTGCCAGCAATTCTTCTATACGAGTTATGATATCTTCTGGAATAGCAGGATATGAGTTGGAAGAAAATGATGGCAGAGAGGGTCTGTCATCTGATGGTAGGCGGATATCCTGCAAAAGAAGAGCACCTGAAGATGCTCCTGGACTACTGTATCTGGGTGAAAGCTCTAGCACTGGTCAAGAATCTGGAAATTCTGAATGGCAAGCTGTTCTTACTCAAGAAAAGGTCAATAGCAGCTTGAATATATCAACTCTGAGTACTCCTCTAAGTGTAAGTCATCCTGATCAGTTGGGGGATAGAATTGGCGTTGGTATGATGGGGGCAGTTTCTAGAATGCACCAAACTTCTAGTGGGGCAGGAGAAGTTGAATGTTCGCAGAGAAATATTCGACCTAGGAGAGCTGCAAATCCACAAGATGTTATACAACTTAGTATGTTGCCAAGTGGGGCCACAAGGAATTCTTATTTACAGTCACCCATTCAAACAAATATGTTCTCTCCCTTTGCTCAATTTCCAAATTCAAGCTTAGCAGAAACATTACTGGTTACTGGAACTGCTCCAGTGCAGGCTTTTTCACAGGTTCAAGATGATTTGCAAAATCTTCAGCCCTCACCATGGTATGATTTGACATGGTCAAGAGCCGGTGGATCTTCTCTTCCTCATGACTCTACTCCTGATCATGCTGTCAATGGTGGCAGTACTCTGCAGCAAGAACAGAATTCAAGGAACACACTGCTTGTTCCTGAAACTGATAGGGAAAATGTGGCACTATATCCAACAACCTTTAACTTTGTCAATGGGAATTCAAACTCTCCTGGAAACATTTCTTCTAGCTCTCAAGATGGCACTCTTTCGTGTGGTCATTTCATATCTGCTCCTACTCGGGTTTCCGAACCCAACATGACCGAACTATATGGACAGAGATTTTCAGATTTTATCAATCGTTCTATGACCGCATTTAGTGGCTTTGAGTGCAGAGGGTGGGGTACTTACTGCCCACTACATGCAAGGACTTCCGCCGCAGCACGAGAAATGGATCTTTCGGTTAGGGGCGGTATTGTAAGACCCTTCCAGGTATATCAGACGTCGGGATGGATGATCAGTCCTGAGAGACAAGATGGCGGTCATCCTGAAAATCCCTTTGCGTTGGAGTCCATTGTTGCAACTCAGTGGACAAACAGACTGATATCTGAGGTATGCTCAATAGAATACTAACTTCTAATTGTTTACCCACTTCTGTGCATGAGTTTATTATTGAAGGCAATCTGATCAAAATCCAGTATTTTTTCAATGTGATCATATGGACAAGATCACGTTGAAAAGAAATTGATTAGCATGTAGTAATGGGTAAAGCGAACCCAATTGTAGTTTCTCTGTTTTGATGGGTGTTGGGGAAGCACAAACTTTGCCACCAGAATGTGGTGGTTATATGTGGGAGCTTTGTTTCCTTAGATATTGCTTAGAAGTAGGGTACTTGCTACCTCTTATTGTCTACCAGTGAACAGCAAAGGTTGACAGTGTCTCTAGCTGTTCAAACATTTGCAGTTCAGTTTTTATGGAAGAAGATATTTAATGGCTACGTCTAAGAGTACTTTTTTCTCCTTGTCCTCAATGACGAGGAATCCACGACCTCCTTATAGATGGCCTTGTAAATCCTGGATGCACGATGCCGCCCATGTTGATAGGCTATTTAAGAAGTAAGAATCTGTGAGTGAAGGCTTTTGAGAGAAGTGAGTAGAAGTTCATCTGCTGCCTCTCCCACTTATTTCCAAACTACTTATAAACTGTAAACACATATTTTGTGCAGGAAGATTGGCTTTGCAGTTTATTCTGATAGAAAATTGGTTTTTAAAGCAGGGACTGGTCTTGTCACGTTCATTTGACGAATACTATACTTCCCATCTGCATTTGTCTTGCTGTTTTGATAATTTTGTTTGTGCTTGCACCTACAAGCTTAAGAAATATTTGTTTCTGGTCAGAAGAAAGAAAATATATACACATACCCCCTAATCACATTTTATTTGTGATTAGTATACTATCTCTTCATCAGATGCTTAAGTTCCTTATTTTTTACATAATAGGTCAGAGATGCCGTGGCACTTGTTCGTAGGGGTGGTACTTTACAAATTGAGGTACACTTTTAGCTTGATCTTTGCATGTCGCTGTGGAGTTCCATCTCTGCTGTTATAAGCTAAACATCTTTTTTAACTTCCACTTTGGGAATACTAAAATCATTACTGGTGTTTAAAAAAAAAAACTTGATGGGAAAATCGTCATATCTGTGGCACTTCCTGAAAATAATTATCTTGGAGTTCTTGCAATAATGGGGTTCAACTATACGCTCCCTTTGCTTTATTCTCATTAAGATCCTATCTCACTGATGTGGTATTCCAGGATGTTTTGGTTATGGATCCTTCAGTTTTATATGACATATCTGAGGATGATGAAGTTGAAGTTCCTGATGACATGCACTTTGATGTTGATAGCATGTCTTATGAGGTGCTTTCTTAAACACTTCATAAAAATAGTATGTTGCATGCTTAGTATTTTCGAAGTGCTTTCTTGCATGTTCTTTTTTTTTTTTTATCAGTAATCAAGAAGTTTTATTCATAAAAATAGGCAAAGTCCAAGTACACAGAGAGTATACATGAGAAGTACCTAGCTATAGTTTACAACTAAAAGTAGAAAGTCATGGACATTAAATCCGTTACAAACAATGGCCCCCACCCAAGAAAACAAAGTTTTAAAGAAAAAAACTTTCAGCTCCCCCATTGTTCTCTCGTGGTTTTCGAAGCTTCCATCATTTCGCTCCCGCCAAATACACCAACACATACATATGGGGACCATTTTCCATATTGCTGCAATTTGTGAAGTTCCTCGAAGGCCTCTTCAGCATGCTAGAAAGTCCACCATTCTGACGGGCATGACCCATGATAAACAAAGTCCTATAAAAAAATCAGCCCACATGGTTCTGGCCATCTCGCAATGTAGAAACAAATGATCAACTGATTCACCATCTTTCTTGCACATGTAACACCAATCCAATACCATTAACAAACGTCTCCTTAGATTATCTGTGGTGAAAATTGTCCAAAACTGTTGTCCAAACAAAAAAAACTGCTTTTGAATGAGCTTTGGTCTGCCAGATGCTCTTCCATGGGAATGTGTGCCTGCCTGGGTTCGATAAAACTTTGTGAAATGATCTGACCGTAAATTTACCTTTCTTGGAATGGCTCCAAAACATCCTGTCCATAGTGCCCTCAGTCATGCGTACGGAATACAGTGCCGCATAGAAGTCTGAGATAACCTCCAACTCTCAGTCTTGGGCTGCCCTAGTGAAGTTTTCCATTGAGGGGAGCCACTACAAAAAGCCAAAAGGTCCGCTATCGCTACATCCTTTACTTGTGCTAACTCAAATATGGTAGGGAAGGTGCCTTTGAGACAACGTTCACCACATCATTTATCATGTCAAAATCTGACTCGAGAGCCATCACCCACAACAATATGTGTATGTCTCCTGAAAGTCTCCCAACCATTCTTAATGTTTTTTCCACAAACCTACCCCATGTGAGCCGTGTACCTCAATCGAGCACCAACCACCCCATGCTTCCCCTACCTGTGCATCAATGACAGACTTCCACAAGGTCCCCCTTTCTTGTTGGTACCTCCACAACCATTTACCCAATAAGGTTTGGTTGAACTTCGTCAAGTTACGAATCTGCAATCCACCCCCAGAAACTGGAGTGCACACCATGGACCAATTGATCAGATGGAACTTGAATTCTTACAAGTCCAGAACTAAAAAATCACTAACCTGAAAGTATCTTAGTGTAAACTATTTTGCTTGCCATTTACTTTTGATCATTCATTATGAAAATTTTTTGAAAATAAAAATTTTGGGCATAGCAATTACTGGCTTTGGGAGAGCACGTAGGGGATGTGTGCATCGGATTGAGTGAAGAAGCTATTGTGGCAAATTTGAGGCAGCAGAAATATAAGCCCCTCGTGATGGGATCTCCAGTGAAGGATGAATCGTGCTGCATTTGTCTGGTAAGAGCCATTCTATTTTTTTTCCTTCCTACCGTAGCTATAATATATAATACTATTATACAGTGTCTTCCATGAAGTTGATATCGAAATTTCATTTGTGAACAATACATTGTTTTCCTAGTCTGTTATTTCAGTAGCCTGCAACCAAGATTCTTCCATGCAGCTGTGCATTCTATCTCAGCTATAGTTTCTTTGCTTTAAATGGTTTTTAATCTATCCATTTCTGGAAACACTTATTTGCAGGAGGAATACATCAGTGGAGATGATCTTGGGAAGCTGGATTGTGGGCATAACTTTCACTTCACCTGCATAAAACAGTGGCTAGTGCAGAAGAACTGCTGCCCCATTTGCAAAATGAAGGCCCTGGCTGATAGGGACAGAGGAAATTAGTTTCAGGGCTCCTTTCCAAAATTCTATTTAGAGCTGAAACCAGAAAAGTGCTTTCCTTCCCTTGCAGTATCCTCCAGCTAGATGAGATGTGGTATAATTTATGACTTCCAGATCATACTGTGAGGTTTTGCAACTCTTTTTAAAAAAAAAATTTTGAAACTCTCTTTAAAATGGCAACTTTTTTCATATGAAGGCTGCTTTGTTGGCTTGTCTCTTATCTATTTGTCGGAATGAAACCTTTTGAACTTATTCCTTCAATGATGCAACATAGTTCTTTGGCTAAATTATCTGGTTATGCTGTCTTGCATCCTTTTCTGAGGTTAATTAGTATTTGGTGGGTTGGTAGAGTGATTTTCACATTCTCAGCTTCTCAGAACCTTGATATTCAGATAATTTATTTCCAAACAAATAGGCTAATAGCTATAATAAGCTATCAAATGGGAATGGTTTTTTCCCTCGGTCTTTATAAAGAAGGTAACGCTTTGTTACTATGGCCTAAGACTATATTTGTTCCCTTCTGTGCTACAAACTTTTATTTAAAACATAGTTACACAAGTAATATTATCATTTTCAATTACGTTTCTTGTTGACGTGACATATTTTAAGCGACTTCTTATGTCAACTACTTAAATGATCACATCAATAAATATGATTATGGATGTCAAAATCTAAGATGAAAACCACCAACATTTTTCTTTACCTTATTAACCAGACAGACAGATGTGCATTTAGCTGCATCTCGGCAGCCATTGGAATGGATACAAACTGAGAAACATGTTCTTATTCCATATTACCTTACCCATAAGAAAAATGTATTGTTTTCTGGCTACTTTCTCTTCCAAATAATAAATTCGTACATTCTAGAAAATCTAGTTTCTTGGTCTATTGAGGTGGCCATTTCTCCTATACTATTTCTACCTTTGAGCGACATGGCGTTATGTGTGTGTGTGTGTGTGTGTGTGTGTGGACCATTGCTGGTTTAACAGTTTGAACCCATTCTTGTGTTTATTACCTTTCACTCTCGTGTACGTTTGCTTCATTCCACTTTTTTTTACTTGTCTCCCTAAATCACTTCCTTTTCTCGTATCTTCACTGCACAGTGGACAACTCAGAAAAAACATCTCGGTTTGAAACTTCCTTTTATGTGATGCATTGATGTCTGTTGTCCTTTTGTCTCTGTTAAAATACGATAATATGACTGTTACCAAATTATTTGCGGACGTAATGGCATTTTACGTATGAAATGACTGTTACCAAACTTACATGAGTCCCAAAATATTGAAATGACTGTGAACAAATAAAGTAATGTTAGATATAGTTATGGAATGCATAAGCGTCACGTAATTTTTTTAAAAAAGAGTGAGATCTATTATTAAAAAATTAATTTTTTTTTATCTTATCATGTGGGTTATATATTTACTCATTTTGAAAAAAATGATTATGCGGTTCTTATATATTTCACGACTGTAAATATCATTTCTAACAAATAAATAGACAAACTTTAAGATTGTTAAGATTTTTGGCTTATAAAATAATATTTATTATAAAATAAATTTAATTCTGATTTCGAATCATCAAATAAGTTTCTAAAGTAATTTTATATTTTTTAATTAAAAAAACTCATAAAATTTATGTCATCACTTAGAAAAGATTATGGATAGGATTGAAAATTGATACTCTTGGGGGTTAGTTTTTGGACATTTTCTGGTTCTTTAGAGGGCAACGGAACAAATCAGCTACCTATCCACCACAAATGATTGGAAAGATTTGGATAATGAGTTAAGTTAAAATGAGATAAAAATTAGAATTTAAATAAAATATTATTATAATATTATTTTTTATTTAAGATTTAAAAAAATTGAATTGTTTATTATATTTTTATTGAAAGTTTAAAAAATTTATAATGATTAGATGATATGAATTGATATAGTTTTTTTAATTCTAACAATCAATGAAATGGGGGATAAGAATCTGCCACCTCTTCACTTGTGTGAGTATTTGTTAATCTAAAATTTTAAATTGACAAGAATAATTAGATTTTATTATTTATATTTTTAGCAGTTCCTCTCATAGATTAGACTCGTCTTAAAAGAGCGAGTTTAATAAGTGAAATATTTAATAAATAGGTGAAGATTGAAGAATATAGTCAAGATTCGAACTTAGGTTGTTTTTGCAGTTTATATTAACTCATCTCATTTCATCATATCTAATTATTATAATTTTTACAGATTTTCACTTAAAATAAAATAAATAATTTAACTTTTTTAGATCTCAAAACAAAAATAATATTAAAAAAATATATTCTAACAATATTTTATTTAACTTTTTAACTTTAATCTCAACACATCTCATCTCATCTCATCTGATCTACGAAAACAAATGAGATTGCTCTTATTTTCAACACTTAGGCTGGTTTGGTTACAAAAACCAAACTATCTGATCTCATATAATTATTATAAATTTTTTAAATTTTCACACAAATATAATAAATAATATAATTTTTTTAAATTAAAAAATAAAAATAGTATTAAAAATTTATATTAAAATAATATTTTATTAAAATTTTAACAAAATATGAATTGTGTAACTAATCAAGGCCTTAGTTCACAGAAACTTTTTTTTGCATTAGTTCACAGGTTTTTTTTTTTTTTTGAGATACTTCCCAAGTACTTTAACGAAGCTTAAACGGCTCGGGGGAAAAAAATTAAGGAGACTTGGGACGAGAAAACCTGAAGGAATAAAGTACAAAAAATAAAGATAGATTAAGGAATCAAAAAATATTAGTTCAGAGGTGCTTTTGAATTTAATCATTTAAAAATAAATAAAAAATCCACGCGCGCCTGCAACGTCTCAATGGTTTTATATCCCTCGTGACAGTCGGAGTCAAAAGCTATAGAGGGAGGGCCAATAGCCTGTACGCTGAGCGTACGTCCTCCCCTTCTGCTTTGCCTTTTTTTTGTTTTTCCCCTCGGGAATATATCATCATTTTCCTAAAATTCACGGCCCACCAATCAAATCCCTCCCATCAGATTTGACTTCAGAACAATCCTAGACCGTCTGATCAGACATAGGATTTGAAATAAAACGGGGGCACATCTCGAGAAACCCAATCATCCTATCCCGTTTCCAGTCCTCCTGTATATATTACTTGCCGTGTGGTCGTTGATGGACGTATGAATGACGTGCGATGATGTTGACACGGATACTATGGTGGTCCCGTCCGTAGGTTGGACAGAAGGAGGGTTGGATACTGAGATCTTATAAACCAATGGGATGGGGACACGTGACTGTACAGATGAAGAACGGTGGCCAGAAGATATAATTAATAAATGTGTGTTGGGGAAGACATTAATATTTGGTGTCTGGTTAAGGTGACGTTTTGGTCGGACAAGACAGTGATGGGGTGTGTTGAAGGAAAAAGAGATGATAGATAGATAGATAGATAGGAAGATGGTGAGAGCTCTGATTCTGTCTGACCAATCTTCAGTCATTCATAGGGAGTAACTCTAGGGCTCAAGAATAATCCCCAGTCCAACCAGAACTTTAACGGGATGTTTGGACGATGGTTGTAGATAACAATTAAATAAAATATTATTAAAATATATATTTATTATTATTATTATTTTAAAATTTTTAAAAATTAAATTATTTATTATATTTTATGTAAAAATTATAATAATGAGATGTGTTGAGATGGTTTTGGTATCACTATCGTTTGAATTTGAAGATGAATTATGAATAGTAATGAAATTTGTGAGTTAAAATTGCTGAATAGTATTGAATAGTAGTGAGATGAGTTTAGATATATTTTTTAATTTTTAATTTTTTTATCTAATTATTACAATTTTTTAAAAATCTTTAAATAAAATATAAAAAATAATTCAATTTCTTTAAATTCTAAAACCAAATTAATATTAAAAAAATTATATTATAAGAAGATTTAAACTTTAGAATATTTTTATTCATTTTTTTAAATCACGTAAAACATCTTAACTCAAATTATTTCACTATTATTCACATATTTTTTTATCTCATCTCATCTAATCTAATTTGTGTAACGAAAAGATTTACTATTGTTGTATTACCATTTAGGATTATTTTAAAAAATGTATATATATATTTATAAGTTTTATTTTTATATACCTTGCACACCGTTAATTGAAAACTTTCAACATCAGTTATATTAAAAAGATGTTGATGTTTTAACATTTTTTAGGTTGTAGTCGATCCCACTATAAATAGGGTATTGTTGATATCTTATCCTGATAATTGATAAAAGTATATGATAAATGTGATCCCATATAGATTGTGAAAGAAAAATTTATGTTTTTTATAATGTTTAGTTTTAATTATATAATTGATTAATTATTTTAAAATATACACCAATCTGTGTGTAGTAAATCTCTTAATTTTATGGTCTCGTAAGCCTCTTTTGTTTTTAAAAAATATCTAGTAAAATTTTCTCAATTTTTTATATAAAATAAAATAAACTATTTAATTTTTTAAAATTTTAAAATAAAAATAATATTAAAAAATATGTATTAATAATTTTTTATTTAATTTTTTAAATTTAATTTTATTTCATTATTTCATTTACGAAAACAAATGACGATATGGACAAGAGGAAAGGCGGTGTGTATACTGTGAGAATTAAAAAAAATTTCATTTTTAAACTACGTGATTGATTTAAAAACTAAAAAAAAAAAACAAAAGAGGGCGGTGCATATACTTTTATTTGGTGAATAAATATGGACTCGTCTAATCTATAACAATACATGTGCAAACTTCACATCAAAGAGATGGACAAGAGAGAGGGGAAAGCGGTATTATGACTCGGGGAGGTCTATTTTTTTATTATCATATTTATTTATACATGACTGTTGGTTGGCATTGATGTGCAAAAATAATTGGACATAGCTGGTCTGGCAACCAAAATGAAATATAAAATTTTTTAACTTATTTTTTTAAATTTTTATATAAAATATAATAAACAATTTAACTTTTTAAATCTCAATTCAATTTTTTTAAATATCAAAATAATAATATTATTAAAAAATAATATTTTAAATTTTTATCTAAAACTAAAAATTCTCATTTCACTCTCGTTTGTTTTTATCATGAAATAAGATAAGATAATTGAAATTAAAGTTAAAAATTGAATAAAATATTATTAGAATATATTTTTTTAATATTATTTTTATTTTAAAATTTGAAAAAATTAAATTGTTATTTATTTTATGTAGAAATTTAGAATATTTAGATTAAATGAGTTAAAAAATTTTGTGAAAACAATTAGGCAAATTATTCTTGGAGAGTGGAATGTGATAAAAATTGTTTATGCTGCTATTTATTTTTAATGCTGATTATGGATATTATTATTTATCGTTAAAAATGGAAGATTTTTTTAAAAAGATAAAATGAGAAAAAAAATGTTATTTAATTACACAAGATCAAACTATCTCATCTTATATAATTATTATAATTTTTTTTAATTTTTATATAAAATATGATAAATAATTTAAATTTTTAAAATTTTAAAAAATAATATTATAATAATATTTTATTAATTTTAACAAAATATATCAACCCATTTAATTTCATCTAAATTACAAATTTACGTAATCAAACGAGTCCTTATTTTTCTACTAGACAGGACCAAAATAAAGCCAAATTTTCAGTAATCACAAAAATCTGGGACATAAATCCCTTTAGGTACAGATCCGATAAGCAATTTGTTGAGAGGGTCAAACCTCGAATATGTTAAAATTAGGGACAGGAGAGTAAAAAAGAAAAAGAAAATGTCTAATTGTGCCTCACGTGCGAGGTGGGAGTGGAGGTCACCTGACACGAAAAGAAAAGAAAAAGCTTTTGATTACTATGCCTGTTATCCTTTTTCTAACATTTTGACAGTCCGGTCCATTCCGTAAAAGAGAAATTGTCAGACCTCGGTTATAGACCCGACCAACAATTAAAAATAAAATAGAGTATTTCTCATAATATTTATCTTATTTATTTTTTCTATTCACTCCGCGTGTTAAGGTTGTGAAATTTTTTTATAAAAATAAATTTTTATTTTATAATCTAACGTTTTAAAATATATTAATTTATAAATTTATTTTTATATAATTTATTTTATAATTGCTTGGCTTTTATCATTTGTTTTTTGATATTTGTGTTGTTATTTTCAATGCACAAGATATTTATTTATCCGGATTTTAGATAATATTTAAGATTAAATTGATATGTACTAATTTTATATTTTTTTAAATTTGATTACGCACCGATTATCTTCTTAAATTGATATTTTCAATTTTATTAATTTTTGATCTGATCCGATTTTTCGTATGGTCAATAAGAAATGCTTGGTTTTCTAAGTTTTTTTAATAGCAATTATGTACTTATGCTTTTAGGTGAAGAGCTATTGGTTGAATTCGGATGGTGCTGATGTGGTTTTCCATATGATCGACAACTTTCTTCTCTAGTCCCTCTACATGTTTGGGTCGATGATCTGATGACGGGTTATGTCGCATCTATATTTTGAGTACCGAACATTGTCACACCTGTGAGATCTTGTCGTGTATATTTCATTTCAATTTGCAGAGAATAGGAGATTTACATAATTTCCGCTTCCTATTTACTTGTAGGTCTGTTTTAGCTTTTCATTTGTAACCATACCTGTACTTTATTTCTTAATCAATGAAATAATTCATAATTTCTTGATAAAGGTTTAGGGGTTTGTATGAAAACCTTAGTGGTGGACATAGGAATCATGCATCGAATTTAAGATTAATATTTTATGTTATAATTTATAAATTATAATACGAATACTCTATGATCAAACAATACTAATATATATAATGTTTGCTGCACTGAGATATGATATATAATTATATATAAAAAATTTATATATAATTATATATTATATATAAAACTTATATATAAAAAATATTTTGTATAATATATATAATTAATTTATATATATTTATTTTTCCAACCGGTTCGGTCCGGTCCCTGAAACTACAAAACTGAAACCGGACTAGGTTCGGCTAGTTTTCATAATATAAGAACCGGTCCGATCCTCAAAACCAGACCAACTAGTCTGGTTAGGTTCGGGCCGGTTTTTCGATTTAAATTTAAATCCCTACATATCACACACTTTACATATTTTTAAATTATTTTTTATTATTTTATTTTATTTTTGTTAAACTAATTGAGTCGTTCTACTTATCATCTATACACCACATACTTTTTATTACGGGTGCTACTTGTATGGAGCAGGGCGGGGCCACCCCTGCCCCCCGCCCCGCTACCAGGGGATGGGGTTGAAATCGCACCCTGCCTCCCGCCCAACCCATTGTCTAAAAATTTGTTTAGTCTAAAAATATTTCTTAGACCCAAATTATAATATAATTTAAAATATAAATTGAAATTTATATATTGAAAAAAATATAAACTCATTATAGTTATATTTTGGATTGTTTTAACCTCCTAGGCCAATCATTATATAATAGGTCAAACTATTATATAGGAAACAAAGACAATACAATACAATAATGATAGTTAAGCAATGTAGGACTTACTATATTACATTGGCCTTCTATATAATTGTTGGTCTAGGAGGCTAATGCAATACATTAACTTAAAATTGAATTCAAGTTTTTAACAAACTGTATATATATACAATATATTTATATAAATATATTAAAAATTATGATTTTTTATGTTAAAAAGGAGATGAGTGCGAAACGGAGTCCCGCTGGGGTCAATCAGCCTCCCACCCCTACATGGGCGGGCATGTGGGGTAGCCTGGCTGCTTGCCCATGCGGGGGCAGGACAGACGTGGGCGGGGTTCTGCTGCCCACTCCTATTTTTTATAAGAAAAAAAATATTAAAATAGATATGATTTATGAGTATGATGAGTATAATTATTTTTTGTTTATACAAGCACATAAGTAGTAAAAGATAATGGAGGCATGCCTTGAGATTTTAGGTTATTCTCTAGATCTGTCAGTTGGGACGTTCCCCGTGTGCCATCTTGACTTTGACTTATTTGTTATGGGCTTTTGCCTTGAGTTAATTTGTTAGATTTGTTAGTTCGCACTGGATATCACCACTTTCTATTTAGTAAGTGTTAAATTGAAATCCTTGACACTGATCACGCTAACTGCAAACTCGATTTGCAAGACTACTAAGTTTAGCATTATCCTTAACTTACATATATAAAAATTAGAAGTTTGTTCCTAAGGTAAAAAAAAAAAAAAAAAATCTGTCAAAGATACATATACTAAATGAATTGCGTAAGATTTCAATATTTTAAAATTGTATTTAACATTACTTTTATTTAAATTGTAAGAAAAATATTTACTACAATATTGAGCTCTACAACATTTTTGAATCCTCGAACTATGTTTAGATCTTCAAAACATTTGCTCTAAAATTGGACTACTAGAATCTCCATCTCTAATATTCGTTAAGAAACTAAAGTAAAAAAATCATTGTATTCCTAAAAAGCTCCAAAAAGAGAGGCTTAGGAAAAATCATAAGGCTTATTTTGTAAAGAACAATACTAGTCTTTCCATTGGGACTCTCGTTTGAATTTTTTATTTTTACTTATTGATTAAAAAAGTATTTTTTTAATGATGTTATGATTTTTTTTTTAATTTTTTAAAAATATTTAAAAGTGTTAAAAAATGTATGTAAAAAAAGAACAAAAAAACACATAAAATATACTAGTGGAAGCTCCTAGCAGTAGCTCTAGTGTTACTCTTTTGTAAAACCAAATTATTAAATTTTGACCCCATGATAATTTAGGTGCTATTAGGATAGTGAGTTAAGATTAGATGAGTAGAGATGAAAATTGAATAAAATAATATTATGATATTATTTTTTAATATTATTAGTATTTTGAGATTTGAAAAAGTTGAATTGTTTATTATATTTTGTGTAAAAATTTAAAAAATTGTAATAATAAGATGAAATAAGATGAAATAACTATTGTATCCAAACGAAGCCTAGGCCCTGTTTAGACGTTGAGCTAAGTTTAGATTAGTTGAGTTCTTTATAAATAGTAGTGAGTTGAGATGATTAAGTGAGTTTTATAGAGTCTAATTAAGATAAATTTAGATGTATTTAGATGTTAATATGAATTTAGATGTATTTATAGAAAGTTGAGAAAGGTTATGAGTTTCGTGTGTAAAAAAATTTTGAGTTAAGAGGAATTTAGTGATTTGATAGTTGAATATATAAATATCAAGTCCCGTTTGGATTCAAAACTCAACTCACCTCACCTCATATCAGCTCACTGACCTCACCTCACCTCACATCAACTAATCTCATCTCATAATTATAATTTTTCTAAATTATCATATAAAATTTAATTTTTTTAAATCTAATAATAATAATATTAAAAATAATATTTTATTTCACTCATTTAAAATAATATCTAACACGTCTTTAATCTCCAAATACAAACTGTACAGTCCAAATTCCAAACCGACTTATGTCTCATCATTGTTCATCCAATTAAGTCGTAAAATAAAGTTCAAGGCCATAAAAAAAAACAAAAACAAAAGTTTCGTTAGAATCTTAAAACACCTTTTCTCCTCCCCAGTCGCTGTAATGGCGCGTGGAACTTCTGGTTTCATCTTTTCCGAGTATAAACTCCCCCGCCCACAATTTCCGAAGTTATACAAAATCACTCGCGGACACTCTGTTTCTGTCAAGTACGTCACTTTCGTTTTATAAAGACAAGCAACAGACGGAACAAATCCAAGAAAACCAGAGCCCATAACCAAAAGAATCTCTCTCTCTCTCTCTGACTCTGTGTAAGTGAGAACCAAAATACCCAGAAAGTGAAAGTAATGGGGGATATGTATGCGTATGACAAAAATTCACGTTCTTCTTCAGCTTCAGCTCCTCAGCCTCATCTGCTTCCTCCGTCATCTTCTCATGCAGGTGCTCCAGACGAAATCTCGCTTTTTCTTCATCAAATCCTTCTACGTTCATCTTCTTCTTCATCTCCTTTTGTGTCCAACACGGGTAAGCAAGCACAGCTCTGCGACTCCGACGTTTTACCGGGAAATCCTGACCGTTCATTGTGCCGATCAGCGCTCGTCCAAGATGGGATCTCGGCTGTTGAGTCTTCTAGTGCCATGAGCACTGGCTCCGGTGTCTTCCTCTCCAATTTGTCGACCTCTTCGCTTGGAGCGAGCGAGAATGAGACTGATGAGTATGACTGTGAAAGCGAGGTAATTGTATTTTCTTAAAGTCGGGACTTTTCTGTCTGTTTGCTTGCCGAGAAAGCTGTCGTACAAACATAGTTAAATTTTTGTTTCTCATTCTTTTATAGGCTTGAGAAAAGTGGGATCTTCGTTTAAAGGTGCACTATGCATCTGACTGGGTTGGTAGAGATTCTGAACTTTCTAGGAATACGATGTCGTCGTGGTTTTAGAGTTTGCTTGTCGCCATTGTTCCTTTTGGTGGCAGAGAAAATGTGGGAAAAGCTACGTAACAAAAAAGAAAATGTGGGAAAAGCAAAGAACGAATTGCGATTCTTTATCTTCCCATAATTTGGGACCGGCGATTCTTTATCACAATTGGCTTTTGCCGTCATCTATAGAAATTTGAACCAAGAGAACATTATATCAAAATGTTATATATTAGAATTTCTAGCTCAAAGTTTGTCTTTTTTTAATTCTAAGTTATTGATGATTTCTGAACCTAGGAGGGTCTTGAAGCGTTGGTGGAAGATGTGTCTGAGAAGCCGATCCCTCCTCGTAGTTCATCCAAGAGGAGTAGAGCTGCGGAAGTTCACAACTTGTCTGAAAAGGTTGGCTTGCATTTATTTTTTAAAGGAAGAGGAGGGTACCCAATTTTATTAATTGCTCTCACTTGAGGAATACCATATTACAAACTAACTTGGGGGTTACATTAAAATCCCAAACCAAGCTTTAAAAATCCTAATTCCAAACTTAAAACCAAGACCTATGTAATTATGTAAACATAGATTTTATACACACCTAACAATATCAGTATCTAGTTACAATAGGTATAGAAAACTATCTACATCTGAAAGATGGGAAATTACATTTATCAAGTACATAAACACCCACCAGTTGTTTTGGAAGCATAGCAACAGAGGTGAAGAACCCATCAACACCCACTGCTCCAACACTAGCAAGGCTATCTGCAAAGAAGTTTCCTTCTATGTATATATGCTTAATAGAAAAATCAAGATGCTCTGAGAACCTGATGATGTCTTCCCAAAGCTCAAAATAAACCCATGGTGGCTGCTTTCTATTGTTAGAAACTCACTTGAAAGTCACGTATTACTCCACACCGAGCAGGACTAGGATTCCCTTCAGATGTTCCGACAAGATTCAACTTTAATCTACCTCTTGGAGGGGGCATCCAGGATACTAAGATTGGCTTTCATTTTGAGGCTCTGTTTCTGAATTTATAATGGGGGTAGTCTTAAATCTATCATTTTTACTTTCTTTTTCATGTTTTGGTTTTAATGTTTGGGGTGTTTGGCAGAGAAGGAGGAGCAGGATTAATGAGAAAATGAAGGCATTGCAAAATCTGATTCCAAACTCTAACAAGGTACACAAACACGCGTGCAACCAACTTTGGCCTTTTTAACACTTCAAGATTCATCTCCTATTGAATTGAATGATTTTTAATTTTCGGCAGACAGATAAGGCTTCCATGCTTGATGAAGCAATTGAATACTTAAAGCAGCTTCAGCTTCAAGTTCAGGTTTGTGGCCCTCTGTTAAGAACCGGCTCCTTAATCTACAAAAGTTTTCATCGTGCTTTTCTAGGTTTCTTGTCTCATCTGGTCGAGTTGCTGCTACCAGTCTTTCTTTTCTGATAACAGTACGAATAGTATTCAGGTTAAGCTAGCTCATTGCCCCTATCCCTGTATTGTTGAGGGTTGACCTCTAACGGCTTTAATTAGTATTGTGTGTAACATATAAAAGAAAAAATCTCCTGTCCTTATACTTTGGAACAGAATGGTGTTGGTGTTGTTGCATACATAGCTTAGAACTCTTGAAGAGAATTATTGATTTGGTTTCTACAAGTATACACTGATTTTTCAGTGGAAAACTTCATAATTCAAGATTTGTGTGCTAAAAAAGTTTATAAATCGATTGTGAAAGCTAAAAGGAAAATTATACAACGAGACAGTGATGTGATATATGTGCTTGCCTTTGAAAGTACATCCATGAGAAGGAGTGGAAGGATCCAATAGCCAAATTCTTTCGGAAGGGGTGTTGACTCCATAGTCAACACTTAAAGTTTCCCCCTCCCTCTCTCAAAATTCGGATTAATCTGTGATAATTTAGTCAAGAGGGTTTGACAAGGACAAATATTGCTAGCTAGCGTTGATGAAGCAGATCAACTTTGAAATTGATGCAATCTCATATATAGTACTTTAAGTCCAATACTCACATTACAAACACTTAGATAACCATTTGGGCAGCCTTTGTTATATTAATCTCTCAAGCATAATATAACTGATTCCTAGTTATGCCAGTTTGTTTCGTCTGAAGCATCAAGAGAAAAGCTGTTGGGTTCTATGTCCTACATGATTCTGTCAATCACTTGCAGATTTCCACCGCCACAATTTCTTTTAGTTTGGAAAACTGCAATAACTAACTGTTGAAGTGAATTATGTCTTGTGTACTTTTCTATGAAATTATACAGTAATTGAAACCAACTGTGAGAAGATTTTTGAGAGGAAGCCACTGTAATCTCGAAAAGATTCACATCATTTCTGAACCCTAATCCTGTTTAAGTTCGCCGATGTTCCATTTATCTCCTTTAATGCAGAAATCTGGTGCAATCAATGAGAAATGGATTGGAAGTTCATATATTTGATTCTGATTTGTTTACTTTGTGATCCATGTTTCAGATGTTATCAATGAGAAATGGCTTCAGTTTGCATCCTATGTGCTTACCAGGGGCATTGCAGCCTATCCAATTCTCCCAGATGAGAATGGACTTTGGTGAGGAATATAGGCCCCTGCATCTGAATACTGCTGGCATACATTCTTTGAACAAAGAAACACCGCTGCATGACATGTTCACTCTACCCAACCAACGCATAGTTTCAAACCAGCCATCATCTGCACCTAATATGTCAAACATAATCAATTCACAAACCTCTTTTGGGTTGGAATCACCAGTGCAGGCTCACTTAGGACCGTTTCAGCTGCATGTGTCTTCTGAGGTAAGGTAGAAGCTTGAATAAAGCATATGTTATCAAGGAAATGATACCAGCCAATTTACATTTGTTGGATCTGAAGGAAATCTGCAGGGGGGACGCTTTGAGACATCAGGAACCAAACGTAAACAATCTCGATTCCAATCCATTAGGTTTGTCACCAGGCCTTTCTCCTTTATTTATCCTTTCATTCTTCTTTGTATAACATTATGCTTGCAGCATCCAAGTGCCCGATCCACGGGGCTTGCTGTATTGTAAAGCACTTGGTCTGACATGTAAACTTTTTGGGTATCTGAAATGTATTTGTTGAAAGAAATGGAGATGGGAGCCACGGCTTCAGTATCACTTCCCTTCAATACACAAGCATCTGAGCTAAAGGACAGTGGCTCTCTTGAAACATGCATTCCAGGAAGAGTCCATTCCGAAGGCGCACATCTAAAGAAAACGGAACACAACCTTCTACTGACACCACATATAAGGTGAATAGACTCCAGACATATTTTCTGATCTTTTGTTCGTGATATGCAACTCTTGTGTCATTCAGCTTTTTACCAGCATGCACAGAGGAAGAAGTTCCCCCAAGGAAGAAGCCAAGATGGAAAAGCCTGATTTTTGAAATTTGTTGAACTTTACATCATTATTTCACGGTTTGAATATGGTGTAGCTACAACTTCTGCTAGCTTTTGTAACTCTTCATAATAGGAGAACCTCTATAATTTTAACTCTTCTCAAGATAGAGCTGGGATTGAGCAGAATTTCTCTTCAATACATTGGGCAATGCTTGCAGAACTACTTGTGCAGAATGGGAGATGGAGCCACGTATACTTTGACAATAGCCAGACCCCTTTTCCATCCCCCCCGCCCCCCCGAAATTAGCAGCAGCCAGCATCCTCGTCGATGACATCATGACTGTGTGCAGTATCTGTGAGGATATAGGCACACTGTTGTTTACTTAATATATGAAAAGCTTATGATCTGAAAGTATTTCATATTATTATTATAATTTTTTTAAATTTTTATACAAAATATAATAAACAATTCAATTCTATCAATTCTTAAAACAATAATAATATTAAAAAAATAATATTTTAATAATATTTTATTTAATTTTTATCTCAATTTATCTTGACTCACCATCCAAACAGCACCTATAAGTTTTTGCCTTTTAAGATGAAAATGCTGCATGATTAGTTGCCCCATCTATTACCTAACCTGGGTAAACCTGTCCATGAAAATAGCAAAAACAGAACAAGTCATTGCCATAAACTACCCTGTCTGCTTGTTGAATATATATAAACTAATGTCTTGGGACTTTCTTGGATGTGTTTACGAATCTTAGAATTTATACATCTAATCCTTTCATGTCAAGTTCGAAGAGACAGTGGTTCACTGAGCCTTAAGAGGAGAATGCAAGCTATGTTACCATTGTTACAGAAATAAATCAAATATAATCAGAGGTTGCCTTGCCGGGTATGGCGAAAAAGCATTCAAAGTGTTTGCAAGTTCATACAAATTTAAAAACGGGCACATAATAGATGCTTCGAAATGAAGAAGCCACTGAGGCAGAACCGCAACTTTTGTCACTTTTTGGCATCCTAAACATGTTCTTGTAAACTGTTATACATTAGGCAGGAAAACGGGTCGGTCACCTGGACAAGAATAAAGCAGAACAAGACAAAACAAAAATATGGTCTTGGTCTTTATCATAAAAGACTCACTGCATATGACGCGAATCCACCATTGTTTTTCTCAAAATGAAACTAGGTACAGCTCTGGCATATTCCTCCTGACTTTCATATTCTTCATTCAGCGTAACTTTTAAAAAACGAAAAATGCCACTCGAAATTAAAAGAAAAGGGAAAATAACCAAACTTTTATTAGTCCTTGGCATGTGGAAAAGTCTACAAAAACGAAATGTTGAGGAAATTCAAACGAAATGTATCAAAAGAGTTTGAAAATTCTGCATCTCTAATTCAAAAGTTTTGATCTGAAGAATCAGATGAAGAAAATAAAAAGAAAAAGTAAAGTTATTACATGGACGTGAGTTTTGGGCACACCTTTTCAAATGCGTATCCGAAGGACATAAAAAGAACACATCAGTCAACATTTATTTTTACACTTCATATTTATAATTTTTTTTTATAAAATATAAAAATATTTTTTTAAAAGATATAAAAATATTTTTTATAGAATATAAAATAGTAAATAGTAACTGTTAGCTGATAAGAAAATTTTTTCTATCAATAACTTACCATAATAAGAGAAAAACAAATAAAAACGATCTACGGTTCCTATCCTCATTTAATAATTGACGTGTTGTATTTGAACTCTTTTTTTTTGGGACAGTATTATATATTATTTTCTTATCTAATTTTTATCATTTTATAATTATTTTATACCTTGATTGAAAGAGAGCTACGTCATAAAAAATATTAATTTTTTTTTATTTAAATATTTAAATATTATATCTAAGTTTCCTCATAATTGTGAAATAGTTAAAAAGGAATTGGAGACATATCTTAAAGAAAATTGCAAGAAATTGTATGGGTCCCGTAAGGATAAGCGTCTACGTGTGCTTTGCACAAAATAAACTCTGTTCTTCGTTTGCCTTTATTTTTTAAGGATTTTCGCAGGACTTAAAAAAAAAGAAAAAAAAAAAAGAAAGAATCAGCAGCCTCGGTGTTTACTGTTTAACGGTCTTTCGTTAGTTGTTTCTCCGTGAGCTGTGCTCCAAGAAACAAAACCCTCCCTGTTCTGAACCGTGGTTCTTGTCTTCTCCTTCGTGTCGGTTACGCTTGCCTTTGAAGTCGCGAGTACCTCTATATATTATGTATCCGTCGTTATAATCGCAGAGCGCAGGAAAACGAAGTACGACGACAAAACAACGACAAGCATACCAAACCCTAGGGATTCGAATTAACAGGGAATGGAGGTGAAAGAGAACGTTCCGAATGGGGAGCTTTCTACTCGGGTCCATGTACTGGACGGGCCAACCAACCCGATGGTTACGCCTCTCCTCACCGATCTCTACCAGTTCACCATGGCATACGCTTACTGGAAAGCCGGAAAACACCACGAACGAGCCGTGTGAGTTTTTGCGTTATTATTCCTTTCCTCTTCTCTTTTCCCCAAACATGTCTTGTTCCCTAGAAAATTGGAAAGAAATTATTGTTTTGTAATTTTGGAAAATAAATTAAGCATTTCTTGACCTATGGTCCCTTACTGCTAAAACCGGCATGTAAACCTCCTCATGTAGTTTTCATTTTTTAATCATCACGCATTAATGAAGTTGGCATCGAATGGGTGAATTAGGGCCAGTTTGGGTCTCAAACCCATTTCAACACATCATTTTAATTTTTTTCAAATTTCGACACAAAATATAATAAATAATTTAATTTTTTTAAATTTTATAATAATAATAATATTATTAAAAAATAATATATTAATAATATTTTATTCAACTTTCACGTCAACTCAACTCAATTCAATTTAATATTCAAACACAAACTTATTAAGTGAAAATTGGTCATTATGGAGCCATGCAATAAATAAGTTAGCGTTTTCCTACTCATAAAAAAAAAAAAAAAGCGAACAGACAAGGCATGTCTAATCTCTTGCTCAAATAGTCCGTTTAATTCTGGATTGATTTGAATGTGAACCGGAGTGGTTTGAATTCAGAAATGAGTTGAGATGGTTTGTAAATAGCATAATAAAAATTGAATTATTTATTATATTTTATGTGAGAATTTGAAAAAATTATTTTGAGATTTGAAAATTTTGAATTATTTATTATATTTTGTGTGGGAATTTGAGAAAATTATAATGATGAGTTGAGATGAATTGAGGTGGGTTTTGAATGATATGTTCAAGCCATTACATTCCTAGTAATATCTCATATGTTTTGTCCCTAAGCTGCTTATTCTATTGCTTCTATATGGTGTAGCTATCTTTTAAGAGATCAGCTTTGCTTTCTACTTGCTTAAGAAGTTTCCGTTGTCTAATTCATAGTTTCTTTCAGGTTTGATTTATATTTTCGGAAGAACCCCTTTGGTGGTGAATATACAATCTTTGCTGGTTTAGAGGAATGCATAAGATTTATTGCTAATTTCAAGTTAACAGCAGAGGAAATCTCTTTTATTCGTGAATCCTTACCTTCTTCATGTGAGGTAGATCAAACTATTAAGAGTTCATTTTTAGAAATAATATTCTGATTTTAGTTCAAGAGAAGTAGCGATAATGCTCTTTAAATAATGAGAACAATTATTGTTATAGACACATTAACCTTTGTAATAAATACAAAGGCAGCTGTGCCAATCTTATATCTTGTACATGCTATTAATATACAACAACAATTTGCTGAAAGAATTTTGCTTTTTCTTTTTTGTCAATTCAGAGGAGATCTGCAAAAGTTATGCGTGAAAAACCTAATTTGCAGATTATTACATGGGTCTTACATACAGTTGTTTGACTTGATGTCTCTCCCAGAATCATATGGGAGAAGGAAGAGCACTGTCCTGGTGGTTATAAAAGTTTCTGAATAAGCTTCTTTGTTTTTGTTTGCTACGAGGCTATGTTAACTAAGATATGCTAGTTTGTGACATTAATTGCATAATACCTAAGTAGGCACTGCTATTTGGGGGACATACTGCTTTGGCAGTGCTTTGTAGACCACCAGTTGGTTAATGAAAATCAAATGATGGCCAGGAGTAGCTTTACCCATAATTTTATTACTTATTAGTTTTTATCCTCTGGATAGTGTGAAATCAGGTGAGTTGGTTGTGAATCTTGTGATAAGAAAATAACTCAAAATGAAATTAAAAGTCATGTTCTTTCTGGATGTAGTTTCAAAGTGCACTTTTGATATTTTCCTTGCTGTGTATATGTGAACATGACCTGAAAATAGTGGTTGGCTAATCCATTTTTTTTTCATAATCTATAGGACGGATTCTACGACTATCTTAGAGGAATCGACTGTTCTGACGTTGAAGTGTACTCTGTTTCGGAGGGATCAGTTGTTTTCCCAAAGGTGCCATTGCTAAGAATCGAGGGGCCGATTGCCGTGAGTACCGTGAAACTGGGTTTTCTCCCCATTTTTAATTTCTTTACAAAGTTGACGTCTTTGAAATAAAGTTGTTGTCATGTTTCATTGTTGTTGATTGTATGTACGTGTGTGCATTCCTTTTCATTGATATGTACATATGTTATGGTTTCATGAATACTCATAATAAAAGTTTCATCGTTGATTGTTTTTAAGACTACCTAATAATCATGTTGCAAATATTGCCGTATCAGGTGGTTCAATTGCTGGAAACTCCATTTGTGAATCTTGTTAACTATCCATCGTTAGTTGCTACTAATGCTGCAAGGCATCGATTTGTGGCCGGAAAATCTAAAATGCTTCTTGAGTTTGGGCTTCGACGAGCTCAGGTGGCTGATTTGTTTTCTTTATTTTGAAGTGCTTAGCTGTGTTTATTTTCATCCACAAGACGTGTTTGTTTTATATTTAGGGACCTGATGGTGGAATAGGGGCATCAAAGTACTGCTACATTGGGGGATTTGATGCTACGAGGTAGTATTGGTTGAAAGTTTCACTTGTTGCATTTTCAACTGCAATTTTTTGCATCAATATGTTTCCCATAGACGGAATTTAGTAGCAATCTGCTCTTTTTGAAAAATTTTTAAAGTATATATGATAATGCACTTTTAAGTATTGTTTGTCTAGCTAAGTCTCGTTTGACATGGCACTTCTACATTCTAGATTCACCCTCTGGGGCCAAATAACTTGATTTTCTCCCATAAATTATTGCTTTAATGGATCAGTTCAATCCATAACTCAAGATGCATCTTCAAGTCATGAAGACGTATTTGATCAAATTATTTAAAGAAAACTTTGGATTTTGAAGGCTTGCCTTTGGGTTCACCTATTCTTGCTGATATGGTAGTTCTTAGAACTCATATGGAAATGTAATTTTTTCCTGTTCGTATGTTAGTTTTATATGTTACCTGTATATAATAAAAATTCAGTTGAAATTCTGGTTATTAGTGCATCCACATGGTATTGAACATGCATGGTATGCTGAGAAACAAAGAATAAAAAGAATTCAGTTGAACGTAGATCGAGTATTTAATACTTTTCAGGATTTGTCTCTTGCAAAAAGAATCTGATACTTTAGATCACCAAAATCCATTCAACTCAAGTCCTTCTGCTTCTGCTGTTGATCTGGTTTAATGTTTGACACATGGAAAAAAAAAAAAAAGATCTCGGTCAATGTTTGACATGGCTTTTCTTTGTGTTGTACTGACAGCAATGTTGCGGCTGGGAGATTATTTGGAATACCGCTTCGCGGAACACATTCCCATGCCTTTGTTAGCTCATTTATGGTTTGTATTTCTTGCATGGTTTTTCATTCCATCTTTATATGATATTTGATATAATGTACATAAAGTTGATTATAATATGTTTGTGCTCTGTGAATTTTGTTTGCTTTGCTATTGACTTATGTCTAACTTTGTGCATGAAGCTAGTCTTTATCTGATATATTCAGTGATTTGCAGAGCCCTGATGAGATCATAGATAAATCACTTCATAGCAGAGATGGATCAAGTATCTGTGAGGATTTTGTTAGTCTAGTTCAGACATGGTTAAGCAAAATTCAGGTATTGTTTTCAGGCCTTTAATGTTTTTGGCTGTTTATTCTATGGCTTATGAATATGTGTCCACCATGTTATATTCATGTATTTATTCAAGATAATTGAATTAACATACTACTATTTTGAACTACCACACAAACTATTACTTGAAACTGCTTTAAACTAGACATATTCATTTACTTTCCAATACATGCAAATTGAAAAAGTGAAAAGTGGAAATAAAAATTGGTTGTACTGTAAGGTGGTGAGAAAATGCTGGCCAGCTATATTGAATCAAGAATGTGACCTTTGATTAGGATTTCTTGAGCCAGACCCAATGAGATGGAATGTTTTGCTTTGTTGAGCTTAGACCATAAATTCTGGCTTATTTTTTCCATTCTCTTTCTCATCAGAAAAAATATGCGACTCAGCTTTTTTAGATACTGCCCCTATTTGCATATGCATGCATGTATAAGTTGATTGAAATGCATGAATGTTTTACCGACTTATGTGACTGGTAAGATTTTTGTTTCACCTTTATGAATTCATTAAAATCATGGCAATACTTGAGCCCATGCATGCCTTGCAGTGGTCAAATTCATTACGCGGCGTGTTCGGTGAAACCAATCAAAGCGAGCTAGCAGCTTTCATGTCATATGCCCTGGCATTCCCTAATACCTTTTTAGCTCTTGTGGACACATATGATGTAAGTGAAAATTTTGCAAATAATCTCAAGATGTTTAAATAATGTGGATGAGACTGATTTACCTCTTTATGTTTGTTAACCAGTGACATCCGATTTGTTTCCTCATCACGTTTACTTAACCTTTCTCCCTCCCTCTCTCTCTCTAGATATACATACATATATATATATATATATCATCATATTATGCCTTGTCCGGACAGGGTGCTCAAGCCAATCAATTTCTATTTGAAGATCTAGACTATGTTGCATTTGGTTGTTAGAGCTTAAAAAACAGACATCAGAAAATGTTCTATTAAGTTAGGTGGGCTTTTGAGGGTGTTCTCGAAATGTTTTTGTACGGTACACTAGTGTGATAATTGTGGTGTGAGGGCTTAATGGTCCACCAGGTCATGCATCAACAGCTATTCATTCATTAATAAATAGGTTTCTTTCTGATTTTGAACTTTTTCCATCCCAAAAAAACAAAAACAAAAAAAATCTGCTCATTGAATTTCTGTATGTACTTTAAAAAAAAAAATTCTGAAGTACCAATGGTGTCAATGCAAGGGCCCCTGTTCATGTAGTTCATGGTTGTGCTTTTTGTGGAGTTCAATGTGTCCTATACTTCCTTTTTTTTCATGTCAAGAGATGGTTACCATATTACATTTCTAAGCACACTTCATTTAGGTACTACTTGTATGTATTGCATGTGTTTAATAACATCTCATTGACATTTATTGTACAGGTTATCAGGAGTGGAATCCCTAACTTTTGTGCAGTTGCTTTAGCACTTAGTGATTTGGGGTATGCCTAAAGGTTTTTGATCGCCTTATGTGCATAAAATTTGGAAGACTCTTCACTTCCATAAACTGACCCTTGTAAATTAAACTAAGTGTAGATGATGTGCTGTACAGGTACAAAGCAGTAGGGATCAGGTTGGACTCTGGTGACCTAGCATATTTGTCTTGTGAGGCCCGGAAGTTTTTTTTGACCATTGAGAAGGAATTTGGAATGTCTGGCTTTGGAAAAATGAGTATCACAGCTAGTAATGACCTTAACGAGGAGACTTTAGATGCTTTAAACAAACAGGTAATGACTCTAAACCAAATTTTGTGTATACTATATTGCTTATTATCGGATTTCTGTACAATGCATTCAAAGCCCCTGGAGACTTTGTCTAATTGAAGTATTAATATAGTCTGCTCCAAGTAGGACAATCAAACAAGATGATTGTATGCCACCAAGTAACAGAGATACCTCTTTTGACAGGGTGTTGCCTGGCAGTTAAGATATATTAGCTGTTGTTCTTTAATGATTTCATTTTCATATATTTTTTCATGGCCCTGATTCTCTCAGATGTTGCTTGTTAAATTGTTATCACATATCTAGTTTTAGTGAAGTTTGATGGGTTTAATCTCTTATTAATTCTAGATTATAGTTACCGAACAAATTGATCTTTTCTTTATTTTGTCAAAAGGCTCTATCCATATAGAAAAACATTGCAGGACAAGTTCTTTTAACTGTGCATCATAAGTCCACATTAATTTCACCTGAATTGGTGGTGACTACGTAATCCCACACCACATTTACTTTCCGACTGTTTGGTTACTTGCTCAGGTGAATGTCATGTATTGAAATTTGTATGTTTGTCTTTTGTTGTCATATCTCCTATCTGGGGATATATTCTCTCATTAATCTTCTGTTTGATGTTGACTCTCTCTCTCTCTCTCATGTTTTTTCTTAAATTTAAAGCTTAATCACTCGTTCTTTCCTATAAATGTGATACCATATCTAGTTTCAAATTATATCAATTTTTCTATTGAATTTGCTTTTTTTGGGCAGGGTCATGAGGTTGATGCATTTGGAATTGGAACCAATTTGGTTACATGCTATGCTCAAGCTGCTTTAGGTTGTGTTTTCAAGCTCGTTGAGATAAATAATCAGCCACGCATCAAGCTTTCTGAAGATGTTTCAAAGGTTTGATCATACTGTCACAAAATCTCAACAAGACATTTTCTATTTGTCTCCTAATATTTTTCCTTTATTTCTAGGTCTCTATTCCATGTAAAAAACGGTGTTACAGGTTGCATGGGAAAGAAGGCTATCCCCTAGTAGACATAATTACTGGGGAAAAGGAACCATCTCCAAAGGTATCTTGCATTTCTACTTTCTTAGTGCTCCTATAAGTTCCCAACCTCGGTATATAGATGTGGGCTTTCTCAGCAATATATATCTGTCATTCTATTATGAGTCAAATTATCTACAATTAGGAATACACAGGCTGGCAATGTTTTTTAATCACCATGTCAGCTTGTGGATTTTGGTTGCACCAGGTGTTAAGGAGTAAGAAAATGGTGTCAAGGATACTGTCCTTTTTATATATAAAAAAGAAAAGAATAAGAAAATGGAGTAAAAGAAGAGAGGCCTCTTTTCATTATCCTTTCGAACATGAAATGTGATTTTAAGTTGGTTTGAAAAATAAAATGAAAGACTAGGCTGCCAGCTCTAGGGTAGTTGCTCTTCAAGCACTGTGCATATGATTCAATACGTTCTAAACAATCAGGAATCCCAATACTTTGTCATCTGAAAACAAACCTATCGTTCTCTCCTGGCTTTCTGTTGCAATGTAAAATTTAGCCCTGAGGCCTCTGGGGTCATGTTCAACGTCTTAATTTTTAGACAGCCAATCCAAGCTTTGGATTGAGGAGGCTTGAGTGGTTTAATGCCGCTCTAAAGTCACATCTTATGATGATTTCTGAATAATTTGGGTTAAGGTTTATTTGAGTTGAGAGTTGGATGGTCAGAGTCGCCAAGCCATCGATTGCTATATATCATTATTATTTTTTGATAAGTAACAAATTTTATTAATGAAAATAGGCATGACCCAAGTACGCAGAGGGTATACAAGAGTTTACACCCAATTAAGAGGAAGAGATAGAAACAAGAAAATCTAGACCATTGCAATCTACAACATCCGCCCATAGGAACAAAGTTTTCACCAAGAACAATCTAATCTCCTCCAATGTTTGCTCCATATCTTCGAAAGTCCGATCATTTCATTCCTCCGATAGGCACCAAAGAATGCATATAGGCACCATCTTCCACAAAGCTGTGATTTGTGGAATTCCACCCAAATTCTTACAATTGGCCAGGAGCTCAACCACCATAGCAGGCATAACCTAGGCTACATCCAATCTTCTAAAAACATCATCCCAAAGTGATCTAGCAACCTCACAATGTAGTAGAAGATGATCCACAGTCTCACCATTTTTCCTGCACATACAACACCAGTCCACAACAATCATTCGGCGTTTCCGTAAGTTATCTATAGTCAAGATCTTGCCCAGCCAAAGATGCTGTCCCAGCAAAAAAAATTGCCTTGGGAGGCGCTTTATTTCTCCAACTACTTTTCCATGGAAAGCAATTGTGTTGTGGGTTGATTAGGGTCCTATAGGTGCGGACAGAAAAATCCCTTTTTTAGCGGGCATCCACCACAATTTAGCATGCCTATATATCATTAGTGCAATTTTTTTTTTTCCTGTATACCCTTCTATTGATTGCCCTTTGAATCTTACGTGTGAGTTCACTGTTTACCACATATTGAATGGTGTAAGTTTGTATTTGTCATGTCTACTTCTAACATGCAGGTAGGAGAAAGAATCTTGTGTCGCCACCCTTTCAATGAATCTAAGAGAGCATATGTGGTGCCACAGCGTGTTGAGGAGCTTCTAAAGTGTTACTGGCCTGGAAACTCAGGTTCCTTGGAAATAATTTTAATTATATGCTTGTGATTGATTAATCATTTCGCGTAGTGGGTAACCTCGAGTTTTATTTCTTGCAGGTAAACCAAGAGAAGATTTACCGCCTCTGAAGGAAATCAGGGAACGTTGCATCAAACAACTTGAGCAAATGCGTCCCGACCACATGAGGAGATTGAACCCAACGCCATACAAGGTAATAGATAAATATATCAAGCTCAATAATTTTCTCATATATATAAATTTTCAAGTATTGCAATTACAATTGCTCAAAAGAGAAACGACTGAAACTTCTCAATAATATGAATGGTAAACAGGTGAGTGTAAGTGGAAAGCTTTACGACTTCATTCATTTCCTATGGCTCAACGAGGCACCTGTTGGGGAGTTGCAGTAAAAAGATGTTGAGGTTGATTGGAGGGAATAATTGAAGGGCAAAATAATTATTTCAATAAATTTGCGGAAGCTTCAAATAGTCAGCAAATACATCCAAATCATATCATATATATATATATATATATGTAAATTGGATTGACGAATAATCATTTGTTTTCTAGGCTTATAAAAACATCGATTGCTTGTGCCCCCACATTTCTCATTCTTTTGCCCAATTCTCTCTCCTTTTTCCTCCGACCATTGAGGTTGGCTAAGGTTTTAATTTTGATGGTATGCTTCAACTCTTATCGAATCTTAGGATTAAATAATTTGTAAGCCCAAAGTCATAATTTAATTTATATAAAATGAGTGCGATGAAGATTTGTTACATGGGTCCCATATTTAATTGGATTAAAAGCATGTTAAATTTGCATGATATTGGGAATTCGTCATAAAATAAAATAAAATAAAAAGGTTTAAAGTCTTTTCCTCAGCGGGTTGAATGTAACTAGCAAGAGGAAGCTACAATTCAAAGTGGACCTACGCCCCGTCATTTCTAGGATCTTGAGTGTAAAGCCTGGCCCACTCCGATCTTTTTCAAAGATCGGCCCAAGTTAGCTTAAAGAGGAATACTCCTCATCTTTTCACATCACCCTATATATTTTAATATTATTATTTATTATTTTATTCTTGTTAAATTAATTAAATCATTCCACTCATTATTTATACACCACATATTTGTTATAAAAAAAATGAAAAAAAAAATTACAATAAGTGTAGAGATGATAAGTAGAATTATTCTATCTTAAAACCGAGTCCCAAAGAATAATACAAGGATTCTAGAAATATTACATAATGGGAAATCATCAAATAGGGAAAGCAAGTTTATTCAAGAGTTGGAAAACGCACCGCAAAGATTAAAATACAGCTCAGAAAATCACTTAGTATCAATGATATTTTGGTTGCAATATAACTACGATGCTACTGAGAAAGAGAGACAGAGACAAACTCTAGCTACCTTTAGCTGTGTGGGTTATTATTAATAATATCATTTTCACCACAACGAATCTTGAGACGCCAACTTAACATTACAAGGCACCTCTCTCTGATTTTCCAGACACTATAATATATATATATATATATATATATATATATAGAAAAGCAGCAGGGAAAGGAACAATCTAAATGGACATTAAAATGAATCTGCTTCGTTTACCCATTCATTCAAACTGTGATGATAAGATCCTGCAGCTGTACCCATCCAAAGGCACATCGATCCCGTATCCTTTGAACTGTTGATGCAGCCAAATCGAGCATTGGCCGGATTTTGGCCAACTCTTTTTCAAGCAGCAATCTATTGCTAGCCTCAACCTGCAATGCCAAACAGCAACAGAAGACTTGACACGTAAATACATAATTAGACAAAAATGTTAAAAGAGTCCAGACAGAGTGCGAAATGAAGCCAAGGAAACAACCTTTTCTAAGCATCGTACAGTGTCCAAAACATGGCAAAAATATGCGAGCTGCTTGTACAGATCTGCTTCCGTGTACTAGTGAAGGTACATTCCACACCCAACAACACAAAAAATAAAAACATCAAATTGGTAAAGGATCGATCTATTTAGATCATCCGGCAAAAAGAAGTATTGCCAGAGCATCTTTAGTTATTGGCCAGGACAACACCGGGGCCACAGTTTTTCATTGCTCCGGCCATGACAGAATATGCTCTGGAATTTATAATTGCCAAAATTTAACCAAGCATAGTTCACCAAGTTTATGATGAAAACCTTTCTAACAAGACGCCCGTTGCAGCGTGGATAGTTGGGACAAACTGTTCCTCTCTCAGAATCACCGACAAGCCGGAGGTTGAGACTGCGCGTGGTGTATTTGCAAGTTTCATCATCGCACTGAAAGCAAAAAACAATCGAATTATTCATTACCAACAAAAAATGATATCACTACTTGAGTAGTTTCCGTAGAAGTTTCCAAGCAGGACGCTACCGTCATCAAGCCCCTGTAGTACTTTGACACAAACCCCTCCACTTGCCTTTTGACCTGTCAATGAAGAACACATTTTCAATCAATATTCCACGACAATCCTCTATCCAAATTTCAAAACCCAAGAATAGGTTTTCCAATAAACGAAAAGTAAGACAAGCATAGATTCTACAGTTTATGCAAAAACCTGGTTGGCAATCGTTGCTGGAGATATTCTACCCACTGTGCCTTCTTCTGGGCATTTGGGACAACGAAGTTTTTGCCAAAAACTGTTGGTGGATTCCTCTGCCTGTGGCTTTGATGGGTTCTCATTGATTGACTTACAAATGGAACTGAAGACTGCAGGACAGTCAAAAGTACTGGAGCAGCTGGGACACAACAAAGTCAGAGGCTCACAGCCCCTATATCTGCAAGTGAAGTCATCATGAGCATCCCTCCATTATTTTATTTTTCTCAAAAATATTTATAGATTAAATTCTGGTATTTTATGAATTAATCTAGAAATAGGAAAATATCATTAAGGTTAGGGAAAACTGTGGATGAAAATCTCAATATGATTTGGGAATAATTAGCAACTAGAAAAAAAAGGAAGCGTCAGAGTGGGTTACACAACATGCATTGAGAAAAACTAGTGGGAATTCATCGCACACCTCTCATCATCTGTAGCAAACAAGAGCGAACTGGAAGGCTCATTGCTGACAGCTTCACTTGATTTGTTTTGGAACTTGAAGCAACCATAATTTACAATGTCAGGAATAGAATCTAAAGTAAGGAAAAAGAACCACTGGATATCAGTCTGCCGGGGAAGGAGGGGAGGGGAACCAGTTTACCTTAGATGAGTCAAGCCCCAAGCAATCAGCCAAGCGTTCTGGGCTTGTGCCTTGAATTGAAGCACAAAGACGTGATACCACAGGATGAATCTGCAGGGGGAAACCATACTTCAATGGAGCCACAGCATGGAAGTAACAAATGACCATAATTATTCAACAATTTAATTAGGATTCTGAAAAGAAAACAGCACCTGCTGTGACAAGTAGTAATCAATGTCAATCATCCATTTCCCATCTTCTCTTTTCAATTCATCAGGATGTCTAGCACGCTGAGCAATCCCTGTTGAACTACTTGAACTAGTTCCCTATCCATGAAAAGGGAAAAATGAAACAAAGAGACAATTATAGAACATAGTATCACAGATACAAAAGCACTGTATGTTAAGAGGTCAGCTACCAATAATTCAACAAGAAAGAGAAATGAATGCATATCAAACCTGTTCACAGCATATAATGTAAGGGATCGTATCACCAACATTGCAACCAGTAGAATAACCACTTTGCTTCAATCGTTGTGCCACCTAGAATTGATTGGCAGAAGAAATATTATGCAAAAGATCAGATGGATAGAATGCATTAAATATATAAGGTCAAATTTCATCTAATTGTAGAAGTCAGATTGAACTCACTTGAACATGTGGTTGATTTTTGGCATCTGGGTAAGCTTCAGGGGGTTTAGTCAATGTCTTTGTGATGATGTATTTCTCAAGTGACACTTGTCCACTCCTCATATCTTCTTGTACCTGTTTAATATGCACACTTAACTAATTGCCCATTGACAATAACTTCAAGCCATGAAACATTTGTGAGCTCAATCAAACAATTTTCAGTTGAAAATAGGATAACTTCACTAGAACCAAACTCCTTAATAATTTCATGCATGTCAACCACAATCAAATGCACATGAGCCAAAATGTAAAAGGGAGTTTATTTCCTAAACAAAATATCATGGTGAAAGTCTCTGTTCCGATACAATTAATGATGGACATGTCCTCAAATTTACTCGATTGGACCTGTCTACTTAAAAAACTTGAACTGGTTCCTTAAGTTTTAGCAGTGTACTGATTGAACAACATCCTAGACCTATGCCCAAGTAACATAAAAATGGCAAACATTGCCGCTACCTTCCTGTCTCCCAAAATATTTACCAGACAGAAATGTTGACAATAATGACAGAAGAAAATGACTTCACCTTCATGAGAGAGTTATGTATCGACTCAACAACATCCTCACATGACCTGATGAGCATAAGAGCAATAGATGTGACAAGACAAGTAACTCAGCTGTTTAGCTTGGGTTGCCAGCTTAGAAAAAAAAAATCAAAGTCACATTGTTGAAGAAAGAAAAAAAACGAGTTGAAACAATGTACCCTCCTGACAAAATTTGACTCAGGCAGAAATCTCCCAGGTCCTTTGATATTAAGCTCCAGTCACGACGAACCATATCAAGACCCTTGCGTTCAATGACCTGCACCAAGAATATAAACCCGGTAAACCCACTGTCCTTTCTTCTAGCAATGGAATGACTAACTAGAAGTGTTTTTTTCCTTTATATGACCTCATAAGGTGTCCCATCCTTGAATTGTACTTTGACGGCTGCATATTTCTTTTTCTTCAGAAGCAGCATTCTCTTGTACAAACCGTCAAGATCAATTTCTAAACACCTGTACTTCTTGTTAACCTACAAACCACCAAGATGAAACTAAAGCAGGCTACCTTTATGACAAAAGAATAATCACATATCAACAATCAAACCTCTTGATCATCCAACCATAATTAGCCATAGTCATTTGCACAAGAATCAAATATATATCATTAATGTCAGATATAAAGATGCTGCTTCTAAATTTGCTATCCAGTCAATTGGTCAGAAGACATTCCTAACGAAATACTTGAATAATAATTGTAAGTTTTTACACCACAGGATTCTAAGTTATTATCCTCCTACAAATACCACGTTCAGAAGCATAACCTAACCTCTTGAATGACTTTCCCTGCAATTGCTTTTGCTTTTGCAATATCATCGAGTCCACTGTAGATCATAATTGAATCTGTATCACCATAGATTACCTGCAGGATACAAAGCAATGCTTCTTCTACTAGGTAAGATTAGCCTTCAATAGAGAAAATACAGAAGAAAACGTGAATAGTCCAAATTTATTTTTCTTTTACTTTTCTCATAGAACAACTTCCAAATTCAATATCAGAAATTACCTCTAAGTTTAAATTATTCCGAACAAGATCAACAGTACTCTGTAGAATCTCTCTCCCCTGCACAACAATTATGACTGGCTCAATACTTATATAGAAGCATCCAATATAAATTACAGCATTTCTGTTAAGGGCAAGACATTTTTTACAATTTAAGCATTAGTCATACATATTTCTCTTACTTGTAGTGTTATCAGCTCTGCTAGCGGCTTTGCATAAAATCGTGAATTGGAAAACCCCAGGCATCCATACATACTGCATAACCAAACATAATAGAGCATATAAACAAAGAACCATGGAAAAGAATTTTAAACCCTAAAGTAATGAATGGAGAATTACAAATGAAAAGGAGCAGCAAAAATACAAACCTGTTTGCAGTGAGCTTTAGTGCTTGCTGCTGAATGTCTAGTTGCTGGACTTTGAGACCAGATGCAGTCTTCATCCATGACTTCACCATTCTCCGCCTTTGAACCAGGTTTTTTAGCAACTAGAAAAGAACATGTGAGAATAAATAACTGCACCTCCTTATTAGCTAATAAAAGGAAGCAAAGTAGAGTGCACAAAACTCCATACTACTTCAACATGGATATAATCATATAAAGGACATTGTGATCATTTGACAAATGTCAACTAGACTGGATAGAAGTTCTAGAAAAGGGGTGTAAAGTAACCACTCTACTCTCCTGTTACATCATCAGAAGTTCAATAATTCTTTCTATATTCTGAAAACCCCAAAATGATGGTAAAACGGGTTCTTTCCCTACTTAAATCAGGCTGGCCACATACAACCAATCACCTAATCTCGTTTTTCTAACTGTCAAAAGCAAGCAGGATGCATGACAGGTGGTAGATCAGTCTGGCTACTGATATCTAGACCATCCCTGCATATAGCCTCATAATCCAGTAAGTGAACTGGCATCATCATGAAAGTTCAACTGTGCTGAAAAAGAAAAGAACAAAGGATTCATAAGGCTGTGAAGCAGATATCTGCTGAGGTGATTTTACCTCCGGAAGAACTCCTGGTGTTTTACTAGATGGTAAGAGGGGAGCTAATCCATCTGGAGATCTTTCAACTGTTGTGAAGCAGATATTGTACTCCTGTAATATATCAGCTAAGCATTACTGCTTAATAATTATCCATAAATAGCATCATCACTTTGCATGGGAGGAGAGACTTGAAAATATAATAAAAGAATAGGAAATTTGAGGGAGTATCACCCAGGGGGAGGGGGCAAGAACATTGTTACAAACCTGAATGATAGAAGGGTAAAGACTATTGAAATCCAACAATAATATATACTTGTCGTATAAACCTTTCTTTGGCTCCAACACCAATCCACCTGCATAGGCAGGACCCTTTTTGCCTTTTCCACGATCACTATGAGAAGCTTCATTATCCAAATTCGCATCATCCACATCCAATTCGTCAACATTTCTATCCTCAACACCATGATTTATTCTCCGTTTCGCCAATTTAGTTTCCTTCATATGAAATGACATCTTGTCTGGAACAATATATTTCTTTGCATGAAATGCATGCAATAAAAGGTACTCTACTCTCTGGGCCCTAGCACCCTGAAAAGGCATATGCGAGATGTGAAGTGTAGATCGAATTTGCCTATCACGAAATTTTAATTCTCAGATTGTGCAAGGAAACATATTGCAAGGACTCACTTGGAGTGTTTTTCCCCAGAGATTACCACTGATATTAGTCAACTGACGTGTGAGAGGCAGAACACTCAAATGAAACATGAGTTCCATGGACAACCATGCATCTGTCTCACCATACTCAACCTGGATAAATGAGGGGAAGTAACATTACTTTGAGAACCATAGTATGCTGACCCACAAAGTGGTCATGATTTTCCAATTCTAGAAGGCAAAGTTATAATGTTGAACCATCATTTGCATCATAAAATAACTCATCTGACTTTGCAGGCTTTAAGGTATGACTCAGTCAAATCTAGAAACTGAGACACACATACACAATCATTTCTTTCTTTGTTTTGATAAGAACACACACAATCATTATGGTTTTTCAAAAGCTCGTAGTGGTGCACAACATATACAGGAAGAGTAAATGCAATCAAACTCATCATTATAATTACTTCAGTGTTTTTCACAACCACGAATCCCATCATATTTACAAAACAGCCACTAACTGACAGGCAATGTGGTCAACCTACAACCCTGACCAACCCATTACTAACAACACTGTTCTTTTTTCCAAAGAAAAGGTAATTATCAATCTTGATGTTTAATTAAACAAGAAAATCAGAACAAGAATTAAAGTAAAAATTAGAACATACAAGTTCCATGACGGATTCTGAAGTTTGAAACATTCTAGGAATATCGTGTGGAGTGATCTCCTTCCGGTCTTTGTTAAGCTGAGTCTTTGCGAGTTGCGTCAAAGAATAACTGACCTGGAAAAATCAGTTGCAGATATGAGCTAAACATCATTAACACATGTTATCCAGACAAGTGTTCTACCTCTTTTAATAGATCTCGGGAACACAGATATGTATCACATAAGAGTCGACCAGCGATGCAAGACATCATGCCTTGACTTGCTCCAGACCCAAAGATGGAGCTTCCTTTTGCAAGCTTAGGCATTACAGACCGCTTCAGTCGACCTATTTTGGACCACATACTGCTTGGCACTCGGCAAACCTGTATCATTCAAATATGCAAGCATTTTTTGAGGGCAGCTCAGTATACATGCATCCAATGGGCACAGCAGAACTTGCATTTAAAAAAATAAATAAATATTGGCAGCATCTTCAGCTGATGGTAAACTTAGGAGATACAGATATTTTGGAGATGATGCCAGCTACCTATATGCACATCTGATGGATACAAAAAACATAAGAATGTACGTTGAATAATTCAAGATAAATTTTTGGAATGACTTAGTAATTCAAGAACTAGAGATTGGCAAAAAATATTTCCAAGAAGGTATTAGTATCTTGCTTTCATTGGCTTTGAAACTATTTTTTTCATCTGATTAATAAAAGAGATGCATAAGCTAGACCAAATCACATTTACTAAGAGGAAACTGCATCTGGCCTGTAGTCGGATTTCATTTTGGCTTCTACTATCATATTTATTCCTATAAATACAAAAAAAGCCACCGTTTCTCTTATTATAGCCAACCTAGTTTGGGTGTTAAGGTATTCTCAGGTATTCTAAGAATACCTCACTACTATTTATTATTTTATTATTACTTTTCACTTACTTTTTACTACTATTCACTACTATTCAATATTCTATCATTACCTTTTTCACTTCACAGAATACCTCAGAATACCTCACTTCCTAAACGCAACCAAACATCCATACAAGATAACTTATCATGGATATGCTTAAATTCTTTTTTATTAAAAAAAAAATAGCATTGCAAATGTGTTCCCACCTGAGCTCTGTGGAGAAGAACATCGAGGTCAAACCCAGATATATTATGCCCAACAAGAACATCACTATCCAACTTGTACAATTCAATCATTAGACGATTTAGCAAAGCCCTCTCACTGCAACACAAAGATCAAAATAGAAATAAAAGATTATTATATCAAAATACCATACTTTCTGAGAGGATTAAGAAGAAAAAAAATTGAATACATATCAGGCAGTTTAAACCTACCTGCTTTCAAAGCTTAAAACATTTGATCCAGCCTTTGAGTTTCTATCAGTAGCTTCTTTAGTGAATCCCATTGGAAATATGCCCCCATCAAGCTTGCGGACAACAGTAAAATGGCTCAATATACCAGGTCTCTTCCATTCTGAAGCCATCATGGGAGTATCAATCTGAAAGGTCAAACAGCATAAGATGTATTACTGGAGCATGGCGTAATAGCTTATATCAGAAAAAGTGGCAAACGCAGGAATCGACATGCGTATGTTTCTTTATTCAGACATTTCACCACTCAGCTAAACTTACAACACCGACTACTTGTATAAAGAAAAAAGAAAAGCAAAGTTAATACCAGCCACTCCATGACACATGAAGTGAGTGTTATATTCACATCAGTTGTAAGACCAAATTCTCAGAAGAAATGCTAGGCTCTAGCCAAAACTAATATTTGACAATTCTTTGCCAAATTAAAAGTCTAATTATCATATCAACAAACATAAACCATAATGCAACCTAATTATACTATATCTAGGGATAAGAATATACAGATCAGGGGCTAATAATTATGAACACAATAAAAGTTGCATATCCTAAGAAAGTAAAATAATCATAGTGAAATCAGCATTACCAACAAGGGCTCTAGAACAAACCTTGGCCTTGTGACAGCAAAAGATGGATGCAGCAACAATTTCATTCATGTTCTGCTTCTCATTGATAATAGTTTTCAAATTTATTGCCGTAACAACCACTGGAGGAATGTCTACTGTGTTCTTTGATGAAGGTGAAATTCGTATGTCTTTTGGTGAGTCAACAGTCACCTCAAATTTGCACCAGCTCACCTGCATGAGTTTAAAACCAAGGTATTAAATCTGAAATTGAAAAAGAGAGGTAAGGAGGGTGGGGAGGAGAGACAGAGAGAGCTCTAAGATTAATTGAACTTACAAATGAAAAAAGTACCCTGACAAAGAATATCTCACCCGTTGCGGAGCTTGGCACGTAGAAAATTTTGAAACAGACAGCCAGGTAGGTCCCTTTATCTTCCTTTTAATAAGAAAAAGCTCCAAAGCACTGTATTTAGTGAAATCATCAGTTCTCCGCTATATCTTGGCTGGAGTCTTAAGTAGTTCACCAAATAATGATAAATATAATAATAGATGAAGCTTGGCAAAAATACTGCAGATAATATATGATCAACTTAATTCATTGTTAGTAGCAAACTTTGAGGTAACTACTTGTCACAATACATCAAAGAAAGAAACTCATGCAGATAAATATATATATATGAAACAATGAAAACGAAGAACCAGCTGCCAGTACTCAAACCTGCAATGAGTTCCCAACAGAGCACAGAAAGATTCTCCATTTAAATCCGCTGGAAGTGGTGGGTCCTGAGACAATATACTCATCCTAAGTACTTCCAAAATGGAACTATAAATTCCAGAGTCCCATGTTCTTTAAAATGAAAAAAAAAAAGGTGCATATATAGCGGACATACGAAAATTTTGAACATGCATTTCAATTTTGAAAATGCATTTCAATTCACAGGTTTAGTAATATACCTTGAATGGATAATTGATCTTAAGTACATAATTCTCCCCTACTGGTATGTCAGTTCGCTCAAATGCATATCTCCTCTGTGACATGTTTATAGGATACAAAACAAGCAAAAAAGTGGAATGAAGAACACTAAAAACAAATGAAAAGTGGTACAACAAAATTGTAATATATAATTTAGACAATGCACTGCTGAAACATCTGGATGATTCAATCAGCAGACCTTAACTGGTGCCATACTAAAAGTTGGCACATTCATATCTAATAACCGCTTTGCGACTTCACTCTTCAATCCTGAAGCCAAATCCTACAATAAGAAAAACAAACAAATAAATAAATAATTACATCAATAGTAGCAACCTAGGACAACTAAAGAAATCGAGAGGAAATATAGGATAAAACACTTTACCCCCTCCAGCTATTAGATATGTGGCAATTTGCAACTCAAAATACCAAAATTGACACATTGCACCATTAAACTACCAAAATGTTACAATTTTCACACTCCATTAAGATCTGAATGTCAATATTGTGCCATGGAACCTATTTCTCATACAGAAACAGCTAGAATTGGACAATAGTGCAATTAGTCAGAGTACAAACTGTGTTTTCCCTAGAAATATATTTACAGAAATATAACTTACTTGTAGCTTCGAAAGGAAAGCTGTGCGAGAAATATGTGATTGTTCAACCTCTTTCTCAAGATTCATCATCTCTTCACTGCGAAACACAGAGCCATTTGGAATCGCATAGACACATCTTTGCATGTTTTTTACCACCACACAGCAACTATGGTATGTACTTCCTGCTTTGACCTAAGTTGCAATGACAGAGGTTGATAGTGAAGTTCATTTCACTGAAGCAACAAAACTCTCACATGACAAGATGCTTGAATGGGAAAAAGGTCAAATAAGCTATCAAGTGCTAGAATGCTACTGCTGATTGGATGCGTTAACAATTTCTCAAGCTTTCAAGTATGGAAAAAAGAAACTTCTTCAAGGAACAAGAAGCAGTCTTTGTTGACCTTAAGGCATAATGAAACAACATATGCCAAAATTCAAGCTTATAAAAGATATATCAATTTGCAATAATAACATAATACAGCAAACAACAAATGGTAAACCATGTCAATTAAACAATTAGGGAAGGAAAAAATGAAATGTTCAAAAATAAAAGCTAATGTTTTCCAACATCTGTGCCTCTATGCATTTCAAAACTGAAATATAAATTTGCACCACTTGCCTTGGAATCAAACTCATTAATCGTATTTATCAAAAATAAAACTAACGAATCCCGTGGGAGAACACTTTTTTTATGAGGAAACGGAAAGAATCCCGTGGGAGAATACTTGAAAGAGACTTTCAACAAAACCAATTTACGAGAACTACAAAAAACAATGAAGTCTTTGCCATTTTTGGCTTACTTTGTTCTTCAGTGACCCATAATTTACGTACAGCACCTATATTACATAATTCGCATACAAAGCGCTTCCTTTAAAATATGCAATCGTATCAATATAACTCCGCTTACCTTCCCAAACAGGTAGAGGTTGCCCGTATTAGCACCATAAAACTCCTCATGTGCATCAAGGATGTAAAAAGGCAGCGACCCATCCGATTCCACATCAAAGTCCAACTTTTCTTCAATACTCGTACCGTTGCTGACTTCTTTTGCAACACCACCAATACTCCCATTCCCTCCAATCCTCACTTCCTGCCATCCCGCAGTAGCAGCGCTCAATGCAGGGTCTTTCTCTTCTTGAATCTTCGCATTCAGAGCGAAACCCTCTTCCTTCTTCACCACTGGCTCCACTTTCACTTCCACAACATTCACTATCTTCTCCTCGACCACGCCTCTTTGGGCTGTTGAAAAATCATCTAATCCCGAAATGACGTCCTTACCCATCTCAGATTTTAATCCTCCCCAGCCTTCAGATTCCTTATTCAAACCCTTCTCTTCCACCTGCACACAATTTCTCTCTGAACCCAACCCAGAATAACCACCATTTATCGCAACCCCAGTTGCCAATTCGCTCCTATCCATCAAATCATCTCCCGCAACAGATAAACTCTCGCTCATAACATTATCAATTGGCATGAAACTCTTGGAAACCGACGCCAGACCCGGCTGCCCCCTTCTTCGCCTCTCTCTATCAGCTTCGTCCGGCGCAAACTCCGCAATCACATCATCGACAATACTATCACATGCCAGCCCTTTGGCCTTATCATCCTTACTCTTCTTGAAAAACACCGACGAAGTGAACATCGATGAAAGCCTCTGCTTCCCCATCATTGCCGCGGCCGCAGATAGCGAAGAAGAGGAAGCGGAGGGCTTCTTTAGTTGTGGGTCCCTCTTTTCCATCTTCTTCTTCCTCTTCGGTCTCTCTTGTTCGCCGCCATCGGATTCTTCATCTGACGAGAAAGGGACCCCCGACTTGGACCAGTCCTCCTCCTCGCCCTCGTCGCCATACCCGAGGCCGTCGTCGTCGACGATAAATCCCCGGACCTCCTCTCGGCGCTTAGCGACAAGAGCATCGTACTCTTCCTCACCGACGGTGTCGTAGATCGGGGTCTCGAGCTTGATCTGGAATCCGCCGCCGCCGCCTCCGGCCTCAGATCTTCGGCCTCCTCTGCGAAGGGCTTTCAGGCGCTCGAGTGCTTCGGCCCTGGCCGCCGCCTCCGTGCCTCGGCTCCTGCGCCTGCCTGAGACTAGTGACTGCTCGTCCTCCATGTCTATTCTCTATCCCGCTATTCCTCAACCTAGAGACAAGAAAGATCACCGTGAAGGGGCAAAGTGGGAAATTAGTTTAGGAAGTCGTAAAATGGCGGGAAGGTTTTGGCGCGGAAGTTATAGTGTGCTATTGGGTCGGATAGGTCTACATCATAGAACAATGGTCCATGGGCCAATAGATAGGCCCGTTTCTATATTGTGACAATTTGAATTACATGTCATTCTATAGATAGGCCACCCCTTTCCCGCACCCACATTGGGTGGCGGGTGAGATTTTCACCCCCGCCCTCAGGATGCAGGGGTGGGATATGGGGCGCTGCTTCCGTCTATTTAAAAAAAAGCACTATATTTTATTTTGTTTAAAAATTATTTTTAAGTTTAAAAGTAATTAAAAATATATTTTTAAACCAAAATTATAAAATTAAATTTTGTAAATATGATTATAATTTAAAAATTATGTAATTTTTAAATTTGTTAATACATATTTTGTGTAAATTGTAATGTATTAATTTTTAAATTATATAATTTTTAAATTTAACAATACATATTTTATAAATAAGTCTAATAAATTGTAATATATATATATAAATGTAAGCAAGGGAGGGTGGGGTAAGGGTTGGGCCCTCCCCATCACCCACCCTGCTAAGGGCTCTAGATGTGAGGCGTGGTGCGGGGCTCTACAGCCCACCCCTAACCAAATGCAAATGATGCAGTTTTACAAATGCAACATATAAATTAAATGCAATTATAAATCAAAGGGAGCGTCTTAGAAAAGTGCTTTTATACTTATAGGTGAGTATAAATTACTAGGTTCTTTATATTTATAAGAAAAGTAATGTTATATAAAGTTTTAGACTATACAAATTCCGTGCACTTCTATTTAAAAAAAGTAAAATTTATAATTAAAAATTAATTTTTTTATATGAATATCAAATTTGTCTACATTTTTTCTTCTAATGTGTTTGAATTATTGTGAATTTTTTGATAACTTTTATGTTTCTTTGGATTTTTTTTTTTTTTTTCTGAGTTTAATTTACCAATCCAAAAAGCAATACCGATATCCCAAGGAAAGCATCTAATAAAGCGGAGAATTGGCTTTGGCTACAGTGTAAAAGTGCTATAATATTAGAATGCCAGGAGGGCATGGGCTATCATAAAAAGTTGGTGCTGATATAGATTTTAGATTCCCTACTGCCTGTCAGAGGATGATTTATGAGATATAATTTTCATGTTCTAATCAGTGCACTCAATGCCTGTGAATGGGTGGGTGCAACTCTTTTTATCAAATAAGCTGACTTTTCTTGTAAATAAATAAAATAATAATAATAATAATAATAATTTTGTTATCTTATCTGGAAGAAAAAACAAATTATTGTGATTATTTATAATATATATAATTTGCAAAATAAAAGTTTTACTCAGGTTAAGTCATCGTCATTCAATTTTTACGTTGCTACGAAAAATTTGTGAATAATATGTTAATAGTAATAAAATGATATCTTATGAAATTTTAAAAAATGAGAAATCAAAAATTAAATAAACAAATTATAATATTATTTTTATTTTTAGAATTCGAAAAAATTTATTTTTTATTGTTTTGTTTAAAAATTTAAAAATATTGTAATGATTATGTAGTGATTAGATGAAAAAGTTAAAAAATTAAAGTTAAAAAGTATTTATATTTGAGTGATATTTAGATGTTGAGATGAAATGAGATAAGTTGAGACTATCTCAACATCTAAATAGTGCCTTAGTTACGTACATTTAGATAGTGATGTGATATCAGATAATATGTGAATAGTAGTAAAAAGTTATGAAAAAATAATAATACAATATTAAATAGTAGTGAATAGTATTAAAAAGTAATAAAAAATAATAAAAAAATATTAAATAATAGTGTAGTGATCTATTACAATTAATTAAGTCATATTACCCTATGATAAATCGGGTGTCGCAAAAGGACAGGACTACTCGGATAGTAGCAAGTAAGAATGTGACACCCACTATAAGTTCATATTATTGTGAGATGAGAAACACTCTTTGTTGGATTCCTTTGCTAGGAATAACACAAAGTGCATGGTGCCAAAATCTAACCACCACAATAATAAAAAAGAAGTCGGAGAAACCCATGCATCATACTTGCGTGTGTCTAGCTAGGGTCCATATTTACTTTGCTTTCTTTTCAATCACAATTTCACAAATATATAGGATTAAGATAAGACATATTTGATGATGGTGTATAGGAGGAGGATTAAGACTGATCAGGGCTTTGATGGTGCACTAACAGGACAATGGCTAGCTATATCAACCCATGATACTCAAGTGCTGGTAGTCATGAGATGGGGGATGAATGGTTTTGAAAGAACAAGAGCCATAGAGTTGATTGGAGTGGGCACATATTCATCTGTCTGTCATGGATTGAGTTTGGTTGGAGAGAAAATTTACAAGTTTTTAGAACTTATTTTTTCAATATAAAATACTTTAGTCACGTATGAATTATATAAAAGTAAACTCACAAACTTACGTAATTTGATGTAGTACGCTAGATTATAAGATTACTTTTATTATAAAGTAGATTAAATGAATTTATTTGTAAATTCACTTTCATTTAATTATTTTGTGTCGACAACACTTATATTTTTCATTAGTTCGAGAAAAAGATAAAGGAAATAAATTTCATCAAAGATAAAAATATTTTAAGATAGACTATTTTATTTATCATAAATATAACTTATCTTATATAGAGAGGAATAATGATAACCACATAATACATTTTATAATATATTTAACAATATATATTACATTCTCGTGTATTTATATTTTTCTATAGAGTGTGTATTTATATTTTGGGTTAATTACATTTTGTCTCATTGAACTTTTACTCAATTTACAATGTGACTCTGAAACTAATAATTGCATCAAAATGGATTCGTTTACTTTCAAAACTTACCAATCCCTTATTCCGTCTACCAGCAACGTTAAATGTAATGAAAATTTACTGGAAAGATGTAATTCTCATCTAATTTATTATCATTGGCTATACAAAATATAAAATAATATATGATATCAATTAATAATAAATCACAAATCATTAAACATATATAAAATTATTTGATACTTAAGTTGTAAGTAAATATGAATAATCTATGTAGATAATAAATTTATTTGATACTCATTAACCATATATAAATTAATAAAAAATTATTTAAATTATAAAATTAAAATTAAGTGAATTATTAATGTGGATTATGTAACTAATTTATTAAAAAAATATTTTACTATAATTATATTTATGATGTTGATAGTTACTACTTATTAACTTAGACTTTACTTTTTAGTACGCATAATTATTAATATATTATATATTTTATATATATAGTTAATAATTTATTATTTATTATTAATTGATAATATATATTAATTTATATTTTATATGATCAATAATAATAAATTAAATAAAAATGATATATTTAGAGTAAATATTATGCGAGCAATATGTATAATAAATTTTTATTATATTTAACGTTGCTGATGGGCAGGAGAAAGGAATTGATAAGTTTCGAAAATAAGTGAATTCATTTTAACGTAATTATTCATTTCGAAAGAGTAAAATTTGGAGAGGATAAAATTAATCCTTATATTTTTCTACATAGAAAGCATTGACAGAGAATGTAATAATTTGTCCGTACTTACCGCTGGGAGAAGTACCATCAATGCCAACTGCTGTCTCCTCCGTCACTCCCTCGCCCACTGACCCACTTAAATTCACACTGCCAGAGGTTTAAAGTTTTTGTCAACTGTATTTTACACACATCGATCCACTTTCAGTGCATGTATAGGCGTCAAACCAGCTCTTCCGGTTTTTAGTTTCCCCTCGAAACACTAAAAGAGGATCAGACAAAGCAGACAAAAGACTTCCAATGTCTGATAACAAAGCAGGCCACATGAACGACCAGCTATCAAACCCGACCTCAATCTTTGGCCTTAAACTGTGGGTGGTTCTTGGGGTTTGTGTTGGAGCTGCCTTCGTCCTCCTTCTCTTTCTCATCTCTCTCTGCTGGCTCGCCTCGAAGCGCTCCAAAGCCAAGGCCTCTCACCGACCCACAATCCCACTTGTCTCCAAAGAGATCCAAGAGATCAGAGTCGACCATTCCCAGACCCAAAAGCACCACCACCATGAGACCAAGCCAAGCAGGACTCAAATCCAGGCCGTCCCATTTTCTGAACCAGACCCAGTTCCCGGAATCGAAAGGCAGGCCTTGCTGCTGCCACCTCCGGAGGAAGAGAGCCCAGTGGGGTACCAGAGGATTCTTATTGAGATTGGGAAGGGTCATCGGATTTCTTACCCTGAGCGGTTTTGTAGGTCTTCTTCTGGGAGTGGGGAGGGTCGTGGTTTTGATCAGGTGGCTATGGTGGTTCCTGAAGTTTCACACTTGGGGTGGGGGCATTGGTATACTTTGAGAGAGCTTGAGGCCTCCACCAATGACTTCGCTCACGAGAATGTCATCGGCCAAGGTGGGTACGGGATTGTTTATCACGGTGTTTTGGAGGACAACAATCAGATTGCTGTCAAGAATTTGCTCAATAATAGGTGCTCTCTTGTTATTATTATTATTTTCATGTGTTTTTTAGATGTCATGTGCTACAATATCCTGTTATTAGAATTTATGATTCAGTTCGTCTTCAATTAGTATTGAACCAATTGGTTATTGTTAAAGAATTAATGAATTAGAGTTTTGTTATTCATTAGGGGACAAGCTGAGAGGGAGTTTAAAGTTGAAGTTGAGGCAATTGGCCGGGTTCGGCATAAGAATTTGGTGAGATTGCTTGGTTTCTGCGCTGAAGGAGCTCATAGGTACTCAATTATTGCCTAATTACCACAACTTCCTTAAGTGAACATTTAGTCTTTGGTATTGCACGCTAGAGTTGATTAATGCTTCAATGGAGATGATACTGAGCTGCTTTATACTTTCATAAATGGTGTTTGATAGATTATCTTCAAGTCACCAGGGATAACTGCTTGTTTCCTTCTATGATAGGATGCTTGTCTATGAGTATGTAAACAATGGGAATTTGGAACAGTGGCTTCATGGGGATGTAGGGCCTTGCAGCCCTCTTACTTGGGAGATTCGGATGAATATCATACGTGGAACAGCAAAAGGGTATGATCCAAATTGGTCACATCTGAGCTTTATTCCTTTTTCTGCTTCTCATCCATGACACCAGTATATTGGCCACTTGAATAACATACTTAATTTATTGGTCATAGCTCTAACTTAACTAATCTTGTAGGCTAACTTACCTTCATGAGGGGTTGGAACCCAAAGTTGTCCACCGCGATATAAAATCAAGCAACATTTTAGTTGACAAACAATGGAATCCAAAGGTTTCAGATTTTGGCCTCGCCAAGCTCCTTGGCTCCGAGAGTAGCTACATAACAACCCGTGTCATGGGGACATTTGGGTATGTATAGCTCTGTATGTTTATGTATCTGTGTCTGGGTGAATGCAAAAGAGCTCACAACAGACTTGTTTCTATTTTTGTAGCTATGTAGCACCTGAATATGCAAGCACGGGCATGCTGAATGAAAGAAGTGATGTGTATAGTTTTGGTATTCTTATAATGGAAATAATTTCCGGGAGGAACCCAGTTGATTATAGCCGACCTCCCGACGAGGTTTGCACTATATCACTTTGCTTCAAAGATACATGAAAAAGCTAACAAATATTCTTCTAGGTTTGCCTTTTGTCATCTCTCCTCTTCCCTGTTTCTTTTGATTGAAAAGCCAATAATTTCAGGTCAACTTAGTTGAGTGGCTTAAGAATATGGTCGCTAACAGGAATGCGGAAGGAGTATTGGATCCAAAACTACTTGAGAAGCCTACTTCAAGGGCATTGAAGCGGGCTCTTCTTGTTGCTTTACGTTGTGTAGATCCTAATGCACAGAAGAGACCAAAAATGGGACACGTTATACACATGCTTGAAGCTGAAGATGCACCCTTCAAAGAAGTATGTATGCACTTGAAATTCTGCTAGAAAGTTCACTTCAAGTTCAAGTGACACTTATTAGCACACAAACAATTCATCATTTTTCTTTTTTCTTTTTTAAATACAAGTCCTAGTAGTGTCCTACTGTCAAAAAGCAAGGTATGCCAGCTCTGTTGAGAACAAATATCTTGTGCTGATGTTTAGGAAACTGAGAAGTGGAAGAAAATGAGGCATTGCTTCCAGGTGTACCATAATTGGCCATACCATTTGCATATTTGTCCCTTCAACGATTATATATGTTTAAGCAGGTTAGGTAGGAAATGGAGCTTAAATCATCGAAAAATTTCAAGTTATATGATCGATAAGAATTTCTCTTTTTTTCTTTTCTTTTTTCTTTTTTCCTTTTCAAGAAGGTGTAATCTATTACTGTTACCACAATCTCCATCCTAACAATCAGGATCGATAGTTCGACATTTAGGCTGTAACATTTAGCAACACAAACTGTATAGTTTGGTATTTATGGCACTAGGATTAGTTCACATTCCTTCCTTTGGCATAACATTTATTGAGTTCTCTTTGTTTATTTTCATGAACTATTTAATTGCTACTTCCTCTTCCTCCACTCTGCTCTTCTAGTGGGGTTAGGTTGGAACATGTTACTATCGGCATGAGATGCAAAATTTTGTGAGGTCATTTTTTGTTTTGTAATTAATTGAGTAAAACACATGACTTTTTATGCCTTTGATGTTATCTTTCTTTCTTGTAACTGTCTACTGATCAGGTTCTGATTGTCTTGTTTAAGGATCGTAAAGTAGGAAGGGACAGAGGAGACTCAGGTGGTGACACTGCTAGGGATGGGTTGAAAGAGAACGATTGTGAACACGGAAGTGGGGCGCATGCCAATGAGGCAAGATGGCAAAATCAAGAAGAAAATCTGAAGGTCCCTACGCCTGTTTTGTAAGTATTATAAGTATTGCTCACCTGTGTATGGCCCTCAACCTAGTTGGCAAAAGTAGCCATGTGACAGTAATATGATTATTTCTGTTCAGGAAGCCATTAGCAATGTTCTTGCTTTAAAATTGCCAATGTGATCAAGAAATATTTGGAATTATTACTGAATTTAAAAATGTATCAGATGAAAATATATTGGTCAAAAGAAAAAATACCAAATTCTCTTATTTTATATAACCGTTGTAGTGTTTGACTAATTTTATAAAAGTGGGTGGGGAAGTTTCCATTGACCTGCATCACCGATACTGACAAGTTTGCGAAGGGGGCTAGCTTTTGGAATTTAAATACACGACAAAGAGGTGAGGTTAGAAAGAAAGAAGAAAAAAGAACAGACAATGCAGCATATAAGCAAAACTCAATTGATCAAAGCACACAACAATCCCAGCAAGCCTTATGGTTTGTATCTATTTCACCCTTAATTACATCGAACCCGAGGTGACAAAACCATAAATTTTATTCAAAAAATGCTCAGTGTCGCTTAAAGAATAGAAGAGGAAGATAACCAGCAAGATGGGTATAAATTACAACCATATAAAGACAGTAGTAGCAAATATTGCCCCAAACAACCACCGAAGTTGCACTGGTCTACTGTCCAAGTAAGCAGCGTTGGAAGGAACGTCGGATGATGGTGTTGTGGATCCTCCTCCGACAGCAGCAGGGGGAGGGGGAGCAATGGGAGGGACATCACATGTACCGGATGTAGCATTTGCCTGCTCATTTATAACCAGTGTCAAATTACAGGTCACACCTTAGAGCCTTCCCCTTGTGTTCAAATCTTTGCTAAAATTCTTTTGTTTCACCAGACTAACCTAGTTTTGAAATGCCATATAATAAACAAACTGTGGGCAAAGTAATGTTGCAAACCTTGCAGTAGGCAATGTTGTCACACCCACAAGTCAGATGACCATTGGCTTCATCTACGGCTTCAGGGGCTCCTCCACCATCACTCCTCTGCCACAAATATGTGAATATTTTCAGAAAATATTCCTCAAATTCAGTTTCTTTCCTTAAACTACACACACACACACACACACACACAAAGAATGCACATAAAGCAGATAAAGCCAATACCTGGTAAAAATCAACAGCAATGAAGTTTGGCCACCGTTTGGCGCTTGCTTCATAACATGTTGTCATCATGCTGATTAATGGAGATGAATTGTCCGCGCAAGCATTACTTTGGTTGGGATCTGTAGAAAAATAGTTCTGAAGAACCAGGGATTTTGACAATGTTTCCATGGGAGAGGATTCAGCACGACTTGGACAGGAACCAGCTACCATCCCATCATTTCCATCTGATATCCCAGTACACCATCAAAATTGATTCTTTACCTCTAGTTAAAGTAATTTTTTTATATATAGTGTGACAAGCACAGTGTTTGTTCTAGCTTAACTTAGCTGGCTGTCAAGCAGAAACCGTGGAAGAAGAAATTGATGGATGCAAACAGTATCCAGAAAACAAAATTATTAGGACAAATATGTGATCTGGGGCCATCAAATTTTTTCCCTTGCAGACTTTTAATTCCTTGAGCTAGATTAATCTTTAATTTAGTGAACCTCTGGTCGTTAGGACATAAACTATTCAGCAAGTAAACAATGAAACAGGCATTGTTAAGAAAAGTTAAAACTCACACTGATTTTCTACAACATAGTTCCACTGATAAGCAATCCCCTCACTTGCCTCCTTGGATGATTTTGAAGTAAAGACCACCAACCGCTGATTCTTCTGCACCATGTCGTCGACTGTCGGCCAATCGCTGCCATTCTTGGGCATCCCCGACAACGGGAACAGGTACTTACTAAGGCCAGATGCATTAAAGACCTTTGTCAAGCCCTGTGAAGATGTCACATAATCCTCAATAAAAATGGTGACTATCTCCGACGTGTTTGCTTCCAAGAACACTTGGATCTCTTTCAGCACGTTAATGGCCGGTTGCTGGAAATAGGCAAAGTAAGTTCACGATCGATCAAAATAAAAGCATAAATAATAATTTAACATGGAATTAGAGTAAATGATTTGAAGTCCAAATCTTTACTCATTCTACAAAATTAAGCATAATTGAAAGACCTACTTACAAATGATGTGTAGTTGTAACATTGGCCGTTAAAAGAGTGACATAACCAGATGTCATTCTGGAAGTCGTACATATCTAACATAAGCCCTCGAACGCCATTCTACAAGGGGATAAGACAGACACATTATGTTATGAAAATTATTTTACCTAATCCATACAATAATTCAAAGACTACACCGGCCTAGCTAGGCACCAAAATTGATGTGGTTGGTTCCCACCGATCGAGCATAATTGAATGAAAAACAGCCATGTTAACTTGAATAATGCATGTCAAACTTCAAAGACTATGTTTAGTTACACAATTCAGATGAGATCTTTTGTTAAAAATTAAATAAAATATTATTATAATATAATTTTTATTTTGAAATTTAAAAAAGTTCAATTGCTTATTATATTTTATACGAGAGTTTGAAAAAATTGTAATGATTATATAAAATTAGATAGTTTAATGTTGTGTAACCGAACCAACCCAAATATTATAATTATTACACGAGATTTGCAGCTCTTAATCTTAATTATATGATGTGTATCAACATTCAGCTTGTTGATGCTCAAGCTGCTCAAGACCAGACTCTTGTTCCTGTTGTTAGCTGTTCGGTTCATCGGCATAGTAAGAATAATTTTACATATAGTCGTAAATTGCGTAAATGAGTACAGTCGTTTTGAAAAAAAGTGAGGTCTACTATTAAAAAATTAATTTCTTTTCATGTGAGTCTTATATTTATTTATTTTTTTTAAAACGATTGTACAATACTTACACACTCACAACTATAAAGATCATTTCTCACATAGTAAAGTGGCAGCCCCCTCATGAATACGTATTCAAATGTAAATTAAAACAGATGGCAAGTAAGTGGTCTTCGCCTAAATATGGACCCCAAAAAAAAAAAAAAAATGGACCTCCACTTCTAGCCAATAAGCAATTGCCACGTCATCAGCACTACGAATGTTAATTGTGTCAAGCAGACCATCGTTTCGTCTCAATATTGTTGAATATGTTTCAAAGAATATGAGCAATGAAATGAAATGCTGTCTAGAAGTAAATTCTTATTGCCGTCTAAAAATGGTGTCTAAAAATCAATCCTTGAAAACAGAACTATGTTTAGAATTTGAGACGAAGCGCTCGCATGCAGCAGAAATAATTACGGGAGGAAAGCCCAGAAAAGAAAATATTGTAGAGAAACTCACATTGAGTTGGCTGGTAACCGAGTCTTCCTGATTGGTGGGTGAGAGTAGAGCCACACCAGTCGCCGACTTTGCACCGGACAGAGCGTACGCGTTGTGAGTTGTCAGCCATGAATACTGGTTAAATGGCAGACCTTTCACCTGATCCAAATGCTTTTTTAATCAGAAAATAAAGCCACCAACAGACAAAAAAGCAAACAAACAAATGAAAAGGACTCACTTTTGATGTGGGGTTCAGTGGTTGGATCCGGACACATCTCGAACGGGTGTTCCCGTTTGCAGCGCACGTTTCGCAGCGTAAGCCGGTGTCGCATTCCCCGTCGGCGGAGCATGTCTCTCCGATCTGGGTTGGATAAGGACACGAGGAATCATATCATAATTAGAATTAACATTGCATATAATTATAGCTAAACGGTTTATTTATACATATAATTAAGAATGAAACAGGATTCATGCAGCCAGCGGAGATAAAGGAGACACCTTGAGACAGGAGGAACAGACGAAGAGACAAACTGCGATGAACAAACATCGAATTTGGAGATTGAAGACGCAGTTTATTCTCTGCAACATTAAAAAAAAAAAAAAAACAAAAGCAAAAAAACAGAGTTAGGAACTTATGGCTTATTGTGTCATCTGAATCATCAGAACATCAGAAGAAGAACGTAAGAATGAGATGAATTAAGGAGATAGGATATGCCTTCATTGTGAAATTTGGGTTTGTACGCGAGGGAGTCTCTCTCTCTCTCTCTGTTTATATCTAAGCATTTTAAGCGAAAGATAGAGGAGTGGTTCAGGAATTGACTTTGGCTATGCCGTCAGGAAGGTGAAATGAGAACGCAGATTACTATTTTTTTTTTTTTTTTTGAGTGGAGAGAGAGTTTTTAACTTCAGATTTTTTTTTAGATCGAGAATTATGTCAAATAGGTCACATGTTTTAATGCAAATTACAATTGATTAGCTTTGAACGATGAATTAATAATATTTCTGAAAAAAAAAAACAGATTTATTTATGATAGAATGAATGTTTTAGGACAATCTAATAATCTTTGTATTTTTTTCCTCAAAAAATTAATCTTTGTTTTTGGTGAAAGACATGAAAACACGAATTCCTTTTCTTTCTTATTAATAGTCGATCGGATCCGCTTCTCTGTCATGACTCATAATAGCTGCTACGTACCTATTATTGTGTCTCTCCCTTTAACAATTTTTAATTTTTGGGAAATTAATTCCCCTCCTGTGAATGAAATTAAAGGTCATGTGTTTTGTAGGTTGATTTTAGCTATATTTTACCATAAATAATATTCATTGTGTCCAACAAAAAACATATGAGCATTTAAATAAATGATTTGTTGTAATAAAATAAAAACAATAATTAAATTCCTAAATCATTAAAATATGTATTTGTTTTTATTTTAAAATGTTAAATAATAATGTAAATAGATGTGGGCTAGGAAATATCTGCCAATTAGATGGTTGTGTAAGTCTGGTGTATTTTTTTTTTATAAAAGACTTAATTTATTATTTAAAAATAATAATTTTGTGTATAAATCTCAAATTTATTTATTTATTTTATTTTTGATGAGTACGCGAGAATAAAATCGCAACTATTATCTCTATGAGTATGTTGGTACTAGTTTTATTTTTATTTTTATTTTCCTTCGCCGTCGCTGCAATAAACAAGATCTACTAGGCTTCTAGAAAACAATGGTACTGGCCGGTTCTCGGATTCTACGAGGTTACGTGTGAATATGTTACGACGACCAAAACAAATTGACAAATAAAACAGAAAAAAGGAAAAGAAATCCGTCATGTGACCTCGAATTTGCAGCCTTCTGGGACCAGAATTTATCTGAAGTTGTCCATTTCTTTGATGTCTTGTTTAATTTTAATTTGACCATATCATCTTCGGATCTTAGTCAACAGAAAACACAGAATTATATATAACTGTGATTTTATAATCTCAAAATAATAAAAAGAAAAAAATATTTAGATATTAATTAAAGAAATAATGAAAAGAATTAACAAGAATCTGTCAAACGCAGCCGATTTTTATTCTGCATGACTTTCAATTTCCTATTTGCCTAAATTTCCTTATTGTTCTGGAAACTCCAGAAGCAATCTAAAATGACTCAGTCTCGACCCTAGCTAGAAGGAAAGAGATAATATATAAAGTGACTATCATAATATTTATTTAGTATTTAATATTGTATAAAAAAAATTAACTCCATAAATCATGATCAACACAAAGAACATCAGCTATTAATCGTATGGTGGACTAATACCATAGAGACAAAGAACATCAAATATTTGTATATGCATGGTTGTAGCCGTTGCGTCACGTGGATTGGCTTCCTCGATCTCCTCTTAAGCTAATATTTTGATAGTGAGGTGATCTCAAATGATCTATAAATAGTAATAATAAAATATTAAATAATAGTAAAAAGTTACTCGCTCTAAGGTTGGTATTTACAAATTCAACCCCAAGTATCTAAATTTTTGTACCATCATAGATCTTCTAAAAGAGCCCAACTTAATCATGAAAGCTTTGTAGAAAGCTATGTGTGATGAAGTGTAAGCTCTACAAGAAAACAATACTTGGATCCTCGTCCCTTCTAATTCTCATGTAAATATCATCGGTTGCAAATGAGTCTTTAAAACCAACCAACATGATAATAGCACTCTTGATCAACTTAAAATCTGGCTTGTTTTGAAGGATTTCCACCAAATTGATGGCTTATCAAACTTGACATACGTATAACAACTAAGTGATAAAGATAAATACAATCAGCTAAGTGATAAGAGATGGTTTCTGTTGTTGAGATAAGGACTTGGGTTGTTCATCATGTTTTTCTTCAGCATATACTTCAACAACTTTTTCCTCAGTTGCTTATTTGATTCGTTGGTCGTGTTATAGGCGATCGTGGGAAGAAAATGGCTCCACGCTTCTTTCAGAGTAGGGTCCGGATCAAATCGGCCCATACATGAGGGCCTTCAAGTTCTAGTTAGAGTTTATTGGTATTAGGCCCAATAATTTTTCATGATGATATTCCAATTTTTTGAATGAACTTACTTATGGTGGATTAAGGTCTCGTTTGGTTGTTGGACTATACTGAAATCAATTCAGTTCAGTTCAATCTAATTTTAAGTTGAATAAAATATCTAAACACTCAATTTTCAAATCACTAAACTCATCTCAACTCCAAACTTCTTTACATGTAGAACCCACAATCTTTTTTAACTAACACATCTTTATAAGCGGAATCCACAATCTTTTTCAAATTTTCATAAATATATTTAAATTTATTTTAACATCCAAACACATCTAAACTCATTTTAAGTAGCCTCACAAACCTTACTACATCATCTCAACTCACTGCTATTCATAAAAAATTCAACGCAGCTCAACTTTCAAACGCAATATAAAATAATTTTTACAATATTGTTTCATAAACCCCAAATCAAAGTCTTTTTCCCATTAAAACTCGGCAAAACTCTATCAAAAACCACAACTTCAAAAACTATTTAAAAATCTCAGAACAGTCCAACCTACCTTTTCCGAGAGCAGCCTACTTTTTAAACACCTTAAGAAGCTGTATTCTATCTTTATGTACTCCAATTGAGTTTCATGTTGTTCTGGAGGGCGAAAGCTGTCGCTGATGTGATGCATGGGGAATAAATGAACGTTAAAATCGAGTAGTGGAGGTGGACAATCTAGTAATATTTTCCTGCTTTTCCCCTCCTTCTTTAACCAAAATAAGTGAAAAAAGGAAGCAAAGTATGACAACTAATATGTGGGAACATCTTTTCCTATTGGCAAGTAATCAGTTTTGCCACTTTAGTTTTGTGGACCAGACTTCAAAAGTGAATATTTTGTGTATTTCTAGGTCAACTTTGCTCTAACTCTGCAACTACTCCCATGGCTACTCCAACTCTGCAACTTCTTTGTTCCATTCTATTTTCTGTCTCCTACCTTTGCTCCAGTTTGGCACAATCCCACACATATATCATTCACATGGATTCATCATCCATTCCCAAAGCCTTCTCTGGCCACCAGAGCTGGTACTTGGCCACCCTTTCTTCTATATCAGACAATTCTGAAGAAACTCCAACCACTGCCGCCTCTAGACTTATCTACACTTACACTAGCTCTATTCACGGCTTTAGTGCATCTCTTTCTCTTTCTGAGCTTGAGGCCTTACAAAAGTCCACTGGCTATGTATCCTATACCCGAGATCGTCCTCTTACCATGCACACAACTCACACTTCTCAATTCCTTGGTCTGTCTTCTGTTTCTGGTGTATGGCCAGCTTCCAATTATGGCCAGGATGTCATAATTGGTTTAGTTGACACTGGAATTTGGCCAGAGAGTGAGAGCTTCAAAGATGATGGAATGACTCAGATTCCCTCTAGATGGAAAGGCAAATGCATCTCTGGCACCCAATTCAATGCTTCATCTTGCAACAAGAAACTTATTGGAGCTGGGTTTTACAACAAGGGTCTACTTTCCAACAATCCCCACTTAAAGATTTCCATGAAATCTCCCCGTGATACAAGTGGGCATGGAACACATACCTCATCCATAGCTGCAGGCAACTATGTAAAAGGCGCATCCTATTTCGGTTATGCCAATGGTACCGCAAGGGGCATGGCACCAAGGGCTAGAATAGCTATGTACAAAGCAGCTTGGAGATATGGGGTCTTCTCATCGGATGTTCTTGCTGCAATAGACCAGGCAATTCAAGATGGGGTGGATATATTGTCTCTGTCCTTGGGTTTTGCCTTGGATGGCAATTTCTTGGAAGATGATCCTATTGCAATAGCCACTTTTGCAGCCATGGAAAAGGGTGTACTGGTTGTGGCTTCTGCAGGAAATGATGGGCCTTTGTATGGTACCTTAATCAATGGAGCTCCATGGGTACTAACCACCGGTGCCGGGACTATTGATCGTGAGTTTGACGGAGTCTTATATTTAGGAAATGGTATGCAAATCACCTTTGTATCCTTGTATCCAGGGAATTATTCTCTAAGACAACTGCCTCTTGTTTTCATGGACGGCTGCCAAAGTGTGGAGGAGATGAAGAAAAATAGAAACAAGATAGTTGTGTGCAAAGACGATCTTAGTATAAGCACTCAGGTTGAAAATGCCGAGGTTGCAAGAGTTTATGGAGCCATCTTCATCTCCAATTATTCTCTATCTGAACTCTACACAAGAAGCTCGTTTCCAACGGCATTTTTCGGTCTGCGAGACGGCCAAACAGTAATAGACTACATAAAGAAGAACAGCAATCCAAGAGGAAGCTTGAAATATCAAAAGACAGTAACTGGTACAAAGCCAGCACCACTGGTGGATGGGTATAGCTCCAGAGGGCCATTTCTAAGCTGCCCCAGAGTCCTAAAGCCAGACCTTCTGGGCCCTGGATCCTTAGTCCTCGGGTCATGGTCTCCAACTACTTCAGTTGCTGTAGTTCAATCACGTCCTTTATACAGCAACTTCAATCTTGAGTCGGGCACCTCAATGGCTGCCCCTCATGTTGCTGGAGTAGCTGCACTTATAAAAGAAGTGCACCCAGATTGGAGCCCTGCGGCCATTCGGTCTGCCCTGATGACTACAGCAAGCTCTTTAGACAACACCTTTGGCCCCATAAAAGACAAAGCAAACAATGAGCTGCCAGCCAGCCCTCTAGACATAGGAGCTGGACACCTCAATCCCAACAAGGCACTTGATCCTGGACTTGTCTACGATGCAACAGTGGAGGACTACGTAAAGCTTCTCTGTGCAATGAATTACACGGCAACCCAAATCAAAATCATTACTAGGTCCACGCACAACTGTCTGAACTCGTCTTTGGATCTTAATTACCCATCTTTCATAGCCTTCTTCAATGATTATGATTCGGGTTCGGACACAAAAGTTGTGCGCGAATTTCGGAGGACAGTGACTAATGTCAGAGAGGGGAGATCGAGTTATACTGCAAAGTTAACAGCAATGAGTGGTTTAAAGGTGAAGGTGGAGCCAGAGAAGCTGGTATTTAAGCAGAAGTATGAGAAGCAAAGCTATAAGCTCAGTTTGGAGGGGCCAAAAGTTTTGCAGGAGGTGGTGATCCATGGCTCTCTTAGTTGGGTGGATGATCTTCGTCAATATGTGGTGAGGAGTCCAATAGTGGCGACGAGTTTGGTTCCGGAATCACTTTCGAAGACAAAGCTATAATTATTCTGAATTATGCATATATTATATATATAAAGTTCTTTTCCCCATTTTTTTGCTTCTCACTTCTTACTTCTCTTTATAGCTTTTCTATCTTTCCATTGTCAGACAGAGGAGTATACGACCTTAACAGTCAGATGTTTTAGTGATTGAAAACTGCGAATCTCGATGAAGCAATGACCAATGATAGCTGTGATGAGTCAATAAATTAAAGTAGAATTATACAAAGAAATAGCTTCAAAGTGTTAAAAAAAAATATTTTTTTTTTGGTTTTTTGGGGTAAGTCATGATATAAAACTGTAAAACTGGAAAGACAAAGCCCAAAACTCAAAATACAAGTATGCCTCAATTGCAGAACCAATTGCATCATACCAGCACTTCCATATAAACATCAACACAAGAACATAGAACAGTGGCGAACAGAGGAAATTCAATTTATTGCAGCAACCAAAGCAACGTGTAACAATTGAGATCATCAAAATCCACCTCAAACAAATAAAATAAGTTGTGATAGAGACGCGGCAGCACCAAAGCTACCACCAAGAGTGGCAATGACATTTCCCACTTATCCCAACAACTACACAAATGCACAAACCAGGGGCTAAACCAATGCAAACAAAAGTAGGTTCACATGCGCAGCAAATACACGAGTGCAGCGAGTTAATTAACATTATAGCTAGAGGCCCACCACTGCAGCCATTTCCACTACTAGAACAAGACAAAACTCATTGGGTGAGTAAGTAGAACACAAAGCAGATATCTGCAAGCAAAGTGAGGGACAACAACACACAACAGCCAAAAAAGGTGAGTAACTCAATTCCTTCAACCCAACACAGTAGTTACATAGCCACCCCATATAGACAAGAACGAATAACCAACACAATGTCAGATCATACAAATACATCATCTTCTGGAGAAATTGTTCACAAATAAAAATGGTCAAACCAAAGGCAAATGGGTCTCCCATCATCGATGGGGAATTGCATTCTTCCCCGAGCAGATTCCCCAAGTTGTAGAATTTTTCTCCATATCCAAGAACCATCACCTGAAATTATAAGATATCGGAAGCTTCGATTTTAAATGAACTAGCACAGCTAGACCAAACTGACTGATATTCCATAGTAGTCTAAGCTAGGCCACCTGATTTCAAGTAGCCAAATTCCTGACACCATCAGTATATCAACAATATTTTAAGAAACCCAAGTGCCCTCTATTTTCAGCTCACTTTCCTTTCGTATAAAAGCCACAAGTGTTTGCTCCACTTGCTGCCTGATGACTGCTTTAAGTAATAGAATTACGGTGGACCAATATATTTGATAGAAAAAAAGGATAGAGTTGATGACTTGAAGCCTGCCAATAAAGGGTAACACCGTACAAGTCCAAAGTCTCAGCCTTTGTCATAATTTTCTCTGTAAGTGCATAACAATCTGGTTTTTGCAATCAAGAAGAGATTAACGACACAGTACCGAGGTACCGACATGAAGTTCATCCTCCTTGAATCCTAAAATATTCAGGATGTGGTCCATCCCAGGCACAGCCGTAGAAACCCCACGAGTTCAGATATGATACAGCACTTATATATCCCAATCTGGAAACAACTTTGACATATTATGGAAGTTTGTCAGGCACTCCTTTTATATTGAACATCTACCCAATACCACCTTTAATTACTGAAAATAAGTAGATCATCCGCAAAGCAGATGTGGGGAATTCCCTCCTTGTTGAAAAACTATAGGTATTTGAAAGGTCCCCTAATTAACCACCATATTATTCAGTAATGCAGAGAAAGCTAGCTTCCAAACAACTTTTTTTCTGCAAAACTTCACGGATTGATCTTTAAGTATTCGATTCGGTACTGCATCTTCACGTGCTCTTAAATCTAGCTAATTGTGTTTTCACAACTGTGATGATCAATCTTAAGAGTATGTGCCCTTGGAATCCAAATTTGGTGTCATTATGAGGGAGATTGTGATGGCAGCTTATATATATTAATTTATTATTCAGACTCTTGGCGCCTACTTTCTATGTGGCAAGACCCGGACAACCCATACCACAACCTAGTCTGCTCTTGCTTTAACAAGAGCCCTAAAATTAGGTGGAGTTTTGACCATGTTGCTCGTGTGGTAGATCCATGGACAGTAGCAGCCACTTGTACGGCCGGATGACCTAGATGGTATGGGCTACGTGCTTCTATTATGCAGGAGTAAAATTCCTACACAATCCAAGCCCCATTCTAGAGACCTATTTTTCGAATCAGACGTATATGTAGGTAGTGTTGCCTGACCAGGTATATCTTTGATAGACAATATAATAAACCAAAATCAGCAACGAGAGACAACTGCAATGGTTCCTGGCCTGTGTGCAGAGATCCACCTTGTGGTATTAATTACCTTCATACACAAGACTTCGTAAACAATAAAGAAAGCAAAAACATAACGTGCTGTACCCATGACGTGCGTTCTGGAGATTCTATAACTGTCCAAGAATTTAATTATATTCAATCAAAAATCAAACAGTCAATGCTCTCTTTATACTTTCACTTCTCCTACGATTATCTTCCATCTATCTAACCCATTGGCCCTCGAGTTAGCTGTGCATGTTAGCCTGACCACCACCACCACCTCCATTAACGCCAGCACCATACCTTCAACAAAACAATGTCAATGCTGGCCAAGACCGATTCCGAGGTGAGCAGCCTGTCCCAGTCGTCTCCTGCGAGGTCCCCTCGGCGGCCTGTCTACTACGTCCAGAGCCCTTCCAGGGACTCCCATGATGAGAAGACGACCAACTCCTTCCACTCCAGCCCAGTGCTCAGCCCCATGGGTTCCCCTCCCCACTCCCACTCCAACTCCTCTCTCGGCCCCCACTCTCGGGACTCCTCCTCCACTCGCTTCTCCGCCTCCCTCAAGCCCGGCTCTCGCTCCAAGAACCACAGCTCCCAAAGGAAGGGTTGGAAGGCCTGGAAGGAGTTCGATGCCATTGAAGAAGAAGGCCTTCTTAACGATGATGATGGGAACCCACATGGCCTCACTCGCCGCTGCTACTTTCTCGCTTTCGTTGTCTGCTTCTTTGTGCTTTTCTCTTTCTTTTCTTTGATCCTCTGGGGTGCAAGCCGTCCCCAGAAACCCGTTATTACCATGAAGGTGGGCATCGATCTTTCAATTACCATACCATTAATTTCTTGTTTATCTGTACATTCAATGATAATTAATTGAACAGAAAGCAGCATACTTTTTTGTGATCACGAGGGTGTTGATTTGTTTGTGCATGATTGCAGAGCATTTTATTCGACCAGTTTGTGATTCAAGCGGGTGCAGATTTCTCAGGAGTAGCCACGAACATGGTGTCCATGAATTCCACAGTGAAGCTTACATTTCGAAACACAGCATCATTTTTCGGGGTCCATGTCGCGTCAATGCCTTTAGATCTCTCCTATTCTCAACTCACTGTAGCCTCTGGAACCGTAAGCCATCCAAGATTCTTTCCATTCATTTTACTCGAAAATCTTCGTTTCATTCTGATAATAATAATTTATTCAATATATGGATGTTGATAATTTTCAGGTACATAAGTTTTATCAATCAAGAAAGAGTCAGAGATCAGTATCTGTGATCCTGAAAGGAAGCAATATCCCATTGTATGGAGGGGGAGCAAGCTTGAGCAGCTTGAATGGTGCACCAATTGAGCCAGTGCCACTGACTTTGAAGTTCCTGGTTCGATCGAAAGCGTATGTTTTGGGTAAACTGGTGAAGCCCAGGTTCTACAAGAGGGTTGAGTGCTCAGTTATAATGGATCCAAAGAAAATGAGCAAGGCCATTTCGCTCAAGAACAAGTGCACTCACCAGTGAAGGAAAAATAATACCACAGATGCATATATTGGTATATTGGTCATGTATTTTTTTTTTTTTTTTTTTTTGATACGGTCATGTATTTTGTTGTTGATTATGAAAACTAGTTTTTTTTTTTTTTTAACTTTTTTTGGAATAATTTATTTAAGCATTAAATAGTTGGGGAAATAATTACTCGAAATGCAGCCTTTTCGGCTTATAAGCAGGAGTTGACTGCAGGGGTTCCGGATCTCATTGCTGACTGGCCTGAAGAATCCAGAGGATTTCAGGGAAAGGGTAATGATAAATTTATTATTTTTTATTATTCTCTTTATTATTTATTATTTAATATTAAGAAAGTCATTATTAATAAAATTATATATTTTTTTAATTTTTTTCTTAAAGATTAAAGATGTTAAGATAATACTTAAAATAAAATAATAAAAAATAAAAAATTTAAATATATTATAAAAGATAGAAAGTAATAACCTATTATTATCCAGGAAATAAGAAAACACGAGTTGAGTAGTTGGTCGGTGGTATGATTTTTTTTTTTCACTTATAAATTTATTTTGCTGGCGATTGATAATGTCTTAAGAGTTTTTGTTCGGATTTTAAGGCAAAAAATGAGAAAATACATAGATATGAAGTGAGGAGTTGGTCGGTGGAATGAACTGTTGTTGTTGTTATTATTATTATTATTATTACAATTTTCACTTGTAACTTATTGACCGATTGATCAAAATTTCTTAATTGGTGCGTTTGGATAGCTAGATATTGCAAGGAGCACTTCGATGTGGGCCTTTAAAATCCAAATCCCCTGTTTGGAATCTTGGATCATATATTAAAAGTTGAAATTTAGATTTGAATTTGTATTAAGACCTCTTTTGATTACACATATGAGAGTAGTGAGATAATTTATGAATGGTAGTGAAATAGTTTGAATTAAGATTTTAATAGAGAGAAAATTTTGAATAAAAAAAATATAAAGCTAAAGGAAGGATAGAATATAGTTTTTTAATATTTGAAAATGTTGATTTTTTTTTTAAGAAGTTTAGGAAATTTGTAATGATTATGTGAAAAATTTGAAAAATATTTGTATTTAAATAATGTTTGAATGTTGAGATGAGATAGATGATTTCAAAAATTTATAAAACCAAACCAGGCTGATCTTAACCGATTTTTAATTATTATAAATCTTGGAGAATTAAAATCCAAATCTTTGAAGGCTAAATGCAACTTAAGGTTTTTGTACCGATTTAAAGAAGGGAGAAAGAGAAAAATAGACACATTGCATACCTCTATATCTCTCCTATTTAAATTTTGAAAAATGATATTTACAATCATATAGTATTTAAGCGCCATGCATTCATTTAAAAAAAATTAAAAAGTAAATAAATATGTGATATATATGAGAAAATTATTTTTTTTCATCCCATCTCAACTCAATATCTAAATATAATTTAAATACAAATATTTTTCGATTTCAAATTTTTAGAATTTTCATCTAATCAATAATTAATCATTATAAATTTTCCAAACTTACAAATATAACACAAAAAATAATTTACTTTTTCAGATCTCAAAATAAAAATAATATTATAACAATATTTTAATTTGATAATATTTTTATTTAAAATTTTCTTTTTCCTTTCCCAAAATCTTTTAAAACTTCTTAATTCAAATTATTTCACTATTATTTACAAACTATATTACTATTATTCACAAATTTTGATGTGATGTTTAGATAGTGAATTGAAATGAGATAAGTTGAGATGAAAGTTAAATAAAATATTATTTATAGTATTATTATTGTTTTAAAATTTAAATTAATTAAATTATTTATTATATTTTATCTAAAAATTTAAAAAAATATATAATAATAAAATGAGATGAGATGAAATATTTTAAAAGTTTATATTGAAAGAAATTGAGAAGTCTGAGCCCAGAACCCAAGTCCACTTATATTCAGCCTCCAAAAGAACCGAATTTCATTATTTTTATCTATCTTGTTTTATCTCATAATATTAATATGATATTGTATATTAACTTTTAATATTAATTCTTATTTTTTGTAGCTTTAATATTTAGGAACCCAAATACACTTATATTCAGCCTCCAAAGGAATTGAACGGTCGAACCACCGTTCCTTGCCTCCAACGGGATTGGATTTATTTTTTTTTTCCCCTTTCAGAGATGCGTCCAAAAAAAAAAATTTCATAAAATTAAATTATGTAATTTAATATAGTACGTCAAATTATAAAATTACTTTATTTTGTAGCTCTTTTATTTAGAGGGACGCTATATATTACATTTACATCTATCTTATTTGTATCTTATAATATTAATATGATATTGTATATATATATATATATATTTTTTTTTTTTTGAAAAAAAAGATTTAAGAATCTATTGATTATTAATATGAAATTTCTTGTAGGTTTAATATTTTATTTTATGAAAATCAGTTCTAATGGTACATGAGCTTATGTTGCTATAGAGTTCATAATTCTTCTAGTAGCCTTCTTTTTTTTGTCCTTAAACTACTAAGATGTTTTGGTGCACCGAAATGATTCTTGTTTGTTAAATTGTCTGAACAACCTAACCTCCAATAATTTGGTATAACTTGGAAGACAAACTTGATCCTACCCCACAAAAATACCAATTCTGGTCAACTCAATGCTAATCTTAATCACTCCATACTTCAACTATACAAATCAGTCCCTCAGATATCACATACCACGAGTTTCTTCTGCCACAAGTAAGGATTATTAATAAAATTAGAATTTCGTTCTCTTCTTGAAAAAAAAAAAGAATAACTTCCTATTAAGAACCAAGTATATGAGGCATCATGCTGGAAATTATAGAAAGAAGGAACTAATGTATAAGAAAATCTCTGAAAAGAATATATTTTTACTCCAACATGGTGGGTGGAGGATAAACAAACCAAACCAACCACAAATTCAGTCCCAAATTGCATATTTTGAAACTGGGAGAATTGGCTCTACTGAAAGGCCCTCCAATGGGAGAATATTCCCAAATAATACCAACTTCATTTACCAATTGCACCCACACTTGCTTGGGTTGTTGGCCACCTCTCTCCTCTTGAGAAAATCCAATTTCTTGACCATTTTGACTACACCCACTACAATTATTCTATTTTTTTGCAATAAGATTTATTAAACATTGAGAAAAAAGAAAACCAGAATTGTTAAAAGGCTTTAGTTTGACCATATAATGAAGTTTTTTCCAAATATTAAACTCTGAAAATATTATTAAAATATATTTTTTAATATTATTTTTATTTTAAAAATTTATTTTATTTTATATATGAATTTAAAAAATTATAATAATAAAACGATATAGCTGTCAAAACAATAAGGTTAATTCTTTGTAAAACTTTAAACTCAATAAAAGATTTTCTGTACAAAGTCGAGGGAGGGGCCAATCAGAATCGAGTAGAGTCAGACTGTTAAAACACATCTCTATCTCTCTCTCTCTCTCTCTACCCTAATATTTACAATAAAAAAGATCACAATCTAATCAGAACCGTTAGATGTGACGAAACTCTTCCCAAAATTACTTGCCACTTCTTCTACCCTTCTCTGCTCTGAATCACCCGGTTCTGAACCCCTCACCGTGAACCAACTCTCGGAAAAGGACCAATTGGGTGCCTCGTCGGTCACCAGCTGCCGGAGTCTATCCGTCGGAGAAGAAAAACTTGACAAGAATGACGAACTGAAACCAGAATTTAATTTCCATTCAAACAATTTACCGGACTCCGGTGAAGATTCCGGCGAAACTACAATCGAAGATTGCACTGAAACCCATTCTGGAAAATTGAAAGGACTTCTCGGAGATGTTGATGTTTTAAATTTATCGGTGTCCTCCAATGGAACAGCGTCATGATCGTTATTATCGTCAGCAGCAACGAAGGGATGGTCCAGAAGCATTTCAGCCGTCCACCGATTTCTTGGATCCTTCACAAAACACTTGCCGAGAAAATCTTTCCCTTCGAAAGAAAATTCCTTTGGAACTTGTGGCACTTCATCACTATCCCCAATTCGAAGCAAAAGTTTCCACATATTCACCTCGGGACCACAGTCCCACGCCGGCTTCCCGGTGAGCATCTCCACCAACGCGCACCCAAGAGCCCAAATATCCGCAGGTGATTCGTACTCGTTGCAGTTAACTGATTCCGGCGACATATTCATAGGAGTTCCTCTGATCTCGGCCCTGCTCTGTTGTTGCTCTGCTTTCTTTGCCAGTCCAAAATCCGCGATTTTGATTGCTCCATTGGCAAACACAAGGATGTTCTCAAGCTTTATGTCGCAGTGAACGAATCCTTTGGCGTGAACATCACGAAGCCCTTTGAGTATCAACTTCGCGTATCGCCGAACATCGGATTCCGGTAACCGGCCGCCACGACTATTAACCTGATCGGCCAAACTCCCATTAGAGGCGTACTCCAAGAACAGATTATAGAACTCCTCGCCTTTCTCGAAGCTGAGATCGTCTCCAAAGCATCGAATGACTTCGGGGCAAGTCGAAAGCTGATGGAGCACTTGTTTCTCGTTCCTTAGCGAGGCAGAGTTGGATGATTCAGAAGATTTGACGACCATTACCGGATGAGCTTGAGCGGAACTGTTTCTGGGTATGGCCAAACTCACGGTTGCGAAGCTTCCATGACCGATTGGGTCTCCTCGAACCCACTCCATGGTCTCTCTCAAAACGGTTTCTTGCTCTGGTTTTCTTTGTCAGGGGAAGAAAGAAAGAAACGTAGGCGGCAACTGACCTTTGTTTTCCTAACTTGGACGATAAGAGCCTAAAAGCATGGATGTCCTTTTATACCAAGGAATAAGATTTCTTTCCTTAATTTTGTTATATTTTTTTATTCAAGGATTAATGTTAAAGCCATGATTGAAGCACGTGATATGCGAGGATATTCTTGGCTTCTATACTGAATATTATATATATATATATATGTATATAGAGAGAGAGAGAGAGAGAGATGTTGATAGCAATGGTAGATGGAAGATCCATGCAATGCATCCTTTTGAGATATTATTTTTTACTGAAATCATAAGCGGATTGGATTTGAATTTAGATTGTGATGGTTAAATATTAATTTTTATTTTGGTGCGGAAATCTGAGGAGTTAATGCTAGTTTTGTAGTTATATACATCTATGATCTTCAAAAATATAATCAAAATCTTAAATGCACAAGATAACATTATCTGTTTTAATGTCATCTATATCTAATATCTAGTTAGCATCACAAAACCGCACCCCTCTAATTACTATCATTAACCTTATCAATTATCATTAGGTTCAAACCTATCATCGGATTGGTTTGTTTTCCCATGCCATAAAACTATCATCACGACTAATCCCATTAAATTAGAACCATAAATATTTTAGTCTCAAAAAATTACATGAAAGTAAACCAATAAAGTGATGTGATTTGATAGGGTATTTTAGATTATAAAATTATTTTAGTACCATGAAGTTATATTATTTTGTGAATTTACTTTTATTTAATCCATTTATATCTATATTAATTTTCAATTAGAAATATATAAGATAATTCTACCTAAACAAATGGTAATCTCTCCTTGAAAGTCTCTAAATTTAAATTGCTTTTGACACTAATGTGGGGTCGATGGTGCTCAAATTAAGGGGATTGTTTGATTATACAAAACTAAACTATCTCATCTCATCTTATCTATAAAATTAAATTATATAGTCTTATCTTATCTTATATAATCATTACGATTTTTTAAACTTTTAAATAAAATATAATAAATAATTTAATATTTTAAAATTTTAAAATAAAAATTATATTAAAAATAATATTTTATTTCATTTTTAATAAAATATCCTATCTCGTTTTATTTGAAATAATGAACACCGTCAGACTCATTAATATTAAGCATGTTATAACTATAAGTTTGAAAATAGGAAATGAAATAGTGATTAATAATGATCACTATCATTATCATTATTAAATTGGGCATATTGGTTCCAATGATTGAGGTCAGTATGACACTGATAACTGACCAGCCATCCCCCACAAAACACTCGCTTTTCGATTGGTAACTTTCAATATTGCTTAATTAGATTTTCCCAATTAGGTTTGGTCCGCATGCAATAGCTTTATTTTCCATCAAATTAATTAGTTTCTTCAAAAACAATAATGTTTAGCGTACTTGTAAAGGAAATTAAAACTATCATGTATATATACACACTACTTTTATTAGCATATGATCAATATATATATATATATATATATGAGTAATGTCAAATATATAATTTTAAAGTGTATTATAAGTCTCGTACATTCATTTTAAAAAATAGTAAAATTTATTATTAAAAAATTAATTTTTTAATATGAATGTTATATATTATCAACTTTTTTTAAAAATAAATACACAAGGCTCGCACATGATTATAGATATTATTTCTTACGCGCATATATATATATATATATTATATAATATATAATGGGTAATCAGATTTTTTGATTAGGTAGCCCGACATGAACAGAGCATCCGATCTTTATATCATTATATGTACTGCAAACATAAATAATAACCTATATATATATGTTCAAATATATAGAATGTGAGGTGGTTAGGAACTTAAGTCTCGTTTGTATTCATAATTCATCTCAATCAACCTTAATTTATCTTATCTCATTATTATAACTTTCTCAAATTATTATATAAAATATAATAAACAATTCAATTTTTTCAAATTTTAAAATAATTTTTTTAAATTTTCATACAAAATATAATAAATAATTAAACTTTTATTTTACTATTTACAAACTATCTCAATTCATCTTAAAATTTAAACCAAGTTATATAAATTATTTATATTTTACATGAGATATATCCAAACAAACAAAAGTAATTTCCCACGAGTTTCATAACCGACACTTTGTAAACGTGTGTGTGTAAAAACAAAAATATCAGTCCTCCTCTCTTTTTCAACACTCATTGTCAAAGAAGGTTGGTTGCTAGCTAGGGAGAGAGGGACTCGTACGTGGTTGTCTGTTACTTGAAGAAATAGAAACGAAATATAAAGTCTTGGATCGTCCATTATTTATATATATATATATAATTCTAATTAATTACCATGCATGCATAAAATAATCCTTTATTATTATATATAATATACAAGTACCTTACTTAATTCATGTGACCAGAAGGCGTGGTACTTATGTACAACGTGGTCACTGACTCACGGATCAATTCAAAAGGCGTGTATATAATCATGTATATCATTTGTATATCGATGGAAATGGATGCCTCGCAATTTTATAATATGTGATGAGTTGACTGAATATATAAAAGACTAATTAAAAGTAGAGAAAAGCTTGTATGCCGCTTATACTTGACCGTTATAGTGTATCGCTCTGACAATTTTTTTTATTATTTAATGATTAAAAAAATAATTTTAAGTGTATTGGTATATTTTTTTATTTTTTAAAAATATTAAAAAATATGAAAAAAACACACACAAAGTAATGAAAAAAAAAAAACAAAAAGTAATTAGCGGTATAAACGGGCGGCAGAATAACACCGCTTTAAAAAGTAATAAGCACAAGTCTCAAATAGACAAATCTCGTACAAGTTCTTAATAAAAAAGTGGCTCTCATTAATAAACAATAATTTTTTTGACACTTTTTAATATTTGATCCACTTTTTTATAAATACTTATATAAAATTTGTCCATTTAAAATTTTTACAAATTATTTCTCGAGACTAAAGATTAAAAGTATATACGGACGCTCTCTGCTAGTCACACATTAATTTCTTCAAATGGGTAAAAAAAAAAAATAAATGTTTTGAGTAGGTTCAGTGACCATATATTGGAGGATTATATTTTAGATAATTTTCTTGGTTTTTGTTAAAAAAAACTAATTAATGGTTTGTAGTGTGGGGCAGTGGTTATAATTCTTGTGTCAATATTCCAAGGGTTGTGGGGTTTGATTCAAAATAGGGGCGAGATCATGATCTTGTGGCCGCCGGGATCAGTAAGTGTTTTTCTATTGCATTTTTGCAATTCATTTTAAGAATCTCTACAAAAAAATATCTGATAATTAATCAGATTTACAATACTCATGGCACTGGAGTATATTTTGTTTGTTTTTTAAAATATTCTATTCAACAGTCCTTTACCACACACTTGAAAAGAAAAATTAAAAAAATAAAAGCAAGTATATGACGTAGAGCTACTGAATATAATTTTTCTATTTAAATTACTAGCTACATACAATTTGGATGAAATATATATGTTGAAAAATTTTGAATTTTCAAAAATTAAACAACTTTTTGAAATAAATATCATCATCTAATTAATCCAAACAAATTAAAGGAAATCAACACTGAAATTCTCCAAAGTAAAACGACTTAGGCTGCGTTTGGTTAGTAAACTCATCTCAACTCATCTCAACTCATCATTACAACTTTTTCAAATTCCAATACAAAATATAATAAACAATTCAATTTTTTCAAATCTCAAAATAATAATAATATTAAAAAATAATATTTTATCAATATTTTATCATCTCAACTCAACTCAACTCAACATCCAAACTCACCCTTAGTCCAACCCAAATCCTTCATCCATACACATGATTAGCGTCATGTGTTGATAATCATGGATTATTACTCATAGAGCTGTATATAACTTGTTCTATATTTTGAGAAATAAAAAAGTAAATCCTTTTTATTTGCTTGTGCTTGCAAGGGTTGAGGGAAACCCGGCCAGCCGGCCGGCCTGCCACGTTACAAAATGGATGCATGCACGATGTACTGTTGCATTACTTTCAAGTATAAGATTGATGATGCTCAGCTGACGAGGGCGAGAGATCAGAGAGAGAGAGAGTAAAAATTGAATTATGCACATTAGAATGCTATTATAGTAATAATTTGTCTGGCACATCGTCAGTACAAGAGATATATAATTTACCGTGAAAGAGACATATATGTAATTAATTTATAACCAATCAATATGATATTGCTACTTAATTAACTAAAAAAAATTATTTCTTATATGAGTTTGATATGTTATGTAACCACCCATTAAAGAAGTGTATAAATCTGTGATCAATATTAAAAAAATATTTTTAATAATAAACATTATATTTTTCTAAAAGAAATACTTGAGAATTGCACACTTAAGTATTGTATTTAGTAATACCCTTTAACTTTTAAAACAAATAATAATTTAATTTTATATTAAAGTTAAAAATTAAATAAAATATTTTTAGAATATTATTTTTTAATAATAATATTATTTTAAAATTTTAAAAAATTAAGTTATTTATTATATTTTATGAGAAAATTTAAAAAAGTTCTAATAAAATACTTTTTATATTCCAACCTATGGTTAATTTCTTGAAAAAAGCTATAGACAGTCGCTTGGTGCAAGCGCAGGGCAAACGTGTTTGACGTGAAAAAATAAAAACGCACCGTTTCATTACATTTCCCCAGATCTCTGACTCTTATTCCTTCCATTTTTCTCCATCTCTGTGTTTCTCTCCTTCGAAAACGAATTCCATTTCGTCGAGACTCTTTGTGTTTCTCTCCCTCGAAGACGAAGACCTCTATCCATTTTCCTGGATTTCTCCCTGGAGGATGGCTCTGTACATGGGCCCACTCCTACCTTCTGCGAGCTGGGACTCCTTGCCGAAGTGTGAAGTGGCGGCGATCAAATCCTTGAAGGTCAAATTCATCAATAGCTTATCGAACATCACCACTGGAGCCGAGGTTGGTTCTTTGATGTCTGCGACCCATGACGTGCCCAACTCCGTTTCGAACGAATATGGCCCCGAATTCTCGTACTTGAAGGGCAATTGGACCGGCTTGGAGATTGCCCATTTGTTATGTTTTGCAAGTCTATTCCTTCTGTACAACAAACCCATACAGATGGCCATGAAAACAAAGACTGACGCATATGCACATGATAGACCCATAACTAGAGCTTTGTTTTTTGATTTCGAGTTTTTAGTGCTAGAGTTTTTGTTCAAAGTTTTTTTTTTTTTTTTACGGGTCTATGACTGTGAGGTGGGGTTTTGGAATGAGGTTGGACATGATCAATGCTTGGCGTTTTCGAAGTATTTAGAATTGAGGTCCCAGACTGGATCGGATTTTCCATTCACGGAGCTGTTGGGCACGTCTAAATATTTTAATGCCCGAAGAACCGAAATGAGTTTTACATTGCCTGAAATTTTGCCGCATGAAATTTTGAGGTGCACTAGTTTGTTGAGGTTGGCGAACCCAGAAGGCAAAGCTCAGGAATTGTTGCATGAAATGTCAATAACTCTAAGATCCAAATAACCACTGAGCCGGACCAAATTGGTGAACCTGTTGGTTGAGAGATTGAGCATCTGAACCAACGAGAAGGAATCATTTCTTGTGGTGGGTTCAAATCCAATGCTCCCTCCAAACCGGTTCTTGGAAAAATTAACATATGCCAAGCTTGGAAGGGACGAAAAACAACCAAACACAGACCCTTGCAGAAAGTTCCCAGAGACAGAGATTTGAGGAAAAGATCTCTTAATGGCGGGCTTTACCTTCTAGTGTGAAATTGCAACGATGCTCAACTACTAGTGTGAAAGTAGTTTGTTTAGATTGCAATGGAAGTGTACTAGTGTGATGCTCTTAATGGTAAATCTCATTTGGGATATTATTCCCTTGCAACGATCCTCAACCTAGTGATAGTGATGAGCGGCTTCTTTTCCTCCTCCTTTTCTATCTTTTTTGTTTTGTTTTAAATATGTCGTGATGTAAACGATTGCATATCAATTGTATATAACTACGTATGTAAAAGAATTATAATTTCTTTACAGCACAAAGGTAGATTGATTTGCTCGAATTTCAAAAAAGAAAAGAGAGAAGATTGAGATAAATACGCAAACGCAAGGTGGAAAAGGAATATTAACGCACATTGGGAATCGCCAAACCGGGAGCTACCTGATCTCATCAATTTTGATTCATATAATAACTTCGAGTCTTCGATTGGATACAATGTTTGAGTAAAGCCATCCATCCCCCACCCGCCGTGAATTCTCGCTTTTTCGGGTCTGCATGCAAAAACTCTTCTTTAAGCATATCACGTCTTTCTGTTCCCCGTGTTTCCAGCCTTTCCTTCTTGGCCGACCCAACCGACCAACCGTCTTCCCACGTAAACATATGTTTTTTGAATTTAACTGATATAATTTTATCGTAAAATTATTTTTATTATAGGCAAATATAATATTTTTATCAAATTATATAAATTTATAAATTTACGTTTATAAGCTCTTTTGTACAATTTTCACTTTTTATATTATTTTATAAAATAATTTTCTAATGATAGATATGTTTAGATAAATATTTTAATTATAAAGAAATTTTATAAAAATAAACTCCCAAATTAACATGTAGTACGTTATAATTTTATTATAAAGTAAATATAATGTATTATATGAAGTCAAGTTAATTTATAATTTTTTTTTATATAATCTAGAAGAAAATGAGTTAATTTTAATAAAATTAAATCTATTTTTAATTGATTGAATTTATTTTTTTTAATTGTGTATGAAAGTTATATTATGAGATTTTTAATTTAGATTAAAATAATAAAAAGAAAAAAAAATAATAAAGTAGCTGAGAAAGTCAGGAAGCAGAATGGCAGGTGCCAGCAGCCGTTTTCAGTTAAAAAGTGGGAGTACCAAAGCCTGCCTCACGTGCTCCGTATTTAAAAATAAATATTTAGTTGAAACGCCGCCCGCCCACTTGGGACCTGCAAATCTGCGGTCTTTAATTAGTATCACTTCAAAAAAAGACAACCTCGATGTGGGGGCCAAGCACAGCCCTTTGATTAATGTCTTATTTTCAAGCCACGCAAAACAACCTCACACTACTCAAATACAAATACGAAACAGAGAAGCTTACGTGAAATGTCGTGATGAGGACGGCATAATTTTTACTACTCATCTCTTCAATTTGCATATTGCCCATCCAAATAATTTTCGAGCAATACTGTGTATAGTTATAGAATGATTTATTTAAAATAAAATAAAATTTATTATTAAATAATTAATTTTTTTATATAAATATCATATTTATTTATTTTTTTTAAAACGATTACATATTACTTATACACTCACAATTATAAATAAAAAGGCTGTAATGCTTTAAAATAGTTTTCTTTTTTATGTTCACATGGAAATATTTTAGAATTTTAAAACTTGTAATTTCTATGCATTTATTTTAAAAAATAGTGTTATGTCACAAATAAATCTCATCAAAATAAAATTAATATATAGATTTATATTATAAGTTAAACCTAATTCACAATTAAAATAATTTTATAATTTAACGTATCACGTTAAATTATCTCATTATAAATTTATTTTTATAAAAGTTTTTTGTTGTTAAAATATTTCTCTTTTGAACAAAATTAACAAATTTAATACATGTATAAAAATGAGTGCATGAAATCTATACATCTTAAAATTTTGAATTATATTTAACATTACCGTTTACACTAAATATTACTTTTATCTCACCCTACCATATCTCAAAAAAATAAAAAATGAAATAATAAATATGAACAACGTGTCACACTCTGAGACTTCGCTTGTTTTCATAATTATTATTATCTCATTTTATTTTATAATTATAATTTTTTTAAATTTTTATACAAAATAAAATAAATAATTTAGTTTTTTTAATTTTTAAAAAAATTATATTAAAAAATATTATTTAATTTTAAATTTTTATCTCAATTCATCTCATCTAACTTTTATCTGTCAAATCAAAAGAGGCGTAAATGATACTTTTCATATCTTCGTCCATGCATGTACGAGTTTCGTGTGTCATTAACCTAAATCGTTAACGTGGAGATATGTTTCTCTCTTAACGGTCACTTCTTACCAACCAAGATCGATAATGACGAGTTGTGATATGTACCTTAATTCCTACCACTCTTGCTTTATTCTTAAACACGATTACCTTCATGAACCGTTACTGATGTTCCAAACTTGACAAAAATTCCTTGTTTCGACGTCAAATGAAAAGGATATCTTGGTCTACTTTTCACAATTACTTGTCTTGTCTCTCCAACGTACGATATGAATTGAATCACATTGTTAAATTATCATTTGGAGAAAGCATGAATTCGCGATTTGAATCTAGAACTTTTACTTTCACTTCACGCCAAATTTTTATATTTCCAAAAAACTGAAGAAAAAAAATTTATTCTGGTAATATATATATATATTATTATCTTAATTAATTTCATAAGATAGTATTAATCATAGAAGAAAATGATACAAACATACACAAATCTTTGAATAAATATATATTGTTCTTTAACTCAAATCCAACAAATTCAAACAAAATCCAAAAGATTAAAAAAATATTTGATTAGATAGTTATATATATTACAAGTTTAAATTAAAAAAAAATTATGCATGACATATATCATATATGTACCACTTCGGCATTTTTCATTACTAGATTAATGAAATTTGGGCAGAAATATCTTTTTAAAACAAACAAATAACTCAAGAATTAATTTTAAAAAAATTATTTAAATTACACGTAGCATTTAAAAAAAAAATAAATCCAAGCCTCCGTTTTTTTATTCTTACAAGTTGAACCCCAGAAAATGGGGCTGGCGTCAATTTTGCTTGGGGACTGACTACATGAGAGTTATATTATATGGTGAGATTTTGTGGGTCGTGGTCGAAGTGCGCGCAGACAACGGTGGCGGTCCAAATTAACTATCGAAACACATGCATGAACCTACGCTTCGCAACAAAGAAAACGAGCCGCTTTTGGGGTTCCACCTACAGCGCGAGGGTCTATGACTCTATGTTGAGTATGTACAATGTGGGCGGGTCCCAGTCCTCAGGCTCAGGCTCAGGCTCATGTGGGCGGGCTTCAAAGATCTGAGTGGTGGCCCACTTTGCAGCCCTTTTTGATTTCGGACCCCCACCCCCCACGATTTCAATTCTTATTTGCTTTCGGCTATAATCTGAGCAAAATGCTAAGCTGCATGGACCGGTGGGACCTACAGTCAAGTTGATTTCCTTTACTTTTGGTTGATGAATATAAATTCTCATTGATGAATAAATAAATAAAAAAAGAAAGCAAAATGTGTTGAAATTGATGCAGCCGTCTGTTAGATTAGGTCTTTGATGGCTGATGACATGAAGAAATTGGTCCAGGTTAACTTTATAGCCAATATCTGGAAACTGTTCAAATGAGTCCAAATTCATTGCCCAGATTTTGCAGGAAGCTGAAGGAAGCATCTTTAGGAGAGAACCATATAATATTCCTCTCTCTTCTGTACATCACGTGTGTCTGTGTGTGTAGCCAAGGAGATCACCGTAAAAGATCGAATTGAAACTAAATAGGGGATGTGATTAATAAAACTAAATAGAATAATACTATATAATTCGTGAAGTGTGTAAATATCGTATAGTTATTTTGAATTGAAAAAGATTAAATCTATTATTAAAAAATTAATTTTTATTTTTCATGTAAATTCTGTATATATTTATTTTTTTCAAAATAATTATACAATACTTACACGTTCACGACTATAATTATCATTTTTTTTAGGTATCAACTAATTTGTTAACCAATCTCAACTTCCTTTTTTTTAAAAAAAAAAAAGAAAAAAAAATACCCCTTTTATTTGTCTATTGGGAGTTGGGACCGTATAAAATTCACGATTTAATTTTGTTTTTTTATAAAATATGTATATCCGATCGTGGAAACAATAATGAGATTTTAATAACAAAATAGGCCAACACATATAAAGGTATTAATTTCTTTAGAAAAAGTTAAGAAGTTTGGAGATAATAATAATATAATATCAAATCAAGAATTTGATTTAATTATTATTCTAATATAACTTTCATAATTATCAAGTGATTCGACTTGAATAATAACCTCAAAGTTTTTTTTCCTTCTTCATGTTCTTTTTTATTATATTATATTATATTTTCTATCAAAATCGACCATTCATTCATTTGGGCCAAAGATTTTAGCCGTTCTCTCGCCAGAAGAAAGCTGAAGAAAGGATCCGAACTTTTGACTCTTTGATTTCATATAAGATGTTTTATTAAAAGTTAAATAAAATATTATTATAATATAATTTTTATTTTAAAATTAAAAAAAATTAAATATAAGATGAGATAGTTTAATTTTTTATAACCAAACCAGCCCTAAAAGCTGCATGCATTAGAATATCTACTAAGATGATTGATTATCCACTCACCAATAGATGATTGATAAGAATGGGGCTTCAATTATGCTTTGGATGATTGTTCATAACAAAATGATAAAGCTATCAGAACGGCAAGCAAATTTATAATAGTGACTATTGGTGAAGTTTGCAGCACCTCAATCTGGAGCAGAAACAAAGAGCCTATTTACTAAGATCAGCATATGAACAAAATGGTGAATCAAGCTTCAAGGTACACAGGAAAAGACCATGAATAACTTCTGCAAGGCTCTTGCTTGCATGCCACTGCCTATTTATTAATATCTGCACGAATTATTAATGTGCGCATTGTATTCTATTGTTGCTCAAATATTTGACACTGGCACACCCCATAGCATTTAGGAAAATACCATTCATTGTAATTTTAATCATCATCTCTTGATGTGCATCAAATGCTCAGAGACAAGTAAAAGATAAAAATTCTGGTTTTTCAATTATTTACCAAGAAAGAGATAATGAAATGATGATGGTTCAAAAGATATGTATAACACTTCTTTAGCAATTGCTGTTTAAATAATGGATTTTTCAAACGATATTAAATGCTCAATAAATGTTGTGAGATCTACATTATATGTCTATCCCTCTCTCACTTTAAGCTCTAGAGGCCAAGGATTCAAAAGAGAAAAGAACAACTTAAAAGCTAATGGACCCCCTTCCTCACTTCAACATAGCTCATGGGTTGTTCCTAAAATAATTAGGAAGGTAGGCCAAAATATGGGAGTTGGACCAAAGAATCCTAAATAAAATTCAAAAACACCACCTAGATAACAAAATAAAAACTGTTGACTTCCAATGAATAGGGACATATTTTCCGGCCAAGCCCATCACAGCTTTCACTCTCGAAGCCCTTGTAGAGATTCAGGACTCAGTGCTAAACCTTTATTTTTATAACTAAAGCATTAGAGTAACAAAATGTTTCAGAACAAAAAGAACTTGAACTATTATGCAATTGAGTAACTCAATCCAGAAAAAGCTCTAAGTTTTCAGCAATCAACTACGTTAAGAAGAGATATCTTGGGGCTAGCAGGTGCACCATGTAAACCTGAGGGGGTAGCTCAGCTGGTCTGGCCTTGGGTTTGCTCCCCAATGGTCACCAGTTTGAGTCCCCTTAGGGCCATTGGAGGTTTACCTGATCCTTAACTTCGGGCCCTATGAGATTAGTCGAGGTGCCCGCAAGCTTGGCCGGTTATCAAAAAAACAAAAAACATACTACTCTAAAAAAAATAGAAATTTAGGATTACTCTCCAGCCAGTAAAGTCTTCATGAATGAAGGTAGGTGACAGTCCTAGTAAGTTGTTGGAGAGTAGTTGGGATAGTTGAAGCCATCTGAAATTATACCTTTACTATTAATCGTATTTATCTGCCCAGGGACTATGTTAACATACAATAAAAATGCATAAAAACAAACATAATTACAATAAAAAGACTCTTGGCCAACAAAATACCTCAATGAACCAAGCAATTATGTGCACCGGCCACGTCTAGAAGTCAACACAACAGAGATATCATATGCTTCTTAACCACTCAGTTACAAAAATTATACATATAATTCCCAATTATTAGCACAGATCGATGAAACGAAAATGCCTCAATTTATAAGCAATAACCAGGTTTAATTTCCATACACATTCAAGCGTCTAAGCACATATAAGACTTACACACTTAGGAGAATAATACAAATGCATATATATATGGTCCCGAAGCATCGAACCCATGCCATCCACTAACTCACCTAGTAAATACCCAAAGTTCACACTACTCAAGCTGCTAAATCAACATTGCAGCCCAACCCCAGAAACAAAAACTCACATAACCATGAACATAAATAGAATCCATAATTAATTAAGCATTTTAGCACCCCAAATATACCTCATCGATCACTCATCTCCTGCAGCGGGTAATTCTAGAGCAGCTTCGGGTGTAAGGGTGAACAGGGCCCCTGGCCTTGAAGCAGTTGTTGGTGTAGTAGGATCTCCCAGAGCGGGGTGGGCATGGGATTCTGTTGGCGGAGAGCGCGCCGTACGAAATGTAGTACTTCATAACTCTCCGCCAGAACAGAGACCTACGGCCAGACGACCCACTGTCCATGCCGTCCTCATCATCTCCCTCGTCTTCGAACTCGTCGTAGAGTGATGGCATTGTCGTCGGCCACTCAAACGCGTCCGTCATCAGCTTCAAGCTCGTCTCCTCGAGCTGAGCCCGAGCAGAGGGACCCAAATTGACCAGAACAAAGAGTAAGAAGAGAATGAGTAGTTTGGGAAGAGTTGGGGACGCCATGGATATCCACAGAGTAAGAGGAAGAGGCGGGTGAGAGAGAGAGTGGATGGAGAAGCATGCGTCGGTAGAAGGAGATCAGAGAGATTGGAGGAGGGGGGACAAACGGATCAGTCACATGCAGCTGTGAGGGAAAGGTGAGAGAAATTGATTAGGCTACAGCTGTGCGTCATCAATGCTGCGGATACGGCGCGTTGTTTACCTCGTTCACCGTGAAACCTTTGTTTCTCTCCTCGTAACACGTCCGATCCGATTATGGAATGTCCCACTCCATTTACCTTTAGGATTAGTGATTTGCTAGGTGAAGTGGTTTCACTTTGGCCTACGTATTGATCTTGATATGATTTTTTTTTATTAAAAAAGAAAATAAAAAGAAAAATATTTTTAAGGAAAAAAGATTTTATTTTTTTTTTCTGACAAAAATTATTTCCATATCAATCCATTTCATTAAATAAATATTTTAAATGTGAGTATCGATATGTGATTTAATGCATAAATTTGTTTATAAAAAGACTTTTCCTTACTACTATTATAATAACATATAACCGTCCCTCTAAGGTTGATTGTTAAAAATTAAATTTTGTTTTTAGTAATGAATCTCAAATATTTTTTTAAAAAAATTGTGTGATGCTTATTTATTTTATGATTGTAAATATTATTTTTTAATAATAAATTTGATGCTCATGTCTTGTGGTCCTGATAATGAATTGCATAAATCATGGCTGGGAAATAGGGATATTCTCAGTCATAAGTCTTTGTTTGTTCTTTGTCTAATGCTACATATAGTGTGCAATTTTTGCATACTCATTTAAAAAAATAGAAGTAGAATCTACTATTTAAAAAATAAATTTTTTTATGTGAATTTAAAATTTATTTATTTTTTTCAAAGAGAATGTTCGGAATTTTCATACCTTAAGATTACAAATATGATTTGTCTTAATTAATATATGACACCCTTTAACAAGCATCTTTGCATTGCATTCCACTAATTCCATAGCTCTTTTTGCAACCGGGCTGATTGGAGTTTGGACCCTTCGGTTCAGGAACTTGGGCAATCTGTACACATATTCGAGATGGGTTTCTGTACTTGGTTTTGAGCTTTGGGCAAGTCTCATCTCAGCCCAAAATGCTTAATTCTTAAAGGGCTCCTTAGGTTGGGCTGAAGTGTTGGGCACAATATACTTCTTACATAGGGAAGAGAGATTTGACTTCACATAGTTTTGTGTTTACTGTTCACTTTTATCAGTGAACTGCACATTTCAAGAATATACTTTTACAAGGAACCTTGCAACTGAGAGGACATAGCCCACACAGGTCTGTTCTTTAATTTATCTTTGTAGGCGCCAAGAGAAAACAATGTAAGACACTTTTCGTTGTGAAAACAAAAGTAAAAGTAAACAAATAAAATAATTGCACGATACAAAAATTTATATAGTTCGACATCGTGTTTATGACCATGAAATTGAAGATGATTTTATTATCTTGAAGAATGACAAAATACACTTTAAAGGCGAAAACATACTGTTCCAGACAGTCATACTATTCATTAAGTAAATATTTATACGTTTGTACTAAGGAAATCCTAATTTCACAGTTTTAGGATTATTTACTCGCGCGAACTCCTTATCTGAAGTTTGCTAGAGTGACCTATCGTACAAATTCTCTACCTGAGTTTTGGTGGAGTGACCTGTTGCGCATGCGATCATCGAGCGAACTCTCTTCCTGGCAATTCTCTAGTCACAAATAGGATAAAAAAGTTTTCGGCCCAAGCCCCATTGAAAATGTGCAAAAAAACGATAACGCATTCTTGTCGAGCCAAGTCATCAAATTGAGCTACCATAAGAATAGACCGAGATCCACAAATACAACACTTCGATTAAAAATCTAACAAAGTTCAATTCCCCGAGGCTTAGATATATATTTAACTTGCGAAGCATAAAAGGTGAAGAGTTCAAGACATGGCAAAGAAAGGGAGCTGGCATGCATTCGACGGCCTTATTATAGAGAAAAGTCTTATTGCAAGCGAGTTCGCGCACCAAATCACACACTGATGTTAACATGTAAGGCATTCGTTTAATGAAACGGTACGAATCGAAAACGAAAATGATTTTCATGAGACATGATTTTTTTTTCTCTCAAAATTTTTCTTCTTTAAAAAGCCTGACGGGTGTGACTTGATCATGAGTTTATATATATATATATATATATATATATATATATGTGGTTCAAAGTTAAAGGTTTCTCTGAGAAAATAAGGCATTTGGAGTCCTCAATTAGTTTTCCTTCCCCTCGGATTCTCTAACGAAATTTGGACAACGTCTATGTCATATGTGTCATGTAGTAATGCGTTTTCGTGCCTATCAGTGCCAATATCGCTTTGATTAAAAGATAATGACAACTAGTACTGTCATATATAGATCGAGGCATGCAATGCAATATAGATCATGTATAGACCCCAATCATCATGGCTCCAGATTAGCACAACTTCAAGCTGTTGTGGTCCAGTTTTTGGTTGTTCTTATTTGTCTCGGATTCCCAAGTACCTATGCATTGTATGGGGTTCATGGCACAAAGTCATAAAGGTTTTGGCCCTGCAGGCTATATTATTAGTGCAATCTCTACAACAAGAAGCCAACCGGATCTAAATTAACTTTATTCTAGCCATTAGACTTGATAAAAGAAATTGAGAATTAAAGATATAAGTGTTAAAGTTTACAAAGATGATTATAAAAGAAAGACTTACATCCTAACCTAACAGGCTTTGCATACCTTATAAATCAGTACTGCTATACAAAAATTATTTATTTATTGTCAATTATTTTATACAAAAATGATTATTTTTTGTTAAAATGAATCTATTCACGTTACAAATCGTCATTTTCATCACAAATAATTTTTTATAAATATTTAAATTTTCTTGTAGTGAATAAAAATAGTTTTATAATTTAATATAAGAGAAAATTAAACCATGCATGACGTCATGAATTTCTATAATAAATCTTTAATTGTAGTTCTATTTAATAGCAGCAGCACTAACAATACATCTCCCAGCTCAGCAGCTCATTGCCGTGGCACTCAAACCAGTCAACCTCCATTACAGAATATTTCCAGCTCAGCAGATAGTAAACAAACCCGAGAATCTTGAGTATAGTTATGTCCTCTTATGTAAATACACATTGTGATTTGTTTGTAGTGAGGATTCTTGTTGTAACTGCCTCTGACGTAGACTAGCATGAGTGTGCATCATGCACAGCACGTATTTGATAATTTGCCCGAATGTTCTGGGCTCTTCTCATTGTCTATATAAACAACACTATATTGCTTCAATTCAATCAATGAAATATTATTCTTGAGCCTGTTGTCTAGCACTGTTCGTGAACCAAACATTAATTCGATTTTGTTGTGGTCAAATATTTCTCGTGTTCCTCTTTTAGCCAAACAGGATTAAAAGAGGGAAAATGGGAGCATGAACATGTAACAATTTTGGCTATCTATCGATCGACCGACGCTAGCTAGCTAGCTGCGACGATAATTATTAATTTCTTGAGCTATATATATATATATATAGTTTAGTTTTAATTGGTGAAAGATCACTGACTGCACCACCAACCATTAAATTTGCAGAGTTGACTCTGCGCATTCGTTGAAATTAAGGGCTAGCTAGCATTGATCAATAGTTATGATCTTTCATTTTAGTGCTTCCTAGAGTTAAATTTTACAGACTACGTATGCGTACATAAAAATAAAATAACTGCATGTTATATAGAATTTTTCATAATATCTTTCTTTATATTTGCATGATAACGTAAAAGTTGCTTTAGCTCTGATCGATAATATATATATATATATATATATTATATGCAGACAATCTGAAGATTGGAATCATTGGATTCTCTTTTTGCTGTTGGTTTGTGCAACTAGCAGTAGTAGATCAGAGGTAAATTAAAGAAAAGAAAAACCAACCAATTGGAATAATTGAAGATTGAAGAATATGAGATAACTGGGACCACCCTCTGAGCTTGCAGCTTTGCATTTATCTCTTTGCTTGCGCTTCCCGATCATTATTCATTATAGGATTCTATAAAATTTTAAAGCTTTTCTTTCGTTTTCATACGGGGGCCGGGCAGGGAGGGGGTCCCTGAGCAGATCAAGGCTGAAAATTATCTTGGTCATCTTCTGTGCTGATCAGTCCTCCATGTGCGCTTCAAATCATCTACTTTGTCGAGCTTGGCTATTATATATGCCATTGATTAATTATTAATTAATATAATATTAATATATTATCACTATATTATTATATATTATAATATATATACTATATTATACAGTAAAAATCAGACCAAAATCGACAAAATTAAAAGTACTGATTTAAAGATACAATCGCTGTGACCTCAATTTTTTAAAGTTGTGTTTGGATGTTGAAGTGAGTTGAATTGAGTTGAGTTGAGATGATAAAATATTGTTAGAATATTAGTTTTTAATATTATTATTATTTTAAAAATTAAAAAAATTAAATTATTTATTATATTTTATATTAAAATTTAAAAAAATTATAATAATAAATTGAGATGAGTGGACTCGCTCTAAATCTCAAAATTAATATTATTACGTTCTAAAATTATATCCAAAACCGAATCAGACCGATTCCATCCGGTCAAAACTGATCAAAAGACATTTTGTAGAGGCTAGGGGGCCGGTCAGCATCACCGCCAGCTCCTAATCCACATCGAGAAACGTGCCAATGGAGCAATGAGATAATCAAACGTGATAGTGATAGTGACTAGTGAGTTCATCATTGGGATCTAACCAAAGCTGGAATAATATTTGATGTATGTTCGATCCCCAACCTCCACTACTTCACTATATATATCCCATAAAGCCACCGGAATATCTCACCGCCGGCAGCAACTGCTTTGGTGGAGGTGGTTCTGACAAATGTCATGTGATTGTGGGGTTGCATGCATGTTCTTTTTATGATCAGAAAGTAAAATTTCAAGGCAAAATCAAATATAAAGTTTCGGTCAAAAGAATCATACCGCGTAGCTTTGATGACAAGTGGTTCATGCACCTATTCGTTCATCTACTCCCTCAGGGATCTGAATATCTAATTTGTTATTTTCACCTACTTAAATTTTAGAATAAATAGTAATTTCACATTATATTGGAACTATATATAAATATAAGAGAGAGTTATTAAGTTTAAATTTTGACTCTAAAATACTCTATTCAATTTAATTAAATATTTAATATGTTGAAACTACTCATTAAAAAAAATCTAGACCAGACTTAAAATTTTAAAATAAATAATAATTTCACAGCATGATATCCAATATGAACATTTAGAATTGAGATATAGTGATTAGAGGCAGCCCCACTACGATGGGCGGTCCTTATCAGAGATAATAAATACATTCTTAAATGAATTCGAGACTTTTCCATGTTTCCATTAGTAAAATACTGGTCACAACTTGCTATATAAAGCCCTTCCACTTACAGCGAGCGGCCTCCTAGATTGGTGGTCGGTTCCGGATCGAGATAATCCCACATGACTTTCTATATATTACTATTTTATTCGTTCCTGCTCCTTATCTCTGTATATAACAGATAAAACCCTAACTCTCTTGCAGTTCATTCTACTAGTGCTCCCCCATACCTCTGTAGCTCTCTCTCTCTCTCTCTATCCCTCTCTGTGTTCGGTGCACAAAAGGGCGTGTGAGAAATTAACCATGGATGTTGACATGCTAAGATCATCGGCAGGGGATCACATGGACATGATGACAATGATGATGCAAATGGAAAAGCTTCCCGAGTTCTGCGACGCTTTCCATGACACTCCCACATACCCCGCTGAAATCGAATTCTCCGATGGAAGCACCAGCAGCGTTGCCACCACGCCACCCATTTTTCACAGCTCCCCAAATAAAATGGCTCCACCCACATTGGAAAACCCACCTGCATCCCTACCATTCATGGGAAGCACTCCAACCATCCACGAGCCCCTGAGTCTGAGACCACCCGATCAGAGATTCAGGAACAATATTGCTTCTTCCGGTACTGCATTATCGCTTCCGAATAATTCATATCATGATCAGAAGAACTCGTCAATGGTAGAAATGAGAGAGATGATTTTCCGGATAGCAGCGATGCAACCTATTCTTATAGACCCAGAATCTATAAAGCCGCCCAAGCGCAGGAACGTGAAGATCTCTAAGGATCCACAGAGCGTGGCAGCGAGGCACAGAAGGGAAAGGATAAGCGAGAGGATAAGGATTCTGCAAAGACTGGTTCCTGGAGGAACAAAGATGGATACGGCTTCGATGTTGGATGAAGCCATACATTACGTGAAGTTCTTGAAGAAACAAGTGCAAACGTTGGAACAAGCCGGGACAAAAAGGACAGTTCTGGGCGTTGGTTTTCCAGTTGGAATGAAGAATGCCAATGTTGTGAGTTACTCTAGTTTGGCAAAAGCAGCCTGCTCAAATGGTGCTGGGGTACTCTATCCAAATGCCCAGCAGCTCGGTCATGAGAGGGACTTGGTGGGATTCATGTAAAAAAAATACTGTTGGTTTCTTCCTAAATGGATTCTTACTTATTACTGTATGAAAGAACATTAATATAATATTCTCTAATTAATGCATGGTTGTTGATCATCGTTAATTAATCTCAGCTTTAAATTCTTGATGAGGCGTAGTACTACGTGATCAGTTAAATTATCATCCTCACATGCATGGCGCATGGAAATTAACATGCTGATCAGATTAAGAGATTCATAGAACTATGAAAAATGATAGTTACAGTTTTAAAGTGTTTAAATATTTTTGTGGACTTATTTTGAAAAAAATTGGATAAATTTGATACTCACATGAAAAATCATTTTTTAAATAATAGATTTCAATTTTTTTCAAAGGGAATACGCGAGACTTGCAAACCTTACCATAACTATATCTAGGATTACTTCAATAATTATAGAAGCTAAAAAGGATCATTAACGGGAACTTTGCATTAGGAAACAAAAAAACCTAACAACAACCATGCATTCACTTATTTTTCAGTTTTATTCCTATATTTATATATATATATATATATATATATATATATAATGATATACACCACACTAACTACTATCTCATTTTCATTTTACTATATAAGATGTGATATATTTATCACCATTAGATAATAAAAAATGTGATAAATATGTCACATCTTATATAGTGGAATGAAAATATGATAGTAGTGTTAAATAGAATTTTCCTATATATATATATTTTGTAATCTAGCTTTTTCTTTAGTACTTTTCGATTGCTTAATTATTTATTTTTTCCATCTCATTTTGATACTGGGGCTGGGAGAGGTAGGTTGGCTCCTGAGGCAGGGTCGGATAACACAAGTGTTCATATTAGGCCTGTGCAAAAAACCGTTTGACCCGATCCGTCCGCTTGACCCGACCCGACCCGCATAGAAAAATTGGTTTTAACTGCATCTCAGGTTCAACCCTTACAACCCGCCTCTTAAAACATGAAATCCTAGCCAGTCACCTCCCACTTCTCTTTGCATCGCCTCCATTTCCCCCATCCCCACTTCTCTTCATTGCATACTAGTAGAACTCATTATTGCACTGAGAGTCATAGAGCATGGGGAAAGTGAGGAGGCCGATGCTTCAATCAACGAGAGCATCGCATTCCATCTCAAAACTCAATCCAGGTAACCATTGATTCAGCTTTTTCGACAATAAAACCAAATGCTTCGTTTAATTTCCGTTAAGCTACCCCAACAATTAAGTTGCAGAGCTTCACCAATCTGCCATGGCCACTAGTACTCAACTCCTCTCTCAAGCCCATCTCAGACCCCCCTAATTCCATGGACCCAAAATCTCTTACAGTTTCCTTCCTCCAAAACTCGTGTGGGTTGTCCTTAGATTTGGTCACTTCAACTTCCGAGAAGCTCAACATTGAGAACGTAGAGAATCCCAACTCCGTTCTTAACCTGTTGAGGACTCACGGTTTGACGCAAAGAGTATAAGCTTTTCTGAGTATAAGCATTTCTTCGACATTAGTGGAAAGTAAATATATTTGTTTGTTTGACTCGGAGATGTCGATACTTATGGAGTCAGGACACACCCAAAGTTCAAACCAATTGCCAAGTTAAGAGAAGAAAATTACAGGTTGAACCCGACTAAAAATCGTCAATATGCGGGTCAAGTCGGATTGGTCCAAAAACATGGACGGGTTACAGGCCTAGTTCATATGTCTCAAGGGATCATGCATGCCTAGCTGATCATTAATTACCAATTACAGCTAGCCACTTTTCTTAATTATCCTCCAAAACAATCAAAACATAAGAAGAATAAAATATAAAATTAATTTATGGTCAAACCGCATCTAGCACAAATAAAAGACTATTATATCATGACATACATATCTCACTTCTTAGTCTCAAGTACGTACATATACGTACCCAAAGATCGAAGCTTTGATTATAATTAGGTGCTAGACCTCCTCTCCTGTATATTCACATGAGCAACGCTAATACTCTTACTCTTATCCTAATCTTATCTTATTATATGATGATCATAAGACATTATTTACCAAATATTAAATTTTATATCAATTTAAAAATTAGGAGTTGATCTAATCGTTGGTGAATATTATTGTCGATCACATAAACAATATTTGGTGGGATGAAAATAGAAGAGTTTTGCTAACTATTCATTATCCTCACATTCACGTACCACACTTTTTTTTATTTCTTTTTATGTTCTTAAACTAATTGATTTATTCTACTTTTCTTTCATACACTATACATTTGACAAGAAAAAAAATATAAAAATATAAAATTAATTATGCATGTATGGTGTGTGGTGTGAGGAATCAGGATGATGAATATAAATTGTTTCAAAATATAATCATCATGAGGATGTAGTACACGGCCTACATAATATAACATTTTCATGAATCTTTATATATATATATTTTCTTATTGTTGCTAGGTTCATAATAAATCTCTATATATATACTAAGACACGCATGCAGTTGCCTATTATATATTTTGGTCTCTCAAGTCGGCAAGTTCATTCATTATCTACTTCTTATTTACTGACACCTATCCGCATGGACCGCATCTATTCCTCTTCTTTTATGACTGCTTGGATAAAATAATACTCAATTGATCCCTTTGTGAATAATTAAAAAGGATTTATTTTCACATCGCGATTGTTGAGTGCGACTTATAACTTGGTCCCGTTTGGTTGTTAAATTTATTTGAGTTTAATTTAGTTTAATTTAATTTTAAGTTAAGTCTAATATTTAAACATTCAACTATTAAATTATTAAATTCATCTCAACTCAAAACATATTTATCGTGAGACTCATAATCTTTTTTAATTCAACACTTCTTTACACTTGAGACACATAACCTTTTTCAACTTCAAATAAATACCTCTAAACTCATCTTAACATCCAAACACATTTAAATTCATCTTAGATAGACCCCATAAAACTTATTTTACTATCTTAACTCATTATTATTCCTAAAGAATTCAACTTAACTCAACATCTAAATACAGTCTAGTGGCTTAATTTGTCGTCCTCCTATCATCATGATCAACACAAAATTAATTATGACATGTTTTGAGTTTAATTAAACCAACAGGAATTAATTAATGATCGTGAATTTAACTTAAAAATGAATGAGTACCTGAATATATCATCATCAAATCATCAAATATTGCCTAAAAGCTTAAGCTCCCAAAATCAATATTAGTGGATATATATATATATATATATTAAATTTATATAAGTTTTTTTTTTCTTGTTCTTTTTTTATGTGATCGATCGGTATGTGAAGGAGAAGATATAACATCATGATGTCCAGGAAGCTTAACAACATGATACTGATCTGATCTTTTTCGCCCTTGGCTAAGAAAAAAGTGAAATAAAATGAAGATAGCTGGGGGGTAGGATGGAGCAATCGACTATATAATATCTATATATATATATATATATATATAAATATATATTAATATTTTGACAAGAGTTCACATTTGTGTCAACTATCATTTTATTGCATTTTTCTTACTAATTTGTATTAAAATATTTTATTCTAATTGTTTTTTTTTCTCTGATCTGATTTATTTACTGAATAAGAGTTTATACAGGTTTCATCATCTTTAATTTTTTTTTTTAATTAGGATTTAAAGGTATGGAAATTCGAAGACATGTCTCGTGAGAGAGTGGACATGAAATCCCACCACTATAAAACGACATTTCATTTTATTTATTTTTTCTGTTACAATGGGCCCTCATAGCAGGCCATGGACCGTGCAATGTTCTGTAATTTGTATATGCAAAATGAGAGGAGCTGCCCAACCTATATATACCCAACCCACATTAGGATGGCCTCCACCGTTTCACGCCTTCTCGACCCAAACTCAAACTGAATAGACCAGATGGAGCTTCGGTCCATAGTGGAATGTGCCGTATGATTTTCGGCCCAATTGTGGCCCATAATTACAAAACAACAATACAAAGGCAGATCATAAGCTGCAGTAACATGTCTGTACGAGTACGACCAACTAAAAATTTATAAAAGACAAAAAAAATCTCTAAAGTATCGGTAAAAATCAACGCATCTCATCTTATCTCAATTTATTAATATTATTTTTATAAATTTTTATATAAAATATAATAAATAATTTAACTTTTTCAAATATTAAAATAATAATAATATTAAAAAATATATTTTTATAATATTTTATTCAATTTTTAACTTAAATCATTGTTCAAATCCCACCTAAGAGTAGTGCTACATTAACTGATAATTCAACCGAAGATTTAAATGCAAATGTACCTTTTTTCTTCTTCTTTTCTTAATCATTTTTATATCTCTTTAAACATTTTTAAAAAATAAAAAAATTAATTAATTAATATTCACTTTTTTAATCATCAAATAAAAAAATTAAAAATTAAAAAATCAATCGGTCACTTTTATATGTTCAACTAACATTTTCCCTAACAATAATAAGAGATATAACAGTTTTTGAAGACATATTTTCGACAAAATTAAGGTCCCGTTTGGAACTTGGACAGTCTAATCTAATTTTAAATTGAATCAAACATCTAAACATCTAATTCATCTTAATTCAAAACCTATTTACACGTAGGACCCATAACTTTTTTTAACTCAATACCTAATTATATATGAAATTTATTATTTTTTTCAACTTCCTATAAATAGATATAAAATTATTTTAATATTCAAACACATTTAAATTTATCTTAAGTGATTTTTACAAAACTTACTCTACCATATCAACACATTCTTAATTATTAAAAATTTAACTTATATCAACTCAACTCAATATCATTCGGTGCCTAAAAGAATATAAAGACGCACAGATTGCATACTAAAAAAATTAATGGAATTAATAATTTATAGAGAAAACTGAAAACATTAGCATATTTACTGTGTCCGAAGGGAAATTTTTTCAAACAATGTTTTTTGGTAGAGAAATCGGTCGTTAGAATATTTTATTGTTTTTAGTTTTGTTTTTGTCCAATATCGAGTTGGATTATATATCATCTTTATGTCTAGACAGGAATCCAACCACTTTGACTATGATAATATGACCTATTCTTCTTCCACATGAGATGTCCAATGACTATTCACGAGTAGACCCATGTTTTTCACGAGTATTGGTGGGTCAATAATTTGAGCAAACCAACGACTTTGGAGGACAAGTTAATGATGACAGAAATTAAGGGCAAGAATTACTATTCAAACATATAATTAATTAATAACGTTGATCGGGACACGTACATGATGTTTGGTCCATACTTATGTCTTGTTCCTGATTGATGTCTGTGATCTATCAATTATTTAATTGCACCCTTTTAACTTAAAAAGATTAAAAAAATATCTATTTGTTTGGATATATATATATTTATATATAAATAATTTTTTATATAATTATAAAATACATAAATACTACGTAATCGTTTTAAAAAAAAATAATATTTATTATTAAAAAATTAATTTTTTAATATAAATTTTATACTTTATTTTTTTTTAAATAATTACACGAGAGTTTTCAAATATTTTTTCTCTTAAAATATATAGATTTGATATTTAAAATTCTTATGTTATGCTTGTTTTAAATATGAAAATTAATATAATTATCATTTATGAAAAAAATTAAAATTAATTCAAACACTAAAAAAGGGGCCACGTACAAAACTTCGTTAAAAATCTCTATGTCTGATCTGTTTGTTTGTTTTTTTTATTCATAATTATCGATCGTTCCATTATTTTTGTATAATGCTAATCATAACTCTATTTTTTCCATTTTAAAATTCTTACAGAAAATAATGACGAAGGACTCTGACCATAGATCACATCATGGATGAAAGAAAACATCATTTTATAAGCAATGAATATATGCAGGACCAATCACGTGGGCACGAAAAGTTAATTGGACATTAGCAAGATGATCATTAACGTCTTTTCCTTCCTAATGGGCGCATATATATAAGAATAAATATTATATATAGAAGTCACTGTTTATAGCAGTCAATTTTGTATTTATGATGTGTCAAAATCTATACTACATATTTATTAAATTTAAAATTAGAGATGGATGGGAGAGAGGAGAGAAAGAGAGAGCAGAGATGAGAGAGAGAGCGAGAGCAGAGATGAGAGAGAGCTAGACGAGCGAGAGAGAGAGCAAAGATGAGAGAGAGCGAGAGAGAGAGAGAGAGAAATCGAGATGAGAGAGAGAGACGCTAGTGAGAGAGATAAGAGAGAGAAGCCGCTGCGTCTGAAGGAAGGAAAAAAAAATGGATGAGAGCCATCCACGTAATGTGTGTATTGTGTGCACCACTACAGTAGATGCTGCCTAACACTTCTCATATAAGAAATTGTGAAAGATGTTGACATAATTTATTTTTTCGCGTGCAAGATATTATACAGTACATTAAATACATGATGATTGTCCTCAATGTACATAAGAACCTAATAATGGCTTTTAATTTGGGAATTGGAATTAAGGATTTCATAAACTAAAGAAAAAATAAAAAAGTTTGGGAAAATTATTTGGTTCGATTGGATATAGAAGACATATCACATTATTTCATATCATCATTATAATTTTTTTAAATTTTTACATAAAATATAATAAACAATTCAAAATTTTCAAATCTCAAAACAATAATCATATTAAAATATAATATTTTATTTAACTAATATAAAAATGTCTCGTTTGAATTCAAAACTCACATCAACTCATCATTACAATTTTATCAAATTCACACATAAAATATAATAAACAATTCAAAATTTTCAAATTTTAGAACAACTTTTCCATATTCCCATATAAAATATAATAAACAATTCAACTTTTATTCTACTATTTACAAACCATCTCAACTCATCTCTTAATACAAATCACTCCACTCATCTCATCTCACTATCCAAACGAGCCTAGGGTTTATAAATTGGATTTAGCCTCTATATATTTAGTATAATAATATATAATCTGATACATATATAATAAGTTTGGTTTCTATATATATATGGGAAATTTTTTCTATGTTTGGAAAAATGTGACAAAGATAGATCATATATCATATATAATTTCCTGAAAAATAAATGTATATTTTGAGAATTCTTGCAAGTTCTTATTTTAATATTATTTGTTCTCTAGCTAGATAATGTAAAGATAAATACAAATTAATTGAAGAATTAACTAAGAACTTCCACTAATTTGAGAATTCTTGAGTGCATCTTAGGGACTATTTTTTTTTTAAATAAGATATTTAAAATTGGGACGCGGGTATTATTAATATGAGAACAAAAGGTGATCACTGTATTAATTGTATGAATGGCCTAAACGACAATGAGTCCAAAACAGAACAGAATAAATTATAAAAAGGCGAGATCAACTAAATATAAATGTATATAACCCTACAGATTTTTTCAAAACTTTAAAATTGGAAATCTATTTAAATATTGGAATCCATATTATCTTTGCACTTTAAACTTTAAAGCCCTGTGATTAGGTCAAGTATGACTGATCTTACTCCTTACTCCTTAGAGCCTATAAAAGATAGTTTTTTTAGGAAGCTATATAAAAGACATACCAATAGCAAAATGATTAAAAAAAAGTGTTTAAAAAAGTTAAAATGATAATTTTATTATGTAAAAAACTAAAATATTGGTGTTTTAGAAGAATTATGATAAAAAACTATGCAAGTTATTTGAGTCTGGCTTTACATCAGTCTGCACTCTTCATATACTTTATGTGATGTCCTTTGTTTTTTTTTTAACTCAACTCATTAAATATGTTGTGATTGCAGCCAACAATAAATTGATGTAAATAATCAAATTATTTAAGTTGTACGTGCTACATTGTCTATAGCCTGAATACTGCATGTCGTACGTTCAATATAAATACTATACAATCACATAGAGGTGTATGATGATGGGGCAATGCTATATAATTTTTTCAATCTTCACATATAATATTTTTTAAAATTTTAAAGTTTTTATTATTATTATTATTTTCGTTTATTCTTTTTAAATTAAATTAAATTTTTTATTTATTATTTAAATATTAAATATTTAATAAAAAAATAAAAATTAAAAAAATGTGATGAATAACAATAGTAAGAGATTTTTTCATCATGTTGACCTTAAGAAAGATCGATGGACAGGACTTCAACAATAATTACGATCCTCGCGTGCATGCTTTACTGATCATTCACTTTCCTCGGGAAACAAAAGACGCGTTTTCCACGTTTGGCCTTGATCTGGACAATATCTGAGAAAACAAGAAGAAACTTCAATGAATATAATATTTGAAAATTCTTAGTGTAGTCCCTCGAGAGCATCCACGTCGACTTCTTTAAATAATATTTTATCTTTAAATTTAACTAATTTTATTAATAATTAACCTATTTAAATTAGTCAAACACTCTTCATCCTATATATTATTTACAATAATTTCATCTTTTTCTTTAAAGATGAAAAGAACTGTCTTACCTCCAAATATATTATTTATTAATTTCGACTCTCTCTCTCCCGCAATTTCTTTCTCTTTCTTCTTCCCTTTTTCTTTCTTGTGTTTCTTCCTCTCTTCTTCGGCAACCATTCTCTCCCGCGACGGCACTCTCCAGCACAGCACCGCGGCAGCTTTTTTCTAGCACGACAAGCACACGGTAAAATTTGAAACTCTAGACTTGATTTTACTCTTGATTTTTATTGTTTGGGTTTGATTTTGTTGATGTTGTTTGGGTTTGATTCGTAACTCTAGTCTTGATTATACTCTTGATTTTATTGTTTGGATTTGATTTTGTTGATGTTTAAGTTTGATTTTGTTGATATTTGTTTGAGTTTCCCGAACTGTCGATCGAATTATTTGGAGCGTGGGCTGAGTTTCTTGAGTTCTCCTGAAGTTGCATTATGGTCTCGGATAGTTTGAAACATGTTTGTAAGTTTGCATTATGGTCTCAAATATTTCCTGCTTTGCTTCCTTCTATCTCTACCTTTTTGATGAATTATGAACGCGAGATTGAAACAAAGAGATGCTCAAAAGTAAGCACCAAAAAATATTACCAAATAGCTACAATATAAAGTTACAAACAAAAAGGGAAGATGAGGAAAAATGAGGAAAAATGAAATCTCCCAATTGGATGCAGTCATCTAATCAAAATTCTTTTTGAGGAGCTGAATCTCAACCCATATAGGGAAAACTAAATGGCATCAGTAATGGATTTGCTCCATTGAAAAGGGAAAGTCAAGTATAGTTGAAGTGCATGAAATGACCTTTAAAAAGCTACAATCTAAAAAAAAAAAAATTGAAAACAAAATATATGGAAAATCCTTTAGGTACAAGGCATGTTGTATGCAATCTCATTTGAATCCTTCAGGTTGATATAACATATTGGAACATCATTTCAACTCAAAAGCTTAAGCCTGCAGTTTCAAATATATTTATGCCATATCTATCAAGCCTTCGTGAATGCTATCCTATGTAAGATTTAATCCACTTATGCCCAAATGATTATATACCTCGATAAAATCATCAAATCAAAAAAATAAGTTCGTGAGAATAAATTATCGAGGAGCAAAATAGCACTAGATTCAATTTACTTCCATCTAAACAATAAATGTAGCTAAGCATGCCAACCCAAGTACCACAGTGCTAAGTGAATCCTTCAATGATCAGTTCCATTTTTCTAAATGGTTGGTCAGCTCATTCGAACGTATTTCTTGTTTGTAAATGTTAGCCCTGCTTGTAATGTTTAATATACCTGTTTTTTTGAAAGGAAGTATTGTCTTTAAGCAATGGTTTGATTAGACCTGCTTGCATGAGATTATGTGTGAATACTTGAGATTGTGGTTGCTGTTCAGTAGCAGTGTTTATGAGTCTAGTCCATATTTTTTTACAATTATACTTGAATTAAGGATGGACACCACATTTGAAAAAGATCCATTTTTTACCACTCTATTGCAAAGTGGTGAACAAGGGAGATCCACAACCGTAATGACTAGTAGCCATAATAATATTGGACTCCAAGTAACACTATTGGAAGGTGAAAAAAGGCCACCTAGTAAGAAAACACAAAGAGGTGTGTCTTTCACCGTAGAGGAGGACAATCTCCTCGTGTCGGCTTGGCTCAATATTAGCATGGATGCTATACGGGGGACGGATCAAAAATATTCTCAAATGTGGGAAAGAATTAGCAATTATTACAATTAACATAAAAATACTAGCATGACAAATCGTTCTGGGGGGTCATTGACCAATCGATGGTTGGTGATCCAAAAATGCACAAATAAATTGTGTGTTGCTGTGGCTCAAGTAGAATCTTTGCATCCAAGTAGTGTGACAAAGCAGGATAAGGTATGAGTTTCTAACTAAATTTTATTCTAAATCTTCTTGTTGAAATTCTATTCTCACATTCTTGTTACATTCGCATATTTAGATTGAAAGAGCTAAAATCATGTATAGAGAGACTGAGAAAGCCACATACAACATGGAACATTGCTGGTGTTTGATTAAGTATAAAAAACTACATGATGAAGCTGCTAAAGTGAATGAATTGTTTAACAAAAAAATGAATTAAGCACTTAATTATGTATTGGTTTTTAGTATTTGACTCGATGTAAAATTCTGGTATTTTACACTTGAAAAGAGTTGTAATGCAGCTGGTCCACATCATAAATTAATATATCAAAATCTTACTCCTCTCATATCTTATTTATGTTGCAGGGTATTATGGGAAAGATGTTAAAATCACATGGATATTATTGAAATTACCCGCGATTGACACAGCAACTCCCAAAAAGGCTTTAGAAACCCACGCATAATGCTAGTGGCTTGAAAACAGATGAGGACACACGGATTGTGGCTTCAAACCATGGCAGGAAACTCACGCGGAATGAACCTGGGCTAGATCGAGCGGCTTGAGAAGACGACGCACTGCAGGGACGCGGTAATGCGTTGCAGAGAGGGATCGTGGCCTCACTGCGGGCAGACACACTCACGCGATGAAACGACGCATTGCAGAGGAGGGCTGGAGATGAAACGCAGGGGCTGGAGACACAAAACGCAGGAGCTGGTAGAAATGCAGAAACACTGGGCATGAGGCTCAAAACGCACGAAGAGGAGTGTAAAACGCAGAAAGAGGGAGGAAAACAGAGAGTATAAAAAGAAATATTCTTCGTGCGCCGCGGGGGGATATTTCTCTTTCGGGTTTATTTCCTTCAGCTGGTTCTTCTTCTTCGGTTTTTGGGTTTTCTCATTGTCCCTGTGAATTCGATCTTGGGATTTACCCTTGTATTACTTTGATAGCTTCTACGCTTGGAAGTCGAAATTAAAAGCTGATCAGTGTCTATTGAGACACAACCAAAATGGCAACAACATGTATCCATGTTGTCTATGAGAAGGAAACCACATCGGAAAAGCCCTACTATGGCTGAGTCAACGCGATAGATGACAACGTAGAGGTCTTTTTTTAGAGACCTCCAAGCAAGAAGGCTAAGAAAGAAAGGGAGAGAAAAAGGAAGGCTGCAGAATCTTACGATTTAGAATTTGTTGAGGCCTTAAATTGCATGACAAATGATAGAGCTATCTTCATGTCTGAAAGAAGACAAGCGACCAGTAAATTAGATGATGATATGGCTCAATTACTAGCGGAGAAAAAGATGAGAAATGATACGGAGAATAGGAAAATCGATATGTAGATAATGAAGATGGATCTTGCTGGCATGAATGGAATGCAACGAGAGTATTTCTTGAATATTCAAAAAGTGGTTTTTGAGAAATCCATGAAGCGATTTTCATCTCCATCTCTATCTTCATCTTTTGAAGATGTGTAACCTTTTGTTGGTAAAACATTTTGGGGTTGTTTTGTATATTGTGGTTGTATTTGTTTTGGTGTTGTAGCCCATGATTATTTTGTAACTTTTTGTTATTTTGGATCACAAATATGGGTGTTTGAGAATGTGGGCAGCAACTAAGATGGCAGCCTCTAGGATGTTCATAGTTTTATAGGTTGGTTACCACCCTATTCATTACTCTTATTTTGCATTAGTTGTTATCAAAGCCTTGTATAGCATTCAAATGACGGCAGCCAAGCATACTGGCAAAAACAAAATTTGTGAGCATCCTGTTTGTGAGTTTTCTTGCAACTGGCAATGGGATTTGCTTGCAACCTATTTGTGAGCATAATCTTCTTTACATTGAGTGATGATATTCGTGAGAATTGGCTTGGTTGCATTGAAAATCGATGGAATTGTTTTGATAATATTGATATCGTGTGATGAAATTTTATTTATTAGACTGTGAAAATGAAAATGAATATGATTGTTGGAGATTATAGGAGGTTATGAAAATAGAATTAATTAAAAAATAAAAATTAATTATAAAAATATAAAAATAGAAAATAATAATATTTTATTATTATAGAGAGTGTGATAACTAATCCAATGTAGTCTTTAAGTTTTGAATAATTAGCTAAAAGTGAAAAAATTACATACTAGTCAAAATTTGAAGAATAAAATAACCAATCCAATGCCAATGCTCAAGTCACTATAAATAAAATTATAAATTTTTTAATTTTTTTATTAATGATTAAAAATGTTAAAAAATACTTAAAATAAAATTAAGAACAAAAATGAAAAATTCATAACTAGCTGTACAAATATTATACAAATAAGTAAATTTATGACGTCATGATAATTTTTTTTTTACATAAACACTGGGCGGCCCGCTTCATGACCCATAATATATATATATAGATATATATCATGGTAATATATATTATACAAATAAGTGAATTTATGACGTCATGATAACTTTTGGTAGGGTACAATGCTGCTATATATATGAACATTTTTTAATTATTAATGCAGATTCCAAGTAAATTAAAAAAATATGGAAAAGGATAGCCCGTGATTGTGACCATACATGTGTAAAGGATGAGTTGTGCACAGCAAGACTGACCCTACAATGGCAAAGACTACCTTTCAATTTAACAAAAGAATCGGTACCGATTGTCATCTATCGATCTATATATTTTAGCATTGATCAAAACATGCGTTACTGAACACTATAAAGTATATTTAGTTTAGCCATCATCTCTGATCAGGACAGAATGATGAAAATATATTATAATTGTTTTTCATAATATAGGTAACAGGCCAACATCTATCTACTTTTTCTATCCATTATATATATATAGGGTTTGAAAGCTTAGTTGAAGGGACATCCAAACATAAAGCAAAAGATCACTTTATTTTGCTTCGATCTGTAATTAGCAGATACAGCGCCTAGCCATGTCCATGGCTGCCGCTACTTGCGACAAGGGCTTCTCTCGCAGTTATATGATACTGAAACCAGAGGAAGTGCGTTTCTTCGATCTCATTCACATACTGTTTTCCAGTGACGTAGGGAAAAGGGACTTTGTGGACAGCGCTGGTCCTGATGGCACGGAGGAAAGCTTTCATCGGAGGTGGCTCATATTCGTCTCCATAGTTGCCCAGAAATTCCTGCAATTTGTGGCAAAGCCGCTGGGATTTGTTGGATCGGTGATTGAGACGTGGCTGAACCTTGTTTCAAGTAATCGCAGCTTGGGTAGGCTTTTCCTAAATCTCTTTCAAGGTCAGTCCTCCTCATGCTGTGCTATTAATTCCTTGCTAGCCAGTCTCCTTTATAAACATTCTACGAGATACATATGTTTCTATAGAAGTGTTTAGGACGCAAAAAAATATTATAGTAAATAACATATCCGCGCCTGTTGATGATTGATATAAAGGTATCAGCAGTACTACTCATATCTGCAACTAATCTGCATATGCATTTGTGCATGGAAAATCGATGAATCCATAATTGCCATTTACTACATTTCAAATTACGAGTATTACCAGTATTGGTGTGTTGTTTTTGTCCTTCGTGCCTGGTTTGTTTGAGAGAAAGATCGAGAAAGAGAAATTAGGGAAAGGGAAAGGGAAAAGGAGGCCATGAGGTGAATAAATCCTGATCTCCGTGGGATTGGATTCTCAGGGCATTCGGAAGAATAGTAGTAACAAAGCAGGCCTGATCATTGATTTGAGCTGGAGCACTGGATTCCAAATTAAAAGATAAGGTCGAAGCAGTAGTAGTCACCTCTTAATTATTTCATGATGGTGGGTTACACAAATTTATTAATGTCAATGCATTAATAATTTAATATGCATGCATATACATATACATACATACATATATATATAATATATAATATATTGTGGTAGTTGGGCAAAGGGGACAGATTTATAACTCATAAGGTGCGATCTATTGTATATATAGATAAATTATATTTGTATTTAATTTAATTGTGTAAGTGATCTTGCGCATTTAAAAAAATAGGTAAATTAGGAAAAAATTATTTTATAATAATAAATTTGACTTTTTTTAAAAAAAAGTACGAGACTTGCAATTTCTAAAATTATAACTCGTATATATATATATAATAATAATAATAATAATATATATTCCAAGGCCTTCTTATTTGGTGATCGGTACTACCCCATTTTTCTTTTCTTATATGGCACATAAACATTAATTATGAGGACAATTATTCTCGCACCATCGATATCATCATGATGTTCTTTTTTTAAAAAAAGAAAAAAATAAAAGAAAAAGGAGCTCCAACATATTTATTTTCATCTTTAATAATGGGGCCTATATTATACTAGTTCTTTATTAATTTCTTTGCCGAATTGGTAATTTGTTGCGTACGTATACGTTGAAGTGGAAGTACTACCACCTTTCAGATCGACGTGTCCGATCATCAGAATATAATGATAAGATGGATGCTATTCCTTTAGTTAAAAGTATGAGATTCTTTCGTCCTTTTATTTTATTAATCTAATCATTTTAAATAATTAAATTTATATGTTTTATTCCAAATGAATAATATTCAAAATCTCAAATGATCAGATGAAGAAATTAATTCTTCGACAATAGATCGATCAGTTGGTGAATTAACTAAGTATTGCATGGTTTTAGGTGCTGGCCGTTAATCATGTACTTTTGCATGCAGGGAGTGTGCAAAAAGTACCGGATAAATCATCAGCAAATTTCTTGTCGTTTATTGGTAATTTGGACAAGCGATTGGAGTTGGACTGTAGCATCAAGTGTGGAGATGGTAAGTATCATGCGGCACTGTCTATGATGGCCTCTAAAGCATCGTATGAGAACAGATCCTATCTCGAAGCTACGGTCAAGGATCAATGGAAGGTATAGATCTTTGTCTTAAATTCATGTATTTAAGCTGTAATTTTATTCGTTAATGGTGGATTAAGGCATTGATATGTACGTTCGTTCGTGTCTTGCATGCATGCGCAGATGGAGTTCGTGGACTCTTATGATTTCTGGAACGGTAATATATATATAATTCAGATACGCAATTTTCATATAATAATCTGCATGTACTACATACTACTACTTATGTATGCAGATTCATGATAAGAAATAACATCTTACATAATTGATTCTTATAAATTTTGTGAGGCAGATTATCAAGAAAAAGCCACAACACAAGCCTTTGTGCTTCGAGATAAAAACGAAGGGCAGGATACTATTGTTGTGGCCTTTAGAGGAACCGAACCCTTTGATTCAGATGCATGGTGTTCTGACTTTGACATCTCCTGGTATGAACTTCCTGAAGTCGGAAGAATCCATGGCGGCTTCATGAAAGCCCTAGGGTTGCAGAAGAATGTTGGCTGGCCTAAGGAATTAGGTAAACAAGACGACAGCCCCCCAAAATTATTAGCGTACTATGCCATTAGAGACCTGTTAAAAGAACTTTTGAAACAAAACGACCAGGCAAGGTATATATTGACGGGCCACAGTATGGGTGGGTCTTTAGCAATTCTCTTTCCGGCAATATTGTTAATGCACGAGGAGAAATTGTTGTTGGAGCGGTTGGATGGTGTTTATACGTATGGGCAGCCTAGGGTTGGAGATGTAAACTTTGGTAACTTTATGGAAAAACATCTGGAGGAATACAAAATACGGTATTTTAGGTTTGTTTACAGCAATGATCTGGTGCCTAGGTTGCCCTACGATGACAAAACACTGATGTTCAAGCACTTTGGGACATGCCTCTACTATAATACAGCATACGAAGGAAAGGTAATGGATCGGCTTTTTAATTGAGACGATCGATCGATCGATCGATCGGGTGATTCAATGCATATATGCATGCATAGATCAAAATCATGATCAATGAACTATATTATATATATATATATATATATCGTTCATTAATGTGTAATTAATTAATGTATTTTTTTGGGTTTTTTTTTTTTAATATTGCAGATTGTTTATGAGGAACCAAACAAGAACTATTTCTCACCCCTGGGAGCCATTCCTATGATGCTAACTGCATTTCGGGAGCTGTTCAGAAGCTTTACAATCAAGTATACAAGGGGACCGGAGTACAGAGAAAGCTCGCTCCTCAAAATATTTAGGGTAATTGGTTTGATAATTCCAGGAATACCAGCTCATTGCCCACAAGATTATGTAAATGCTACTCGATTGGGACCCTCTGACTTATTTCTCCCACGTCCCAAGGACCCAAAAAACCAATCAAAAGTAGTTCATGAAAACATGACTGCGTGCCCAACACAGTTTTAGGAGTACTTGTTATCATGGCTGGCGTTGTTAGCTTGTCCTGATCATGAAGTAGTATTGCATTATAATTTGGTGTGGTTTGATCTAATTAAGGATGGGATTATGGTATTAAATGAAGTTTTAGCTCGGAAACTGGAAATCGATCGATCCCATGTTTGGAATTAAGTCTGTGCAGTACTATAATATTATTATATGTAAATGATCACCTCGATCAGTACTGCTCCGTCCAGAATCAGTCATATTGATGTATGCATGCCTCCAATAAAATTAGAATTAATTAGCTTATTATTAATTTATTTGTCTGACTTCATTAATATTTCTTCCATTTAATTAGTCACCAATAAAATTAGAATTAATTAGCTTATTATTAATTTATTTGTCTGACTTCATTAATATTTCTTCCATTTAATTAGTCAGCACGCTACATAATCTTTGAAAGATAAAACCTAGTTTCAAGAGATGCAATTTTGCCACTAATAAAACCTAGAGAAATAATTCCAATATTGAAGAGAGAAAAAACAATCACATGGAAGCCATGCATTGACTTTGCAGTTCAAAATCAGTAGTAATGCACCAATTTTCAGAAGAAGAATGATAATATATATATTAACGCAGGTACATCAGTATTGAAACATATTCATGTCTACTTCTTTGCAGGGTATCATTAAGTTGGAAATAGATATTGAATACTTTCAAATTACCAAAAATAGTCTGAGTGAGTGCTAAATTGAGAGTGGTGTTCAAAAATATACAATAGTTTATTAAGAAAGCCATAATGCCTGCATGTTGCAAAAAATCCAATATTATAAAAAAATCAACGTTTAAGCTATGTGAAAAGGAACAATAAAAATTAACTTCAAACATCCAACCCAAGTCATAGATTACTGAGAAGAACACAAGCCACGAGAGTTGGAAAGGATTAACCAGCAATAGGGATTAGTGCTAATGGACCCCAAGACAAGAAGCTCATTCCTTTTCAATCAGTGGGCGACATACACAGGGAAACACCAACGGTACATAAACAGGTCAAGTGTCTAATAAGTTAGGGTTTTCGTTACAAGATAACAATCCAAAATCAATTAATATAGATTTGAGCCTCGAAAATGTAACAAATGGGAAATCATGAGAGTAAGGGGGAAAATTACATATATATATATATATATATATATTCTAGCAAAACATGAAGAAAAAACATAAGAAAAGAAAAATCAAAACTCACAAGGGAGTGGTAGATCAGTAGCAAACCGCGTGGGGGCCATGGGTTGCGAACAAAGCAAGGAACATAGAGAGGGCCTTGGGCTGCTGGGCTAGGCATGGACGAGAAGGGGGCTTCTAACGGAGAACTGGCGATGGTGCCCCTAGCGACGGCGATATAGAGAAATCTGAGATTGAGTCAAGGCCAGATTCGGGGAAAAAGATACTTTCGCCGTGAGAGTTGGGGGAGAAGGAGGAGGGGGTGACCGTCGAGGTGAGGTGGGGTGGGGTCGCTGGCGACGAGCTGTGTGCGGTGGCGTGGGTTGAGGGAGAAGAGGGATTGGAGAGGCAAAGCGAGGGAGGGAAAAAAATGAGGAGAAAACGTAACGCAGGTGGTTTAAATGTAATTTAACTTTTCTAATAATATTTAATTGACTGCATATTTTCTTATGACGACAATTTTTTACAAAATTTTTTGCAACGAAAAAAAATCGCCACAAAAAAGTGAAAAGTACTTTCTAGTGGTTCATCAATTCCAAAATTCGAGATGGAAAGCTTGCGACGATGGGGTCAATTTTATTGCAACAATATTAAAATCATTGGAAAAGGCCTAAATTTTCTAAAAGGTAATTTCCAGCGCTTTTTATTCTCCACAAAAGTAGCTATTGTGGCGATTTCACCATTCGCAGAAAATATAATATTGCTATAGTTTCAAATATTATTTATGGCGATACTAACTCGCCGCAAAAGGTCGAGTAGTTGTTGTAAATACTTAAACAGTAATTTCAGCTATGGGTGAAAACCGACCCATTCGGTTCGATTTTTGGACAAAACCGACGCCAACCGACTAGTAATTTGCGGGGAGAAAACTGGCCGAAACCGATCGACGGAGAGGAGAAATACTGGCCGAAACCGTTGCTTCCTTTCTCTGTAGGTTCCCGGACCGAGCTTCCTCTGAGAGAGTAGAGAGAGAGACTGTTGCAGATGAGAGAGAGAGAGAGAGGATGAGAGCTGGTAAGAACGCGAAGAAGAAGACGTGAGGAAGAAGACGAGGCTATTTTGAAACGGCGTCGTTCTACTTAATTTTTTTTTTATTATGAATTAAACGACGCCGTATAAGTTGTGTTTAAAACACAACTACGGCTTAAAACAAGGCCGTTCCACTTAAGTAGAACAGCGTCGTTTTAAGTTCAAAATATATATAAAAGAAAATAGTTTATTTAGTCGGCTGGTTCAGCGGTTTTAATCTGGTTCGAACTGACGCCGAACCTGCCGATATTGGTTTTCTCTATTTGCAGCCGCACGCTGACCGGTTCTCCACCGGTTTCGACTGGTTGTGAGCTCCGGCAGCCGGTCTGAGTCGGTCTAGGTCGGTTTTTCGATTTTTTGTACAGCCCTAATTTCAGCATCACAATTTTGAATAAATTGTTTTGGATTTCAGCGGCGATGTGAAAATTGCCGTAAATAAGTCTTAATTGTGGCGATTTGTTTTACGCAGATCTTAAAATTGCTGAAAAATACCTTATTTCTTATGGTGGCATTGCTTTCTCGTGAAATAAATAAATAAATAAATATTATGAGCTTATTCAACATGTATATACAAAAGTGTTTTGGTTCAATGGACCCCATCAGAAAAGGAGAATCAACTCGAATCATGACCTCGCTGCAGCTGGCTAGCTAGCTAGCTAGAGTAGTAGAAATTGAAGTTCATATTGTGGTCTAATAAACCGTTAATATTATATATGAGATTAAATGTTACGAGGAAGTTTTAGAGCATCTTTATTGGCTTGGCCAAAGTTGAAGGATGACTAAAATTTAGATAATTTGTATAAAAAAGACCCCACATTGGATTAGGCATCTCTGAAACAATTTAGATTTCAGCTACAGTGCTTCACCAAATATAGCTAACTACAATTGCTTAATCAAACATTAAAATATTAGTTTCTCACTATAAGCAAACAAATTAAATTAATTAGAATATAATTAACATTTAACATTTAGAATATAATTATTATTAACATTTAATAATATTTTTTTTAATATTAATTTAATTAGAATATAATTATTATTAACATTTAACTGGTAGAACTACAAAATGTGATAAAAATAAATTTAATTAATTAATTATTAAAATAATAATATTTTATTATTATATAGAGAGTAAATAGATAATCCAATGTAGGGATTGAATTTAAATGGAATATGAAAATGTAAATTGATGTTATATTAGCTAAAATTTGAAGATGCTTTTGGCCAATCCAATGAAAATGCTCTTACATCGATTACACACATTCATTTAATTAATACATGATTTATTATTTTTTATATTTTATTTAAATACATACATACTTAAGTATTAAAATATAATGATAAAAATGATAAATCACATTTTGAATAAGTTGAAGCATATGATATAAGGCTTCTATATAAAATCTCTAATTATAAGTGTTAGTGCATAGAGTATTCCATTTAAAATGCTTACATAACATAATTTAACTTGAAAGATAAATTTTAAAATCTAAATCTTATAAATTATATCTTATCATTTAAGTGATGTGGATATATAGTGTATTTTTATACATTAGCAAAATAGAATAACTCCTATATATATCCACATTTTTTTTTATCCTAATACAAGGATTTGTTTGGAAATAGATCTAATCTTAAAATTTTTATTTCATCTCCTTTTCAAACATAATCCAAATGCAAAATTTAAAATTTAAAATCTAAATCTTACAAATTATATCTTACCATTTAAGTGATATGGATAGTGAATTTTACACATCAACAAAATAGAATAGTTCATATATATATATATATATATATATAGTTGCATGATGTAGCTAGGCAATTGATGACGCAATAAAATTATTCACACATTTATCAATTGATTATTCTAAACGTCAATTTTCTATAGACATGACAATATATAGGCGTGAGAGGAATTAGAAAAAGAATCTTATATTCTTGGAGAAATTAATTTATGCTTTTACTTGATGGAACATATATTTTGATGTACGTACATTTGAAATTAAGGTACTGATCATGATTTGCCCCGAAATTCACTCTTTGGACGACAATTTTATTTCTAAGAATGTCTAATGCTATAAGGCGAAGCAATCGCAGGCCAACGGCAATCATAATCAATCATATCCTTCGACACCATATAATTATATATATGATAATACTCTCAACAAATCATGTTGGAAAAGCAGGATTTTAATTACTGCATTATCACTTTCCATGCCTAATTAGCATGTCCAAATACTAAAAACAAAAACAAAAGAATTACAGTTGTATGTTTAGATTAATTGAATTGAGTTATGAATAGTAGTATTTTGTAGATTCTATTGAGATGAATTTAAGTTTTTTAGGTTGAGATCGATGAGTTTAACTTTTTAGATTAAAATGTAAGAAATACGTGAAAATAAGTTTAACTTTTTTATGAAAAATTAAAAAAATAATAAATCACATTAATAATTAATTTAAGATAAATTGAGTTTGGTTCAATAATCAATCACAGCCTTACTCCCCAATAACTGTGCACATATATTTTGTGGATCATGGACCTGTATTTAGCTGTTCTTTGTAATAATGTGGTGTGTTTTTTTTTTGGGGTTGATGGGCATTGGCAAAGGGGCTAAGTGGACCAATAATGCAAAGTTCGAGATGAAATGGGCTGTTCTACAATTTGACTTTTATGGGCTGAAGTCCTGAATTTACGCGGGCCTGACTATTTGATTGAGCTGAATTGTAATTAGAGTCCGTTCTTGGGTTTGAAACGTGAGTTTCACACATCACATTTTTAGTTATTTTTTTAATTTTTTTCTCTTATCAAATATGTGATGTATAGATGATGAGTAAAATAATTCAATTATTCTAAAAAGAATAAAAAATAAAAAATAAAAAAATATAATAGCAATCGTGATGTATGGTGTATAGGGTTTATGAATAGCAATGCTCTATTAACAAGAGTTAGTTTTGCTACATATCAGCCACTGTTCACATCACACACCTCACACCTATAACTTTTCATAGGATGTGAGGGCGCTTTTCATAAAGTGTAGGAGCATTTTTCATAAGGTGCGGAGTGTGAGATGATGAATGGTGGCTGGTGAGAATAACTTTTCTATTGCCAATTAGCATGTAACTATTTGATTTTGATAATAATAATTTGTATAAATAGATTCAGATTAAAGTAATTCTACATACAATCGTGAAGTGTGTAAACGCTACGTAGTCGCTTTGAAAAAGAGTGTGATCCACTATTAAAAAATTAATTTTGTCATGTAAGTCCTATATTTTATTTATTTTTTTCAAAATGCGACGGTTACACAATTCACAGTTACAAATATATTTTCTCTTCAAATTAGCTTATATTTGATCGTCTTGAAAAATACTTGGCATCTTGATGTAATGGAGATTGCCCATATCTGTTTTCTCTCTTTCTATTTGGAAGTTGATTTTTGGTCCATTCTTTACAAATATTTATCATCTTTCATCTATCCAAACAATAAATTGTGAGGTTCTTGACATTATCACTTATTAATGTTAGATATATTCATAGGGTATGCAAGTTCTAAGAATTCTTTTTGAATAAAACGAAGTCCACCATGTAAAAGTTAAATTTTCATGTGAGTCTCGTATTTTTTTTACTTTTACTTTTTATAAATGAAATACACAAGACTTGAACAGTTCAGACTGTATAAATAATTTTTCCTAAAAACTATTAAAATGCTTAATTGCGTTTTTCTATTCTACAAAATCAAACCAAAGTTCCATTGTGGTAATTATCATGTCTTGATAACAGCGTTAGTCACACTTACAGCATGGCTAAGCATCTTTCTGTACTATATTAGTCATATGCCGTAAAAGAAGGGAACCCATAGGCCATATCGGTACATACCATTTGCAAGTTTTCCCTTCTTTTAGAACCTTCACAAAACCATCCTTTTTACAATTTTCAATTAATTCTTCTTCATTTCTTCTTCATTCATCGTTTGTTTTTAGAAATGAAATGAGATGAGTTGAAATTAAAATTAAAAAGTTGAATAAAATATTGTTAAAATATATTTTTTGATATCATTTTTATTTTAAAATTTGAAAAAGTTGAATTATTTATTTTATTTTGCGTGAAAATTTAAAAAAGTTTGTAATGAAAATTTTATATTGTAGTGTTAAAAGAAAATTAGGCCTTAGAACCTCAAAGATGAACATCTCCTTTCAGGAAACCTATGTCAAATTGGTCTGAATACCCTTTCCATAGGGTTTGCTTTCATTATATAGAAAGGATTTACATATTGATTGCCAGAATTCTAGCATCTAAAAAAATATACAAGGTAAGTATTTTCAATCTTATTTACATGCTAATTATCTGCTAAATACAATCTAGATATGAAGGAAAAACATTCCTAAAATAGTACAAATCAAATCCCGTAACATCCCCTCTCAAATTGATGTTGGTAGATCAAGAAGTATCAATTTGTCAACCAAGAACTGATGCAGGTGCCGAGAAAGAGCTTTGGTGAATATGTCTGCAGTTTGATGTTCAGTTGAAATGTGAGGAAGAGTAATCACATGTTTGTCAAAGGATTCACGTATGGAATGACAATCGACTTCGATATGTTTCATACGCTCATGGAAGACAGGATTAGCGGCAATCTGAATAGCACTGGTATTATTAGCATGAAGAGGAGTAGAATGAAGCTGAGGGAAACCAAGTTCACCCAATAACCCATGAAACCATGTGATCTTCAATCATGCATAAGACATAGCACAATACTCTGACTCAGTGGAGGACTTGGAAACTCTGTCTTGTTTCTTACTTTTCCAATAAATGAGTTCATTGCCTAAAAACATGCACCAGCCAGTAACAGAGCGACGAGTATCCATACATTCGGCCCAATCAGCATCACTATAACCCACCAATTGTAAGGAAGATACCTTAGGAAAGATTAACCCGCGTGTAGAGGTACCCTTCAGATATAGGATAATGTGGCAAACAGCGGCTAAGTGAAGATGTCGAGGGGCCTGCATAAATTGATTGACCTGCTGCACAGCAAAAGAAATGTCAGGACGAGTAATCTTCACATAGTTCAAACTCCCAACGAGTTGTCGATACAAATATGGATCTGATAGAAGCTCGCCTTCCTCCTGACGAAGTTTAAGATTTACCTCCAAGGGAGTAAGAACGGAATTACCCGATTGGAGACCAGCGAATGAAATCATTTCCTGTGTGTATTTGTGCTGGTGTAATAATGTACCAGTCAAAGTAATTTGCACCTCAAGACCAAGAAAGTACTGCAGGGGACCAAGATCTTTCATGTGAAAAGAAGTCTTGAGATGCTGTTGTAATTGCTTAATTAACTCAGTATCAGAGCCAGTAATCACAATGTCATCAACATATACTAGAAGCAATATAATTCCTGCAGAAGTCTTGCGAAGAAATAGAGAGGAATCAAACTGACTCTGAGTAAAGTGAAAAGCAAGCAGAGTAGAGTGAAATTTATCAAACCATGCACATGGAGCCTGTTTCAGCCCATACAAGGATCAGCGTAGCCGACAAACCTTTGAGGAAGGTGTAGCAAATATGCGTGGAGGTGGAGACATATAGATTTCTTCTTTCAAATCCCCATGTAGAAAATCATTATTCACGTCCATCTGCCAGAGAGACCACCCCTGCGACGCAGCAATGGCCAAGATAGTCCGTACAGTAGTCATTTTGGCAATAGGGGCAAATGCCTCTTCATAATCAATACCATACTCCTGCCGGTTCCTAAGTGCCACGAAAAGGCCCTTACATCTGTCCAGTGAGCCATCAGACCGAAACTTGACTGAGTATACCCATTTACAGCCAATAGGTTTGACACCAGAGGGACAAGTCACAAGATCCCAAGTGTGATTGTCTTGAAGAGATTGGATTTCTTCTTGCATGGTCTGCTGCCAACATGCTTGGGTGGCTACCTGAGTATAAGAGTGAGGAACATAAATAGTGTCGAGAATGGCAATAAGCGAGGTATGAGGAAAACCATACCTATCTAGTGGATATATAACTCGGGTGGAGCGCCGAGGTATAGAAATCGCAGAATCAGATGACGAAGTAGTGTCTGGAAGAGGCGTTGAAGGAGGACGTTTATGATACACCAAACCTGGTTTAAATCGCTCAATAGAAGAAGACGCATCATCAAAAGCTGGTAGAAGAGTAATATGAGAATCAGAAATAACCTGAGACTGAAAGAAATATTGATTTTCGAAGAAAATCACATTTCGGGAGATCCAGAATTTGTTTGCATGAGCAACATAACAAACAAATCCTTTTTGAGTAGGGCTATATCCCATAAAAGCACACGTGACAGACTGAGCACCAAACTTGTGGCGATCAACAAGTGGCAGATGAACAAAACAAACACACCCAAAAGTATGAAAGGATTGATACTCAGGAGATATGCCAAATAATCGAAAATATAGAGAATCATACTTTAGAGTGATGGTAGGCAAACGATTGATCAAATAAACAGCAGTAGATAAAGCTTCTACCCAAAACTTAGAAGGTACATAAGAATCAATCAATAAAGTACAAACAACATCTAAGAGATGACGATTCTTACGCTCAGCGACTCCATTTTGTTGAGGGGTATAAGGACAAGAACACTAGGAAACGATTCCTTTTTGCTGAAGATAAGTTTGAAAGGAATGAGACATATATTCCCCCCTGAGTCGGAGAGTAAGATTTTGATACAAGTACTGAACTGTGTCTTGACAAACGTATAATTTTTTTGAAAAATAGAAAACACATCAGCTTTAGAATAGAGAAAATAAATCCAAGTAAATCGACTATAATCATCGATAAACGTCACAAAATAACGATATTGACCATGAGAAATAACATGACTAATACCCCAAACATCAGTATGCACAATCTCAAAGCAATGAGAAGCACGACTACCATGCATAGAAAAATGTAAAGTTTTATTTTTACCAAGATGACAAGTGGTACAATCAAAAGATACAGGAGAAGAATAAAATAAATCTTTATTACCCAAAAAACCATGTTTCAAAAGATGAGTCAAGACAACAGAATTAGGATGACCCAGTTTCTTATGCCAGACTTCATTATTATTGGTAGTAGCCGTATAAGCAAAAGAAACAACATTAGGAATAGAAAACTGTAAAAGAAATAAACGTCCCACTTTAGGCCCCTTCGCGATCACCGTCCCTGACACCTGATCCTGCACAAGACAACCACCATGAGAGAAGTGAACATCACAGTTATTATCCACAAATTGTCCAACAAAAATCAAATTGGTAGATAATCCAGGAGAGACAAAAACATTTCGAAATGAAGAGCCCAAAGTACCAACAGCTGTAATAGGAAGTGTACTACCATCAGCAATCTGAATAGTCTGCATGCCTCCATACTTACGAACACCATGGAGACCCGTCGTACTACCAGTCATATGATTTGACGTACCCGAATCAACAATCCAAGAAGAAATGGAGATAAGATCTGTACCTTGCAAGCCTAAAGCCGTAAAAGCAAACAGAATCATCTGTTGGACCATGGCAGGTGTGAGAACAGATGAATCAGAGCTTACAATGGGGGGCGCAGAAGAAGACGAGGGCTGAACAACAGCTTGAAAGGCTTGGGATTGGCGATTCTGAGGCCGCACTCAACAGTCTTTGATGATATGACCCTCATTCTTTCAGTAGTTACACACTTTCTTCGGACAGTTGCGAGCAATATGACCGAACTCCTTGCAACTGAAACACTGCAACTTATTCCTCCCTCTCCCTTGAGCTGCATATGCTACATTCGCAGTCTCAGAAAAGACCTTCTCAGAAGTCATACACATCTGAGTCGATAACCGCTGTTCTTCACACAATAAATCTCTCAAGCAAATATCTAAAGAAGGAACCAGATTACGTTCAATAAACCGGCTCGAATGGGCTCAAATTCAGGTCGAAGTTTCATCAAAAATTGATCGCGTTGACTCTCAGTATGAACCACGTGAAGAGCCGCAAGTGTCGCGGTGGGAACCTTAGCATGAACAATAGCAGAATACTCGCTCCAAAGATTAATAAAACCATAATAAAATTGCTCAATGGTCAAATTACCTTGGATGTAATTGCTAATTTTCAACTCTAATTGGAATTTTCGAGCACTGTGATCTTGGTGATAAATACGATGCAGGTAGTCCCATATAGCCTGAGCTGTAGTAAAACAGTGAAGATTGGTAACAATATGGGGCTCAATCGTCCCCAATAGATAGGAGATCACCTTAGCATCATTGAGCTCCCATTGGGCAAATTCCTTTTCATCAGTGGGAACTCGAACAGAGCTATCAATATGATTGGATAATTCTTTCCATTTAAATAACATTTTAAATTGAAATGCCCACGTAGAAAAATTATTTCTAGTAAATCGTACTATAATATTTTCAATAGACATGATGAAAGCCCACTAAAAAATCAACCCAAGCAGTTAAACAAAATAACAGCAAGCCCAAATCAATTCAGTTCCAATTCTGAATGAAATAGAGGCCAAGCACACAAGACAAATAAGAGAAAAGCCCACGAACAGAGTACGTAGGTCCATGAAAGAGTAAAAGAAAAGGTAAACAGCCTAGCACAAAGACTCGGCAGACCGATACCTACCCAACACCTAGCATATACGGCAACAGATGTCACCAATCACCTCGCCACCACCACAGAGAGAGCCGACGTGCCCACAACGACCCAGCCATCACAAAGCGATCACCGAGAGAGAAAAGACAACCCAGAACCAGAACAACGGCCACCAAGAGAAGGTTGAACACCACTCAACCACCACAGAAACGTTGAACACCGCCCCAGAAAACGTCGACACCACCACAAAGGAGGTCGACTGCCACATAACAGTAAACCCACAACATCGTTCACCATAGAAAGGATCGACACACAAAGAGCAAGATGGAACTTGCCGAAACAGAGGGAAAAAAAAATTCTTGTTGTCGCACACGAAGGATTAAGACCACAAAAATGAATATCAGAGTAGGGGCTCTAGTACCATGTCAAATTGGTCTGAATATCCTTTCCATAGGGTTTGCTTTCATTATATAGAAAATATTTACATATTGATTGCCATAATTCTAGCGCCTAAAAAAACTATACAAGGTAAGTATTTTCAATCTTATTTACATGCTAGTTATCAGCTAAATACAATTTAGATATGAAGGAAAAACATTCCTAAAATAGTACAAATCAAATCCCGTAACAGCCTATTCTTATTGCAAATGGCATAGCTCGAATACAATGACTTTTGGTTGGGACTAAGAAATATTTTAAAACCCATTCTATACGTGTTTTAAAAGGTATTTATTTATCAGCTAAATACAATCTAAATATAAAAGAAAAAAATTCCTAAATTAGTACAAATCAAATCCCGTAACAGCCTATTCTTATTGCAAATGGCATAGCTCGAATACAATGACTTTTGGTTGGGACTAAGAAACATTTTAAAACCCATTCTATACGTGTTTTAAAAGGTATTTATTTATAATGATGATAAAGTGATGTTTATACAACTTTTAATTATTATTTTGATTAGGTATGATTTATAATTAATCTAAAATAATAGTAACTTGATTATATAGAAAATGAAAAATGATATTTATCATTATTTTAAATATAAATAATACTATTTCCCATCATCATAATTATTCAAATATTAAATGATTAGAGGCTATTTGTTATACTCTATTTAGGAATCAATCATTGGACTCTATATCAAAAAATATTGAGAAGATAATATGGTAAATAGATTTTTTTATAAATATTAATAAACTATTCAATTTTTTTAAATTTTTAAATAATAATAATATTAATAAATAATATCTAATAATATTTTATTCAATTTTTAACTTTTATTTCTACTTAACTTATCTCAACTCACTATCCAAACCGACATAACTTGATATAATATATTAAGTTGTAAAGTTTTTAAATTGTAAAATAGATCTGTCGTAGGTATTAAGTTAACTTAATTTTTAAATTTCATTTTATAAAATTTATTTATAGATAATTAGATATGGTTTAGATAATAAGATGAGATGAGATAGTTTTAGATGAAAGTTGAATAAAATATTGTTAGAATATTATTTTTTAATATTATTATTTTAAAATTTGAAAAAATTAAATTATTTATTATATTTTATATAAAAATTTAAAAAAATTATAATAGTAAAATGAAATGACTATGCAAACGGAGCCAAAAGATTAAGTCCGAGGATTTAATTTGATGTATATCAAAACATGATGAAAAGGTTAACAGGTTAACTGGTGATTAATTAGTGAAGCCAGATAAATGGTTAAAAAAAAAGGTGAAGCCAGATACGGTGGTCTGAGAACCATACGATTCTTTCTCGTTTGCGAAGCCTCGATATACAAGGGCGGTACCGTCTCCAAATCCTCAATTTCAGAAAGGGCCTGAGCGGAGCGGCGACCGAGCGAGCGAGCGAGAGGAAGAGAGGTAAGAGAACTAAGAGAGGGGAAGACCTCTGTATTTAGGGTTTTCAAAATCCCGCAGGTATTTCGAAAAAGGTCAGTGAGCGCGTATATTCATAAACAAAGGAAATTTTTTGCTGTAATTTTTCGTTTTCTTGGAGTTGTTTGACTCGCAAATTGAAGGATCGGGAATCAATTTATTCTTTTTTGAAGAAAGGTGAAAATGGTGAGTCTGATTTGGTATTTGACAATTGTGTGTGAGAAAGAGGTGTGCTTACCATGTGCAGGGGCCAGAGAGTGTGAGAGATTTAGAGAGACGAGAGAGATATATATTTGTGTGAGAGATTTAGGGTTTCTCGCTTCCGTTTTGTTACAGCGAAGCCTTCTCCAAATTTATCATGGACCGTAAGCTTGTGGTTAGTTATTTTTGTCTTCTTTTAAAGATTTATTGATTTTATTTATTTTTGCTTGAATTTAGAATTGTAGGATATAAAATTTTGGTTTTTTGAATCTTTTCTTAATTATGTACGGTAAAATATTTGCACTTCTAGGTTCTGGGTATTCCTTGGGATGTGGATACGGAGGGGCTGAGAGATTATATGAGCAAATTTGGGGAATTGGAGGATTGCATTGTCATGAAGGTTAGCCCTCCCGTAGATCTTAACGCACACGATTCACTGCCTGACAACTTGATGCAACTATATATGCGTGTGTTCGCACCACTGTAGCTTAATTCCACAGTAGCATAATTGATACTTCTCCTTTTTTCTTCTCTCATTAGACCTGCTTGATCAGTTTCTGCAGTTTTTAGTTTCCAATTAATGTGTTTGCGCTTAGTTTATGTATATAGACAAAATGGGGATAAAATCGGTTCCTGCCGTGAAGATATTTGTGCAAAATAATCCTGTGAAATATTTCAATTGTATTTTCAGGGTGAAAGGTTATATTGATCTAAATACAACAAACGGCATATTGAACTCCAAATCTAACTCCAAGAGTCCACTCTCTAAACGGAAGTAGCCAATGAATATATTAATTTTTTTGTTAAGTAATAAGAGATTTTTTGTTAAGTAATAAGAGATTTTATTAATGGAAGCAAATAGACGCAGCTCAAGTGCACAGGAAGTATACAAGCTAAAACACCTAAATACAGGCTAGGAAGTAGGAGCTAAGAGCTAAGAAAAGCTGAAAGAAAAACATTCATATTATCCCCATTCAATACAAGAGTTTTTTACCCAAAGACAGAGTTCGAAAGGAAAACCCTCTGAATTCTACCAGCAATCGTTCTCTATCATCAAAACACTGCCCATTCCTTTCCAGCCGTAGGCACCACATCAAGCATAAAGGAATCATCTTCCAAATAGCAGCAATGCCATGAGAACCCATAAAACCATTCCAGCAAGCCAAGAGGTCTACCACCCTCTTGGGCATCACCCAAGCAATACCCGATCTGCTGAAAATCTCGTCCCAAAATGTCTTAGCCACCTTACAATGCAGAAACAAATGGTCAAATGATTCACCATCGTTATTACACACAATATAACACCAATCAAGACAGATTATACCTTGTTTTCTCAAATTATCTGCAGTCAAAATCTTCCCAAGAGAAACCAACCAACAGAAGAAAGCAACTTTACTGGGCACCTTTGATCTACAAATACACTTCCAAGGGAATTGATTGACACAATGAAAAGTCAACGATTTATTATAAGAGCTGACAGTAAAATGGAATTTCTAGCGCGTTGCCATACCAATTTGTCTTCCCCTCCTTGCACAATTTTCATATCATAAAGCCTACTGAAGAAAGCTGAAACAAACGGGCACTTCCCAATCTTGTAAGTTTCTAATGAAACTCACATTCCATTGAGGGAAATTGTTAGGAAAAAATACCGAATCAGCCAGGGTGACTTCTTTGTCCCTTGCAATCCTAAAAAGCAAAGCAAATGCATTCTTAAGCACCAACTCCCCGCACCAAAGATCATGCCAAAATAAAATTCTTTCTCCACCACCAACCTTAAATGAAACGATTAAGGAATTCCCCCCAGCCATTCCCAATATATTTCCACAAGCCCACACCATACACTCTAATCGTTAGAACACCAACTCCCCCAAGCCCTCCCATATTTAGCATTGATAATTTTTCTCCATAACGCCGCCTTCTCTAATTGATATCTCCAAAGCCATTTCCCAATAAGGGCTTTATTAAAAAGCCTCAAATTAAGAATCCCCAAACCTCCACAAGCAACAGGTGAGCAAACTTTATCCCAATTTACTAAATGGGACCTCCTATCCTCACCAAGACCACCCCACAAAAATTACGGCAGATTCTCTCAATTCTACAAGTCACACCACAGCAGGTAAAGGAAAGAGGGAAAGAAAATATGTTGGAAGATTAGATAACGTACTTTTAATCAGAGTAATTCCTCCCTCTTTAGAAAAATAAATTATTTTCCAACCAGCCAACATCATCTCTATTTTCTCAATCACACCATCCCAAATCAATGAGAATTTGTATGGGGCACCTAAAGGAAGCCTAGATATCTCAATATGGAGGGATGGGATCTTACAACCTAAAATATTGGCTAAATCCAAAGTGTTCGAGACAGGACCCACTGGGACTATTTCTGACTTAGATAAATTGACTCTAAGCCCAGAAACAGATTCAAAGCAAAGCAAAAGGGCCCTCAAAGATCGAAGATGGTGTTGATTAGGGTCACTGAAAATAAGGGAATCGTCAGCAAAAAGGAGGTGCGAGACCTTTAAGTTGCCAGGAGAGTTCCCACCCACCAAAAAACCCGACAAAAAGCTCCCAACAACAGCAGCATCAATCATTCTACTCAAAGCATCCATGACAAGAATAAATAGGAAAGGAGACAAGTGATCCCCTTGCCTCGATCCTCTCGAACTATTGAAGAATCTAGTAGAAGATCTCTCTTCAAATTATATTTTTTCTGTATTATTTTTAATATCAAATTCATTTTACCCTTACATTTTGACAATCACGTAAGGCAACACTATAAGCCCATAACATTTTCTAGTACATTTTCACATTTTCAGTGAATGAAATTTATGGTTTCTGTAGTTGGTTTCTAGCACCTTCTCATGTAAATGAAACCTTGACATAGATTGAAAATTTTTCATAGAACTAGGGATTAAACCACTGTTTTCCTTGCTGGATTAATGTAAATGGATGTTTATGTGGCATTGATCAGGACATAGCTGAGCCTTTGGGTTTTGAAGTGAAGGCTGGAGTTGAACCCTTATGAGGCTCCTTGAGTCTCTACAAGATAATGCCTTGTTACTTATCTAATTATTTTTTTGCTCCCCCAAAAAAAAAAAAAGAAAGAAAAAAAACCCCAAATGTCTGATGGACCCTGTAAATGTTTTGCACCCAAGTATCCAAACTTAGACCTAAAGGGAGCATACCACTAAGACCAAGGCTCTTACTACGTGAGCCAATCTCTAGAGGTTCAATTATTTAATTTTAATTTGTTTGTACATCAGCTACTGCATTTTAAACAATAATCGAATATTTGGATTCCTTGGGCAGGATGCATACGTTTAATTGTTTTGATATTATGCTGAAGTACTTTTTGAAGGCCTATATAACCTTATTTGTTTCCATGATTTAGGAGAGGTCAACTGGCCGATCTCGTGGTTTTGGTTATGTAACATTTGCATCAGTTGAAGATGCTAAGGTAAGTGCGGATTTACATTCATTGGAATTCAGGTTTTATTCTTTATGTATCGTGACATTTTGGGAGATTTTATCTGATGAGATAACTATTTGGGTTTTTAAATCTTTATAATGCATTTCCTCATTTTTGATGCGTGAAATATTTCTTGCTGTAGAACGCATTGTCAGGCGAGCACTTTCTTGGAAACCGAATGCTGGAAGTTAAAGTGGCTACCCCGAAGGTTCTGTTATAAAAATATAAAACAGTAGACGCTTTTTCACCCATTTTATATGTTTGTTATAATTTTCCTGTCTTTCACTCTTGTCCCACAAAATGAAAAAGTAATTTTCAGAAATGTAAGTTTTGAGCTGAGAATTATATGTAATGTTTTTCTATTGGCAGGAGGAAATGAGAGCACCTGCAAAGAAAGTTACCCGGATATTTGTTGCTAGAATCCCACAATCTGTGACAGAAGAAACCTTTCGAAGGTATAGTTCTGATTTCTACACTATTGTAATGATTTTTATCTTATCATAATACTTTATATATTTTTGTACATTCTGGGAATCTCCAGACATAATTTATGAATAATGATGAATAAGCATGGTGATCTAATGTTTTTCACTTTTGTTTTTGGTTTTTTAGTCATTTTGAGCAATATGGCGATATAACAGATTTGTACATGCCCAAGGTTCTCTCTCTCTCTCTCTCTCTCTCTCTCTCTCCCCATATGTTTGTATATATGTCTTTAATTGGTAAACAAATTTTATTGATAGAAATAGGCATAGCCCAAGTACACAGGAGTGTGTATATATATGTCATAGATATCTGGATGTACTTTTTTTACATACATGCACAACTACAAAATCAAATTTATACATGGCAACGATTGCTTTAGTGGAATTAACATGGTGCAATTTTGTTCTTGTGCTGTGAAGGATCAAGGCTCAAAAATTCATCGTGGAATTGGCTTTATCACCTTTGCAAGTGCAGGTCAGACCACTTTTCTTCGTTTTGGTGCTATGAGCTTTTGCATGACACTGGCAATTTGGATGCCATCATCTTGCCTTTTCTCTCCCCAATAACTACCGTCTAACTTAAGAGGAGATGCCTTTCTACCATGTTCTCTTCTTTTGAGTCCATCCCATACGCATTTACGAGTGTGCTGACATATGGAAATTCAATCTATCTGCATAGGAAATCCTCAAAAGCTCTTATTCTGTTTTCTTTTTCTCTCTCTATTTTTTTGGTCAGACGGGATCATGCTTAAGCAAAGTACACCCTGTTACCCCTCCCAACCCAAAAAGAGAAGGAATTAATTGATTCTGTATAGCAGAAACACATGTATCTTTAAAGTAATTTTGTTAGCAATCCTTGTTTTTAACTCTCAGAACCCAGAAAATCAAAAGCTTTATTTATTTTTTTAATAAAAATTACAGCAATCATAGGTTAGCAGTAAATTGTTGTAATTATCTGTTTGTGGTCTTGCAGATTCTGTGGACAATTTGATGGCCGAAACTCATGAATTGGGTGGTTCTACTGTAGTTGTTGATCGAGCAACACCAAAGGCAAGTTACAGCACGCCTAGCCTTTTTTCTTTTGGTTGCAGCTTTTACCCCTCCTCAAAGAAGAAAGTCTTATTTATGGATTTTTTTCAAAACACTATTCTATTTTTTATTTCAGCTAATATGATATGATATATTTCAGGAAGATGACTTCAGGCCAATGGGCAGAACGGCACAGGGTGGATATGGTGCATACAATGCTTATATTTCTGCAGCAACTAGATATGCAGCCCTTGGTGCTCCTACTTTATATGATCATCCCGGCTCAGTTTATGGGAGTAAGTACCTTTGAGACCTTATTTCAAGTATATGCCATTAATATTAATATGCATTCATTTTTTCCTCTTTATGTTGAATTAGGGGGTGAGTCCAGTCGAGGAATGGGCAAGAAGATTTTTGTCGGGAGGCTTCCTCAGGAGGCAAGCTCTGAAGATCTCCGCCAGTATTTTGGTAGATTTGGCCGTATATTAGATGTCTATGTTCCAAGGGTAAGATAGATACATATTATATTAGCAGATGTTTGATTCAAGGTACTGATACTCATGTAAAATGCTTATGATATAGGACCCTAAGAGGACTGGCCACCGAGGTTTTGGTTTTGTAACTTTTGCCGATGATGGTGTAGCAGATCGTGTATCTCGAAGACCTCATGAGATCTGCGGACATCAGGTATCAAAATGAATTTGTCATTTATCTTTCAATTCTAACTATCGTTATGCCAATACCCCCGCCCCTCCCCCTTCTTTTTCTATTTCCTTCTTCCTGTGCCGTCTGGTCAGTAGGTTAGGCTTTTTCAACAGTGACCATTTTGCGATTCTACCAAGTGTTATTTGCATGATGTCATGCAACCATTTTTCAACTATGATTAGTCAAGAAGTATCGACTTTAATTCACTTATAAAAAAAGTTTTGAATTTAATTCATTGACTTGCTCTGTAGGTTGCGATAGATTCAGCCACACCTCTTGATGATGCTGGTCCTCCCAGTGGAAGTTTTATGATGAATCCTGCGGAATCCTTTGGTGGGTATGGTGGTCCAATGCGAACCTATGGCAGGATGTATGGAAGCCTGGATTTTGATGATGTGAGTATATGCATAATGTTTCACAATGGCAGATCTAGTAATTGACTTCTGTTGATACTTGTGTAATCTTTGGAATGAGAAGACTGTGTATTTGTAGAACCTGCTTATCATCTGCAATTAATAAATGAAATCCTCACTGCTTTTTACGTGTGTGTCTTCTCGATATGATTTTATGATGTTCGCTTACATGATGCCATCTTTGTTTTCCAGTGGGGTTATGGAATCGGCAGTGGGGGGAGACCATCAAGAGCAGATTGGAGGTACAGGCCATACTAAAGAGTCTTGGCCTCTGGGGGGACGTGAAATTGCGTCTGATGATGACATATAGGGATGTCAGAAAGAATGTATTGCAGTCTATTAACTATCACTTAAAATTTATTGGTAGGATGGCGTTTTGATACTCGGTTCCCAACTCAAACAGTTCAATAAGTCTTGTTTCAGTCAGAGGTTGGAAACATTATTAGTGAGTTAGTCTGTTATTTGATGCATTGAGCCATTATTGTGCTGCCATATGGCTTTGTTTTCATAATTAATCTCTAACTTATCTTATTTAATTATTATAATTTTATCAAATATTTACGCAAAATATAATAAACAATTTATCTTTTTCAAATTTTAATTTAATATTTTAAAATTTTAAAATAAAAATAATATTAAAAAAATATATTTTGATAATATTTTATTTAATTTGCATTGCCTTGTTATAGCTCGGATGTGTGGTCTGTATCTCAGCAGTCATGGAAAAACAGTTGGGTGTGGTTGTCAATGTTATGGGTCAGAGTTGTGACATTTCCCTTTCGTTGCAGAGTTGGTATGGCTCGCTGGGTTTAGAGAATGATAAATACATGTCATTTTTTACAACATTTTACATAATAATATTTTAAAAAGAGGGATATTTTTGTAAAATATCTTATAAAATTAATGTCATTTTACAAAAAATATTTTTATTTTATAATGTGTCGTGAAATATATTATAAAATGTACTGTGTAGATATCCTTATTTAAACCCGATTCTGTTTTCTTTACTTCACATTTGATTAAATTCTTTTACCAACCCTTTAATCTCTTTATTTTTTCTTTTTTGCTTAGTAATTTGGCCAGTCTTGGCAGTGCTTACACTGGACAGTGCATTCAAACAACCCTTGAGCTGGCCATTTTATTGGCCCATATTATAGTCTATTAGTTTTTTTTTTTTTTTTAAAGTGACGTGGATCATTTCATTTGCCAAAATTTCCCTCATGAAGTATTTTTTTATAGGGATAAATGCACTTTGCATTGTTTTGCACACTGCATTACAAATTGACACATTGCACACTATTAAGACTTGCACATTATACCCTCAAATTACAAAAAACTAGACCTTGCACCCAATTCAATTATATTCATTGAAATGAATAAAAAATAAGGCGATTGTAGGGATCTGAGCTTTTAGTTTTTGTACATTGGAATGTTTATACAATATAGTTCTCGTGTTTCGAAAAAAAAAACACGTTAGTGTTGGATGTCTTTTTATTCTAATGTTAAAGCCCCGAGAGACATGGAACTGTCCCTTTGTTCTTGAAGGTTGCAACCCTGCAATTTGAAACTGCATGAGGCTGATTGATTGATGCTACAATAACAAGGAGCTTTCCTGTTGCCATAAGATGTATTTGACCAAAGATTTACAGAAAGCATGATTAGCAAAACATGGAAAAGAAGGTTTTTATCCACAATCAATAAGTATAAATACAAGAACTGAAGAGTTTGTAATATGTAGTGATCCAAATTCTTAGTCCTTGAACACATGATGTATCCCTGTACAATGCCACAAAAGGGACTCCAGAAACATATTGAAAGGCACGATGATCATATGAAGATTGAAGAGCTTCTATTGTTCAGAAGAATGACAAAAACGCCGCAAAATTACTGCAGTACTACGCAAATCCGCATACTGGCTGGTCTACGCTGTCCTCTTACCTGAAGGCAGTGGAAAATCCAATGTAGAAGCAGTCATGTACAATCTCTGATGTTTGATTTTAAAATGTCGTGCTAAAAACCAACTTCATAGAAATTGAATAACTTTGCTTTGAAGACAGAAATTCCTTGCATGCATTACCTGGTGTAAGGGTAAATTAGAGGAAAGCGCTGAATGTGGATTTAGAAGTCATGGGAGGTAAAGCAACTACGGAAAGAACCCATTCGCACAAACTTTCTGAAAGAAACAACCTTGTAGAAAGTCTTGGGGTCCTGATCGCCTTCTTGGACTGACACTGCGCTTCTCATTTGTTGTGCTTTCATCTGTGCCATGCTCAGCTTGCTTAATATCTTATCCATTGATGATGACCTCTTCTTCTCTAATTTCATCTGAGCCAAGAGCTTCGTAGTCAGTAAAACAGGATTAAAAAGAATCATAGATTTTTCAAATAAGATAGAAACGGATCCTTCAAGGCATCTCAGCATTTTTGTCAGTGTTGCAAGAACAAAATGTCAAAATGTAGCTGAGATGGTATATAAGTTGTAATGCTAGAAGTGAATTAACCTCAAGTTTCCTTATTTCTGCTTCGGCTTTTGCCTTCTGCAAGCTTTCCCACGCTGCGATTTTGGCTTCCTCTCTTTGCAACCTGCACGAGACCACAATTATTTCGGCAAGTCCTTTTACACAGACTATATATCTGCCACCAACTGAATGCTTTACTAGAAGTTTCTCGGTGAAGAAATTCAGGGCCTAACTCATCTCATAAAACCGGTTCTATAAGAGATGATTATTCATTCCTTATTAACATGTCCAAGACTTTGTCCACAGGCAATGTGAGATTATTCCTCAACACTTTGTATTCATACTTCTCCATTTGTTACCAAACAGAAAAGGTTTTCTCTAGTCTACTAAGAAAATCAGTTGTTTCTGGTCCAAACTTTCGAGAGCAATAGCTCAGAAAGAACTTTTTTTTTTATAAGGAATAAGTTGGTTCCCTCATTCATGGAGTGAAAGGCATTGATTCAGCCAAAAAAAGAAAGGCAGATCATTGACTGCTCAGTTTTATGGACAAATTCAATTGTACTCGTTATATGTCCTAACCAAAACAATGAAGGGAGAAAGCCGGTTTAAAGATTTGTGGTTCTCCACAAATTACCTAAAAACATAAAATATAAGTTCAAGTTGTTGGGAAATAGTATTTCTAATGGAGGATGCAGGAGAGCTTCAAGAAATAATATAGAAAAAAACATACTTTGAAATGTTCATTTCTGCCTCTGCAATATCCCAAGATGCAGTTCGTGTTTGCTTATCATTATTGAAGTCTTCAACATAGGGCGACCTCTTCTTAGTCATATTGGCTATATGTTTTTTAGACCAATTAATAACAGTGGCTCGTTTGTCAACCTGCACATCCTTAACTTCTACTTTAGTACAACTTCCAGCTTGTGTTTCCACAATAGATGTGAAAGATGGAGGAGTTGAAGAAAATGAAGAATTCGCTCTAGGAGATGAGTTGATGCCGCCCTCAGGGCTCATTTGTGTGGCCATATCTCTTCGTGAAACAGCACGAGAGTCCATGATTTCCTCAGTTCCATCCAGTTTCTCATCTGTACGTAATTACATATATGATGTAACAGATACAAGCTTACATATAAAGACTTCTAAGTAGATTAAAAATGCATTATTCTGCAGTGAACTGTAATAAGGCATTTAGATTACCGTGGAAACGAAATTACTCATTCTCCATTGTGTTTGAGATATTTTTTAAATGAGTTTATTCAACTTTTTTCTTTTGTTTAAGCTTTGTAGGATGTCACTATCTCGACCTCATATGTCAAAAATTATGACACAAGCTTGGAACTCGGTTACAGGCAAGTTCTCTGGTTTCTTCCGGGCAGGTTCCACAGTTATGTCTAACTATACTTCCCTGATGATCTCCTCCACAGAATATTCAGAAACAGATCGATTTTATCCCAATTACCTATAGCAGGTGGAAGGCCCTTAATAAATCCCTTAACTCTAATTACTGCCTAAATCTGTGAATTTGTCTGAGAGGTGATCCTCGCAAGCTGAATTGGATGGCTAAAGTAAAACTTGGAACGAAAACCCCTCATCTTGTGGTTAGGCTACCACTGGTTAATGGATATCTGACTGACTGACTGATAACCCATTCACAGAGGCTTTCAACCCTGTCGAATGAATTTAACGTTCTAGCCTAAGATCATAATCAGGTTGAATTCATTCTCAACAATGTTCTTGTTTTAAAACAATTCATACAACAAAAATAAAAAAGCAAAGGAAATCATACCTTGAGAACTGGGAGATGAAGGCTCACTCAACAGCTCCGACCATCCAGGCAAACAACCCGAATGTGCGACACTGTTCTCAACATCCACTACAAAAGACTGTCCTACACCAACATTACCATATTGAACAAAGAGACCATCAGCAGCCAATACTCCTGCTGATAAAGGAGAACCCACAAGGAAACTCCTCAGGCTGCTGCCGTCAAGTCCCTGCATTGCAGGCGAATTATTGGAAGAACACCCAACCCCTGGAGGCACAATCGGACCACTCTTGGACTTTGGCCGCTTATGAGGCTGGGAATATGTAACTTGACCATTACTCTGACCTGAAATTGGGCTGCAAATCCACCTCTCAGCATCGTCCCACTTTGAAGGCAATGCCCTTCCACTATTGAATGGCATCAAAGAAGCAGCACTTAAATGCCTCCGGCTGCTTTTACCTGTCAATGGCACTCGTTCAGAGCTCCAACCCCTTTGGCTCCCGGCATTTTTGTCACGGTAACTAGGAGCCCCCGGGCTTTGCAATACACCCAGATTGTGGGGAGAAATGGAAGCTTTCTTCATGGTTTTCTGATTTCAGCTCTGGTTGTCTATGCCTAATAGTGAAGCAGGTCTCTTCCTATAAGCTCAACTCACATTGAAAATCATTGAAGAAGAAGAAAACCTTTAACTTGGGAACAAATCCTATACGCACTCGTATCTAATACAGCTGTAGCTTATGACATTTTTTGCCATAGTCTTGATTGAATTTGGACCACTGCAACACTCTTGAAGGTCCCTCAGTCGCATACTGCCATATTTCGGATCAAATCAAAGTATCAGAAGCAACGAAGTCGACGAACTTCACATAAAACACACCGAACGTGCCTCGAAAGCATAGTCATAAGCTTTTGTAGTTACATGTTCTGTTTTCAATCTCTGTCCGTCTACAGACGGACAATTTTATCGTTTTGTGAAGATACAGAATTCCAACAATATCACGCATATGTCTTGTATATCACAAACAAAAGAAGACCACCAATACAAAGTGGTACATATTTTCAAGGATTTCCATGCATGGCTAATTTATGAACCGCTTGGTTTGTAGGATAAATTGTGCGTACGTACCTCACTGTAAGGTCGTGGGGTACTTAAAAGAGTCAAACGCTAATTCAGATATTTTCAGGTATCTATAAGCTTCATATTATACACATTTATTTAAAAATATATTATTTTTTTATTTTATTTTATTTATAAATATGTCGAGAATCATTTTTAATACGTGAAAAAAATAATATATTTTTAAATAAATGTATAAAATGTAAGACTTATATTTAAGATTTTTCATTCAATTTTACAGATGGTTTGTGATATAAATCGTCTCATTCTTTGCCTATCTTCCACACCAAAATAATTAAAATTTCTCGAAAACATAAATATTCTAGCTTTCTGCCGTAACATAATTGCCTCTATGGATGTATGTGATGAATATGAATTCCACCATCTGTGTAATTCTTTTGGGTAAATATAATGCCATCATTTACTTTTAGGGAGTGGAAAGAAGGCTTTTTATAAAGTACATGGATGGGCCAGCAGTTAAAAGAGATGAATGTGAATGTACAGTTGCTGACATATGAAAACAGTTGGGATCAGTTGGGGAAAGAAAGAAAGAAGTGTAGTAGTAGTAAGTAGTGTACAAGCCATGATGTAATGTGATAGGGATTGAGGAAGGAAGGCTTTGGATGCTGTTCTCTTGTTTAGTCAATTTCAGTAAAACAGTTGGTCTTTTACCCATCAGTACCAATGACCATAAGTTTGACCATGTGTATCATCTGATTACATTTTCTGCTCACTTCGTTTTGTCTTCTTTCCTTTTTCTTCTCTCTCCTCTCTCTCTCTCAAATGGAGATTATATAAAAAAAAAAAAAATAATTTTTTAATAATAAATTTTATTATTTTTTAAATAGATTATGCGATATTTATATACTTCACAATTATATATAAAATTAATTAAAATATATTTACATCTAGTGAAGCACGAGTATAAGCCCGTTTGTAACTTGGACTGAATTGATATTAATTCTTCAGTCAAATTTTAAATTGAATTTAATATTTAAATACCAAACTCTCAAATTATTAAACTCATTTCAATTCAAAACTTCTTTACACATAAGACTCATAACTTTTTTCAACTCAATATTTTTTTGTTCATGGGATCTATAATATTTTTTAACTTTTTATAAATACATATAAACTCATCTTAACATCTAAACACATATAAACTCATATTAGATGAACCTTATAAAATTTATTCAACCACCTCAACTTAATATTATTCATGAATAATTCAACTCAACATATATCCAAACATCACAATAAGTGCACGTCGGACAGGCTCATGTTCAAGGTTCAAGCACCTGTGATGAATAAATTCCAAGGAGCAGAGCGTCCAAGCAGTCAACCATAATTATCTGAACAAATAACATGCAATGTTTCTTGTGATACAAGGAAAACTACAAAAAAAAAAAAAAAAGAGTCACATGTAATTCATTATCATGCAGAGAGCGGCATATGGCTATCGACTTCCCCCATTCCTAATGATAATCATGTGATTGCCGATGAGCTTCTTCCCGCCTCCCAAGTCTCTGGTCCCCCCTCCCCCTTCCTTCAAAAACCTCTCTTTCCTTACTTATGGGGCATTCCTTGTCCCGATATTCGTCGCCCTCCTCTTTTCTCTTAAAAGATATAAATAATTAAATTTATATCTTTTTATCAATTTAAAATTTTAAAATAAATTATAATTTCACATAACATAATTTTGGAATTCGAACTTTAACTCTATATTTTATCGAGTAGTGTTACATCTCTTGAGAGATGTAGCTTGAGAACCTATCGAAAACGCAACAAGTGTTTTTTTATTTTTTATTTCTTTTATTTTATATATTTTTTTAATCATCATAAATATTTTTTTAAAAAATAAAAAAATTCATAATATTATTAAAAAAATAATTTCTTAATCACTAAATAATAATAAAAAAAATATTTAGAACACAAATTCAGAATACAAATTCGAATCCCAAAGCATTTCTCTATTTTATCTTATAAGTAATGATTTTACACCCCTTCCAAAATTTAAGAGTTGAAGACTTTTGTCAAGATCTATTTTTGAAAGTCCACACACACAAAATATTAACCCATTACTTTTGAATTTCTTCAATCTTTCATTTACTCATTTTTGCTTTCTCTTTTCATAATCACAACTTTGAAAGTGAATGGCAGATTTCTTAATTGAAATTTGAAGATGAAAAAATGTTATTTGAAATTTATGACATCTCACTGTATAATGCACGCATCATATGATCATTAAATTGATAAATATATTGGGTAATAGAGTTTATATGAAAATTTATATATAATATTATCATTAATATATCAGTGTAAATGACAAAAGAATATGCAATGTCAAAAAGAATAAAAATAATTACTTATTATAATATGGATCAGCCGACTCCTCTTCCTCGATTCTGCAACTATCCTGATCGACTCATCACCTCATTGGTGTGAAGTCCCATGCACCGGCCTTATGTACCTTGGAAGACCCGGCCATTCAAATCAAAATAAAAGGGCCACTTCAAACTAGGAAAAAGCTCGAACGGTCGGGTGAGTATCTCATTTTCACACCGTCTAATAGGACTTAAACATCTGTGAAGTATATTCCTCTTACAATAAACCACAATCTATTAAATTTAATGTTTTGAATACCGTACCGGATGGCGTACCGGTCAAGACATTGGAACGAAATATTTCGATATCGGTACAGTTTCAAGATAGTCGATATATGAATAAATTATATATATAAATATATATAACAATTATATTCTAAAATAATAGTTTATATATGAATAAATTATATATAAATACATACATACATATAAATTATAAATAGTCTAGTCTAAATTGAGGGTCAAAAAATGAATTTGTAGTTTAAAAAAATGAAAAAAAAAAAAAAATACAGGCCGAAATATCGACCGGTACCGGCCGAAATATAAGCCAGTACAGGCCGAAATTTAGGCCGAAACGGCCGGTACCGTCCGGTACGGCCGGTATTTTGACCGGTACGGAACATATATAATACCTGTACTGGCCGGACGGCCAAAAGGAAAAATTTCAACCGTACCGGCCGGTACGGTACGAAATTAAAAACATTGATTAAATCCTCTCCCCGATTCTCCTCTCTTCTCTTTCTCCCTTCTTCTTTCTCTCCAATCCATAGATCTGGCAAGGGGAAATTGTGATGAGCTACATTCGAGAGTGTTTTCTCAATTTTATTGAAACTCAAACGTGACAACTGTTTATTTGCTGGTATAAAATCTCGTTGGACACCCAACCGGCCCGAAGTGTCTGTCAAAAAACTAAGCTCTCCTTGGTTTCGCACGTATTTAAAATATCATCTCACTATTTAAATATAAATATTTTTTAATTTTAAAATTTTTAATTTTTTCATTTAATCATTACAATTTTTTCAAACTTATTAAACATAACATTAAAAAAAATTCAATTTTTTCAAATCTGAAAACAAAAATAATATTAAAATATTCTTTAACTTTATAATTTTTGTATTTAATTTTTTCTATCTCTTTTTCAAAAATTCCATAAAAATATTAACTCAAACAATTTTAGTATTTATAAATTATCTAACTATTATTCATAGATTTATCATCTCATCTAATTTGTATAACTAAACAAGACCTAAAAATAATTAAATGTCGACTACCTATATATTTTTCGTTAATTGCATAATACTAGATATAATTTAAAAATCATTCTATTATAAACTTAATTACTTTAGTATCGATCGTCATCACCCTTGCCAGCCATCTTTTTTATGGACGATTGGCTACAACAATCAGGACCTCGAATAGAATGAACTGCCATGCCCACACACTGTAGTTTGTACCTTTGTTTGCAACCCTCTTCCAATAGGCCTCTAGTCAATTGTTTCATGCAATATCTTCCCTTCAGGCCTTTTAGCCCAGTTTTTTTTTTTTTTTTTTTGCCAAATTTTAGCCCAGCTTTTTTACAGCACTTCCATTAGGCTTTATTATGCCCAACCTATTTTATTCTTATTTTGCTTCTTATCTTAATCTGGCTTTCTCCATCAAATATTTTTGTAATTAATAATAAATTAATTTTCTTCTTAAAAGGCAGGGTATACTTGGCTTCGTTCTATTTAAAACTTCGTCAACTATTTTTCTTCTTTTGATGGAATTTAATTAGACCCGTTTAAAATTTAGATTGAACTAATTTTAAATGAAATTAAACATCTAAATATTCAATTATCAAATCATTAAATATATCTCAACTTAAAATCTCTTTATACGTGGAATTCAATCTTTTTTAAATTCATATAAATATGTCTAAACTCATCTTAATATCTAAACACATTTAAACTCATATTCGGTAGATTCTACAAAACTCACTCAATCATCTTAATTCATTACTATTCATAAAAAACTTAACTTATCTCAATTCATTTTAATTTAAGTCAACATGCAAACGAAATATAATCAATTTATTTGTCTTTAAATGATCATATATTCCCAATCATTCATCTGAAAAATTAATTCATTGTAACTACAGAATAATCTCTCGATATTTGATAGTGATCTTGATATTTTCTTGTTATGGTGAATAATAATAATAATAATAATAATAATAATAATAATTTGTGACGAGTATAGGTTGCTTCTTCAGCCCTTCCTCTAACGTTAGTGTGTATGGCACTCATCTCCTTGGAAATTTAAAAGTGCTAGGACTGGACACGTATTACAACAATCAGAATTAGTGGAGTTCCGACTCAGGGTGTTCAACACGTCAATAGCAACGAAGCCCACTATTTATTTATTTTTATTTTATTTTATTGGTCACAAGGGCACCTGAATGTGGATAACGTGGGCCAGGCTGTTAAACCCCTAGCACATGCCACGTATTAGGAAAATTCTAAAACTCTGACCTAATTGGGTCCCACTGTAACCAATCAAATTGTCCTTTATTGGGGTCAAACACTATCACAGGCTGATAACATTTCCACCACCACCACCGCCCTTTAAAAGCAACATACTTGGTTCAATGTTTTGTGATGAATTATGAAATGAATACCAAAATGCTACAAAGCAAGACATGTTATATGTTCCTTAAATTATTGACTACATTACATCATATAGGATTTTAGTCATTCACGATTGACACTGATATGTGAAGTTTTCTGTTGGGTGTGATGTTTTGTAAAAGATATTTTAATCACAAAAAGATTGCATAAAAATAAATTTATAAATTAACGTAATTTAATACAGTACATCAGATTATAAATTTATTTTTAAAATAAAATAGATCTAACACATCACATGAAGTCACGTCAATTTATAAATTTACTTTTATATAATATTTTTATATATCTAACAGTTCTCTTTATAAAATGCATTGATCATGAACTTGTGCTTGATCTAGTCAATGTCCACTCTTTTCAGTGATATCACTCAGCCCTTCCAACTATTCATGCGCATCTTTTAGGGATCCAAATTAACTTAAAATATGACAACCATCTCAATTTTGTTTGCAAGATGATTGATATTGTTTATTAGAGAAATAATTTGTTTATAAAGAGATATCATAAAAATAAATTTATAAATTAACGTATTTCTGTGATCTTTATCTATCACTTAATACCACTAAGTCCATTACATTTTAGTGAGGATCATAAGAATAGGGTATGGCTCAAATCCGTGTATGTGAATGGTTGAGGTCAAATATAAAATATAAGATATTATTATGATCACCTCTAAACAGGATACGAACTTATTGTTGCCTTTCTTTTTAATGCAAAAACCAAAACAAAACCCATGAGCCACATTTTTTTTTTTTAAAAACCCAAGTAATAACAACAACGCTACTACTTTTATTTTGTATTCTATTTTTTTTTAATTATACAATGAATGTGACACATTTTGTAAATATGATTAGGTATTTAAGTAATAAGTATGTTAGGTATAAGTTTAGACAAGTTTTGTGTAAGATTTTTGAAAAAAAAGTGGGTTTTATTAATAAATTTATAAACTGACGTGACTATATACGATACGTTAGATCTATCTTATAATAAAAATAATTTTATAATTTAATATATCACATCAAGTTACTTAATTTATTTTTATAACTAAAATATTTATAAGATAAATTGGATAATAAATTACGATAAATGAAAGAAGAACATTTCCCTCCCATCTAACGAAAGTAACAGTATAAATATTTTATCGGAGAATCTTTCCTCGAGATATGAAAGCTTGCCAAAAAAAAAAAAAAATAAAGCCGCACTCCACCACAGAATTCTGGCAAGATTTTTCCTCCACAGCAGATTTATACAGCGGGGACAAGGGGACCAAGAACAGCCACCTGGCTTTCGAATCCTCCACTATTGCCACACTATGATTCTTGGCGTTAAATTCTGGGATTGGCTCCTAATCTTTGCTACCCCACACGCGTGCGCCCGCTCACATACTCTCTCGAGTCGACCCTCCCCTTCTCTTCGGTCCTCATTCCGCTGCTTGTTTCTCTGTTCTCAAACACAGACACAGACCTCAAGTCTTTCTTTCCCAAGAAACAATGGCTTCCACTTTGCTTTATAACTCCGTCAACCCCTCCACCACAGTTTTCTCAAGAACCCACTTCCCAGTTCTGGTTTCCAAGGACTTTCCAGTAGAATTCCCGCCTGATACGCACAGTAACTATTACTTCAATACCAGAAAGCGCAAGCAGAAGCTGGATCTGGTGAAAGCCAAAGTGGCAGAGGCCCCCACTGTGTCACCTCCAATACAAAGAGATGGCAAGCCACGAAAGAAGCTTCGGATACTTGTGGCTGGAGGTGGGATCGGTGGCCTAGTTTTTGCGTTGGCGGCGAAGAGGAAGGGGTTTGAGGTGGTGGTGTTTGAGAAGGATTTGAGTGCTATTAGAGGAGAGGGACAGTACAGAGGTCCAATTCAGGTACAGAGTAATGCATTGGCTGCTTTGGAAGCTATTGATTTGGAGGTTGCTGACGAGGTTATGAAGGTTGGATGCATCACTGGGGATAGAATTAATGGACTGGTTGATGGGATTTCTGGCAATTGGTAAGCTGTTTAAAACTATGGGTTTGCATGTAGTTTTCTAGTGTTATATGTTCGATTCTTAAAGTTTGTGTAGCGAATAGTTTTTATGTCTATCAAAAGAATTTGAGAAGTTATTGCATGTTCGTGAAGTATTGAACTCTCAGAAAAAAATTCATTTCTTTTAACTTCTTAGCTATTTTCGGTGACTGTTTGGTTTCAGAAACTTATAAAACTGGGGGTCCACGGATGTGGCTTTGCATAAGATGTAGACTTGGACCCTTAGCGTTCCAAGTTACTTTGCATGAACCCATGTCACAGGTTGGATTCTCCCTTGGATCAAACTGCAATTTAAGTGGGAGACTCTGGCGGTAGGTTGCTATGCTAGTCTCCTCTGGAGTTTAGGTTCCATGAGCCCAAAAGGCTCGCGGGTGCTATAATGCTTCTGAGAACCAGAGTTATTATAGCATATTTATTTCTCTATTCAAGCTACAATCTACATGGAAGTGCTTAAATTTCTTGTAATTTTGTGATGTACAGGTAGTTCAAAGGGTTGGGTTAGATTAAATGGGTGACGTAATTGATGCAGTAGATAGTGATTTTGCAGGCTGCACTTCTGGTTTGAAGTGATCGTAAACCAAGTATATATGCTGTACTTTTAAAACCTTTTTCACGAGTATTTTTCAGATAGTTCATTGTGTAGCTTGTTGGATCATTGTAATCTGTTAACATAGGCATTCTCTCAAATTTAATTAATGAAGCTATGGAACTGAAGTTCATGCCTCAGATCAGTTACCTGCAACTGTACCCGTTTGTATGGAAAGGCGTTTCATGGATAATTTAATCCATGCGAATATAATGCAGCAAACTAGTTGGGGTGAGTCCTGATGATTATTTAACAGCCAGCAAGCACAACGATGTATTTGTTGCCCAACGTAGTTATTGTAAAAAAAAAATATATAAATAAAAACATGTAAATTCTCTTGACAATATCAAATGTTATGTGTTCTAGGAGAACTAAATTTAGAGTTCTCCTCTCAAACAGTTTGATATTCCATGACCTGTACCCAAGAGAGGAAAAAGGAAGCATACATTGTACCTGAAAGGAGTAGCACTCATGATATGGTTGAACCGCATTTAGGAGAAGAAAAAAAACACCTGGGCAGAAAATGATCTTTACATTGGACCAATCCAACATTGGTGAAATAAAGTAGTTGAAAGCAGACCTTGCACAGAGACATACTTGAATGCTCTAATACTCAGTCAGATTAGTGATTGGTTCCAATATAATCCTGAAGTATGAGTTTTCAATTTAACTTAATTTGTTGTATATGTAGGATAATTGTAGTTTTCGAGATTACTATTGTGAGAAACTTCCAAATTTTCTTGCATTAACTAATATGAAGTTGGGTATCAGGTACATCAAGTTTGACACATTCACTCCTGCAGCAGAACGGGGGCTTCCTGTCACGAGAGTTATAAGCCGAATGACCTTGCAACAAATTCTTGCTCGTGCGGTTGGGGAAGATGTCATTATAAATGACAGCAATGTTGTCAAATTTGAGGATAATGGAGATAAGGTAATTAGCTGTTAACTGGCTGGAGATTGTGCTTCGCTTGTAATATTATCAAGAAATGTGTTAAATAGGAAGTTATTTTCCAGTTTTTAGTTCCTTTCTTTATGGGATATGCATATGATCAATAGATGCCTACATACTACTGTTTCTTCCATATCTTAGATGTTGACATTTTATTGTTTTCTTGCTCTACATCCCAAGTTTAGGTCACCGTGGTTCTTGAGAATGGACAGTGTCATGAAGGTGATCTTCTGGTTGGAGCTGATGGTATATGGTCGAAGGTAGCATTCTGCACCCTGTATGTAAAGCCTCTTCATTTATTAGGCATTGTTTAGTATAATGCATTCTCTCTTCCTTTAAATATAGTCCTTTTTATATATAGTAATATAAAAGGAAGTATATTATTTTCAAAGAGATCATGATATCTGTCAAGATGTATGGCAAGATATCTTATTGTAAAAGCTCAGTTACCAATTGGTCACAATCACCTGGCCCATGAACTTTTTCCGGTGATTTCTGGTGTCACTACCAGCTCCTTAAAAGGTTAATTTCTACTCCAAACATTGGGACACGTTATTTGCACCACTGGTTGGAAGTCTGATGGTCAACATTGTAGATAATATTTTTCTTTTCAATAGGTGAGAAAGAACTTATTTGGATCCACGGAAGCGATTTACTCGGGCTACACTTGTTATACTGGTATTGCAGATTTTGTGCCTGCTGACATTGAATCCGTTGGGTATGTTTCATTTTATTTGAATTACATATTTGCTCTCTATACTAGTTCATTTAGTTATACCTTTTAATGATTAAAACATGCATTTAGACCATTTTTCGTCATAATTTTTTTATAAATTTGTATCATGCATAGAGGTTTATAGTTATCCTTCTCCTCTGAAGGTACCGAGTATTTCTGGGACACAAACAATACTTCGTTTCTTCAGATGTGGGTGCAGGAAAGATGCAGTGGTATGGATTTTACAAGGAGCCACCTGGTGGTGTTGATGGCCCTCGTGGTATATATTCTTTAGATACTTGAGCTCTTCAGACTAATCAGGAAATAGAAGTGAAAGTATAGCAATCTGTGTGGTTGTGAACAGGGAATTTTCATGCATATAAATGAACTGACTTTTTTGTAATCACCCCAAAAAGAGAATACCCACAAATGAATGTGTTTGCAGTAAATATATAAATTAGTAATAAATTACCAAGTGTTTGTCTAGTTAGTTTCCATTTCATATCATTAATGTGGTTGGTGGAGGATCCCCCCAATCTTCCTTGTCCTTCCGTGTTAATTATTCAATTGTACTTAGTAATGCTTTAAGGTACGTGTTAGTTTAGTATCATTTATAATAGCGTGACCCATATAGGTATGAGGTGCATTGAAGCTCAAGAAATGATAACGCAGAATCATGCCCTGAAAATAGGTCTTATCAAGAAAATTCTGCTATAACCAGTGACCAACCTTAGATAGTGGGGGAATAAATAGGCTGGAATTATGCAATTTAAGTCTCCCTGTGTCTAATATGTCTAATAATAAATAAGAGGTTTTCTTTTTTGGTCTGTCTACCAAAAATATAAGCATTTGTTCATTTAGCTTCCGGTATTATGCTTAAACTTGATCCTGCATTATTCAAAATTGAACCTAGTCTCCCTGGTCTCATTTGTGAACTTTCATATTTATTGAAATGGAGGGATTATTACTGATCATTTGCCGGAAAAGGGGAGGAAAAAAGGGTACAGAAAACTTTGTTTTACTTGCTAATTCTTAGTGTTGTACAACGTGCAGGTAAAAAGGAAAGATTGCTTGAAATATTTGGGGGCTGGTGTGATAATGTGATAGATCTGATACTTGCCACAGATGAAGATGCAATTCTTCGACGTGACATATTTGATCGCACACCAATTTTAACTTGGGGAAAGGGTCGTGTGACCTTGCTTGGGGATTCTGTACATGCTATGCAGCCAAATTTGGGTCAAGGGGGATGCATGGCTATTGAGGTATTCCTTGCTATCTTTGATTTGGTACATTTTGATCCCATTTCGGTTAATGATTATCCTGGGTTAGAGTTATATCACAATTCATCGGCTGGAGCTTTGTATTGCCTATATCATGTGAGATAATAAGCATTTTCTTCTTGTCCTTCCTCTTTTTCATTTTCTAAATTTTTTCAGATTTTCTTAATTGTAGAATATTTAAATAAACAATATCATTAAGCTTTTATTAGTTCCTCAAATGGACATGGAGCCTCTTTTATGCGAATCCATATGAAGGGAGAGATAAGATTTGTTTAAACCATTTATGTCATTATGACAGGATAGTTATCAACTCGCATTGGAACTCGATAAAGCATGGAGACAAAGCATTGAACAAGGAACTCCGATTGATATTGTTTCTTCTCTAAAGAGGTAGTATGCCATTTTCCTAGCAAAATTTTCAAAAGTGAATGATGAAACTCTAAAACAGGTATAGGCGGAACCCAATTTTTTAAGTGGATGAATGTAAAGCGGGGGAGGATAGGAATCTAACTAGTGATCTTATCTTCATGAAGTCATCGTTCTTGGCGACTGTGCTACCCATTTGGGATAAACCGCAAAACGCTTGAAATCACACTGTTGGGTTTTTGTTTAGTTGAGTCGAGTCGAGTTGACTTAATAAAACGCCCATCATATCAGAATTATTCACAGGAAAAAATTTATTGATCTCAATATTTGTTGTTTAAATTTTGGCTGGCATATAGTTTCTTATATAACATTTAAATCGAATGACGTACTCTTTTTTATGTCACACCGCCCTTTTTTGGGTCCCCTAGATATGAGGAATCTAGGAGACTACGAGTCGCCATTATTCATGGAATGGCGAGAATGGCTGCATTGATGGCTACAACTTACAAGGCTTATCTGGGTGTAGGACTTGGTCCATTATCGGTAGGCTTTCTATTCAGTCTCACAACTAACAACAAAAACCAAAATGAGCTTGATGTTGCAGTTGGTATGCTGTGTGGATATTCACAATGCTTACAAACCTATTTGCAGTTTTTGACAAAGTTTAGGATTCCACATCCAGGGAGAGTTGGTGGGAGATTTTTTATTGACTTGGCAATGCCCTTGATGTTAAGTTGGGTCTTAGGTGGTAACAGGTAAGATCTAAAACCCTGTCTTCTATTATGCTCAAGCTGTTTCCTTGTTTTAAAAAAATAGTAATTCCACATATTAAATCTATTGTTTTATGCAGATTCTTCCTAAGTTTTTGATGTCACAAAATAATTTTTCGGGGGATTATTAATTTCTTATATACACACTCGTTCCAACTTTTAAACTTCCATACTCGATGCATATATATGATATGCACGCTAGAAATCAAGGCTGATGGTAAGCATATGGGAATACTGACCATCGTAAGCACTGAAAAAAAAAAAGTGCATTTCCAAATTTCCACAGTTCAAATTTCAATTTAACCGGAGAATAAGAAACATGATTTATAAAAACGACCAGTTGCTGCAATTGAAATTTTCTCTGTATCATCTCATTTTCAACAAACTATATTTTCATTTGCAGCTCAAAACTTGAAGGAAGACCGGCATGTTGCAGACTTTCAGACAAAGTATGTTGCTTAAGTAACAGTATTGTGTACTTCTTCACTTTGTGTCACTTCATAAACACATCTATCCCATTCCATTTTGTGATCAAAAGTAATGGATTCTGTCATCATCTGGATACTGATATGTGGTTAATCTTTTGTGAAGGCAAATGACCAGTTACGCAGATGGTTTTCTGATGATGAGGCATTGGAGCGGGCCATTAATGGAGAGTATGTCCAAAACCCTAGTATTTATGAATTTCATTCCATGACATATCTTCTTCTTGATGCATACATGCATTGATCATTGGGGTTCATGTTTATCATCTTTGTTTGCAGGTGGTTTTTGTTACCATGTGGAAATCAAAATGGCCCTTCACAGCCTATTTGTTTAAGCAGAGATGAGAACAGGCCTTTCATTATTGGGTATGAAGCTTTTGGATGAAACCTATTTATCTTTTATTTGATGATAAAACCTGGTCTTCGGATGTATCAAAAACAAGTCCTCATCAGTTGAGCTACTTTTCCTGTTCTTGAATTAAGTATGAATCATATAATTTATAGACAATCCTACCCCGTGCACTAACTTTTTTTTGTTATATTCTCTTCTATCTTCTATCACCCATGATATACTAATCTTTTCTCCTCATAAAAGTCAAGCGTTCTTATGTATTATTTTGGTTGCAGGAGCGTAGCACATGAGGACCCAGGGACATCAATAGCAATATCTTTGCCACAGGTGACATTGCCGGTTGCCTACTTCACTGGTTTTACTTTATTAGCTGGAAAAGAACCTGCTTCCTCCTCTTTTTGTGTTCAAGGTTAAATAACAAGTATTTTCTTTCAGGTTTCTGAAATGCATGCACGTGTTAGCTACAAGGATGGTGCCTTCTTCTTGACTGACTTGAGAAGTGAATATGGTACCTGGATCACAGAGTAAGTAATGGAAAGCAGGGGACAATTTGTTTTGTCATCAGTTTATACAACATATCTAATTTTATTCTCTGTACGTGTGTAGTAATGAGGAGAGACGCTATCGGCTCCCTCCAAACTTTCCTACCCGTTTCCGTCCATCGGATGTCATCGAGTTTGGTTCTGATAAGAAGGTGGTAAATCATCACTGTATTGGAGTTTGCTGCATGAATTTTAATGAATATAATATAATGTCAGTTGAATTTGGATGAGGTGCATGTTGGACATGAGCACTACATAACCAATAAGTTCCATATGAAATCTATGCTCTTCTTCTTCTTCTTTCTTTTTCCTTTTTTTTGTTTTTTTTGGGCGGGGTGTTTGGAGGCTTATGTATATCTCGTTTCTTATGCAGTCTTATATGAGTTTCAAAATTAGCTAAAGACAAGCCAAGCCCATCTCTGAATCTGCTGCCAGCCATAGTTAAATCTTTGTCTTGTCCAGTCACTGATCAGTCATTATTCAGTTCTTCCACCCACTTTCATGCATTTTCTCTGAGCCAAAGTGATTTAAACCATACCCACCCATTTTACAGGAAGAAGTAGAAACAATTGTTGCAAGTTTACACGGTAAATAGCATATTATCGCTTATGGTTTATATTAATGTAGTCACAAAATGCACATGTATATATCAGTCCAAAATATCAGGGGAGAGTTAAATTACAAGTAGGTCTTGCAAAATGAAATGTCAAGTTTGCCTTTGTGACTGTTTCTCCTTTTATCTTCTTTCAGTTTCAATTTTGTATCAGAAGTATGATCTTCGACCCTGCAGAATGTGGGTTCTAATTTGCCCTCATTATTTTTCTCGGGAAAAAATGTTATTGATTTTACATGGTGTTTATCTGCTAATAAGCCAGCTTTGAAAATAATTAGTCTAAGGCGCTTTTTTCCTTCTTCTGTTATCATATGATTCTGTTGTTTGTATTTCAAATGTGCTCTTACTTTCTTAAAGTGGCAATAATATGCTTTGGAGTTATTGTTATCGTCTAACCAGCCAAGTAATATGCAGGCAGCATTTCGGGTTAAGGTAATGAGGTCTTCTCCAAAGATTGCAGAGAGTGGACTTCTGCAGACAGTATGAAAAATCTCAAGTTCCTCTATTAGTTTATACAGAAATTGTACAGCATTTATTGGGAGCGGCACTGCGATGTAAATCTGCTGCATTTGCAAGAGTGGAGAGAGCATTACTCATGAATTGCTGTCTTTGGATCCTGGGAAAGTTCCCGCTGTTATACTGTTGTGAAATTGACAGGCTTGACAATAATTTAGGGAGACCCCACCGCGTATATTACTTGCCTGTACACATTGTGATTGTGTTGTAGATGCTTATCTTTTCTTCTTTATATCTCTGTACTTCTTCACTTGTTAGATATGACTGGAATACTCGCTTTGTTCCCGACCCAATGGACCTCAAGAAGACAGAAAAAAAGAAAAGAAAAAGTAGACTTGTAGTATGCTTAATGCTGTTCAGAATAAAAAAGGTCGGTAATAAAATTGTGTAATAGCCATAGGTGGTCATGAACGACAAAATGCAGAGAATTAACCTAGGTATGATATTTAAGGTTGCATCACAATAAGAACCCAACAAAGGAAAACTCTAATGGCGATTCCAACCCACCTTTTCTGGGAAACTTCTAGCCATAATTCAGTACTAAAGGGTCTCAGCTTTCTGTAATCATTAGTGTTTAACAACATTTGCTGGCTTGGTTTTGGTGAGAAATAGCCCCATCAGATTCTCATTTATGGGATAATATCAATTTTATGTACTCTCTTGCCTACCTAGTTTCTTATTGTTGTATATACCGCATGATTATGAACTAACAATACATATTTTTCCCTTTTTTTCCTTCCTGTGTTTTTCCAACATGGATGATTTTTTGTTTCGGATCGCCATGTGATAAAAAGACTAAATACCAAACCAAACCACGTGACTCCATTGACAATATTGCAACACCTAGCCCCTATAATAATGTACAAATTTAAAACAATCAGCAGAGTTTTCTGTAGCAAAAACAGAGGCAGAAGAGTCCAGGACACTTCCTCCCCTAATGTCAACGTGTGTGGTCTCAATCCAAAGTCATCTTAGAAATGTCCTCAAAAACCTTTGAATCACCCTCCACTTGTTATCTCTCATGCATTAACTTGCAAACCCAGCTCCTTCTGTCTCCATTTGCATGACAAAAGTAGCAGCACTTTCTAGACAGACACAGACATTCTGCCCCCCCCCTCTCACTTCTTGAGTTCAATCAGAAACGACCGACCCTTTCATCAGCACAAACTTGCCCGCCCCCACCATCCCACACAAAAGACAAACCTCAATGTTTTGTACTACTTTTACAGCCAGCTCTCTCAATCTCAGCCTGTGATTCTATATATTTTATATGTCCTGAGCCTTCTTGAGTTCGAATCATGTAAAGAAACGTTTGCAAGTTCAGTCTGTCAATGCACTTGTTACCAGACTCACTACAGTAATGAAAAAAAAAAAAATTAAAATATCAATACTTTCTCATCATAGTTGGATTCACTCCAATGATGTTGATTTCTGTTGTGAAGTCCCACACGGTTTAAGGACAAATTCATTCTAGACTTTATAAGGAGTTATCTCACTCCTCTTATTAGGTTTTTTATGATGAGAAATGAGTGTTTCTATATAGTAGTATCAGAGCAGGTTAACGTATGATCGATGATGGGCTTTTTCGAATAATCCATATACAATCCTATAATATGCAAGTTCTACACAATCCATTTTAAAAAAATAGACTGAGAAATTGATTTTTTTTTTTTCAAAAGTATACTATGATACTATACAGATCATTTTCATTTTTCTATAGATAAAGATGAATTACTTGTTTTCTGGTCATATCCGCATTTTCCTTCCACAAATTCCTTCTGAAAAAGCTGTCCAATCAGGTGCGCCCTCATATGTAAAGACCTACAGACACACCAGCGAGTCAAGAGGGGAAGCCCATGCCCATATTTAAATCCAACTGGGGGCCCATCATGTTGCATTAATATTGTATGCGTATACATCATTGGCACGTGCGAGGGATGCGGTGCCTACACGTGAAGGATGTGAATGCGGGGCAGTGGGGATTCGGTGGTGACAAGAGCAACGGTAACGGTAAGATGGGGGCGGTGGTGGCAGTGACCGTTGCAGCAACTGTCAATTTTATAATTATTATTTTTTTTTGTAAGAGTTTATTTATTTTTTTAGAATTGTTCTTACTCTTTAGAAAAATGATAAATATACGTTATTTTTTATAATATTTTACATAATAATATCTTAATTATCTTTTTATTAAAATGCTATCTGTCAGCCCAATTATTGCTGTTCATCAATTAAAAAGGGTCACAAACCCGACACCAATCTTGCACGGAAGAGACAAATTAATGTGCTTCAACGTTAGAATCTCTATATTTTACTTAAGGAGTTTCAAAACTTTTTGTGATTTAGGAAACCTAAGTTTAAATGATACACATATAATTATTTATTAAATTTTAAATGAGAGCAAGGTTGAAGACCATCTTAGATTTACTGTGTAAATCTCACGTACTCTATTTAAAAGAAAAAAAATTGTCTATTATTAAAAATTGATTTCATAATATAAATTTTAGATTTTCTTGCATTTTTTAAACATAGTGCATAAGAATGACATAAAAATGATCTCATTATATAAAATGTCATGAAAATGATCGTACGTATATCGCTGCTCTTAACTTTAACCTTGTGGTTCATACCATATAAGGAAAAAAAAACTATTAGTTATACGTATTTTTATAGATATTATGATTGTTCCTGTATGATGGGTTCTAAATTCATATCTATTTATAGATGATTGATTTAATTTTTTCATTTATTATGGATTTATTGCACACAAACTTGATGAAATGCATGACTTTAGGAACAAATATATTATATCATTTCAAAGAAGACTCCCAATGTCATCATCAACCTGAATTAATCTATCTAATGAACGGTTGTATTTGAAAGCCTATATTTCAGGCTCTTTTTCTAATCACAAATGATAAAAACACAGACATTTCGCAGAATTAATACGAAATGGTGTAAAAAAAAACTCACTGTTCTTCTATTTTGTACAAGTGCTCTTTTCTTATTATTCACTTACCTATATAGGTAAAAATATAGGTAATTTTTCAGAGAATTCATAAATTTCAGCTCAATTATTGGGCATTGGAAGTGTCTTTATGTTGAAGTTCCAACCCAAAGAAGAGGAAATTATTGCATCAATGAAGCAACCTAAAATTGCAAGCTAACAACAACTTGTCTAAACTTTGAAAGCCAAATCACAGACCATAACCACTTTGAAACCCATTTTTCTAAACTAATCCCCACATTAAATTTTTAAAAATCTGTCTCTATTTTACACATAGTTCCTCATCCACATGAGGACCCTACCTAAACAAGATGATGCCTCCCTTCCTAGCCCCAAATGTGTTCAAAATGAGCTTTGATTGAACCCAAAAACAAATAAAATCTCCAAAGTACTACTCATCCACCCTCACATCAGAGATACCAAACAAATCATAGGGGGAAAAAAAAAAAAAAGGTGTGGAAGCTCTCCACACACTTTTGCAAACCGGCCACAACCCTCCAAACCATCCCCATCTCTAAGTACGAGCCCTGCCCTTTGGACCCGCCTGCCCAACATCATTTCCATCCACACTGCCACTTCAATAAACCATAACTTTCACTCCAAAGTCGACAGCCTTATACTACTAAATATGATGTAAAATTGCTGCGTAGAATAATTTTTAAATTATTAATATTTTTAAAATACGAATAATATGGTATTTTTATTCCATCACGATGTATCATATACAATTTAGTAATTTACTTTAGTAAATATTAATTTTAATTAATTTATAACATCGTACTAGATGAAATTCCTTAAAATCATCCCAAGGTGAGAAGGTTTTCTGTGTCAGATTTCCTCCGGCATATCAACCACCCCTATCTTTTCCCCAATTCCAAGGTAGAGAGAAAAGGATAAAAAATAAAATAAAAAATATCCCTCTCCCTCTCCCTCTCCCTCTCGAAACAAGAGACTTCCTCAACGACCACCACTTTTCATTTCCATAATATTTCTTGTAAAAAGAAAACTAATAACAATTATAGAGCCTCCACCGTTTTTTATTTGAGTCCAAACTTTTAAATGTTAAAATAAATTGAATTGAATTAGAATGATAAAATATTATTAAAATATTATTTTTAATATTATTATTATTTTAAAATTTTAAAAATTAAATTATTTATTATATTTTATATTAGAATTCAAAAAAATTATAACAATAAATTTAGATGAATTTAAAATCCCAGAATCCATAAAGCTTTAATCCTTATATTCGATTCAAAACGGAAATTAAAGAAGGGAATATACAAATGAAAACATAGATATATATAAATATATATATATTAGTTTTATTATGTTATATTACATATAAAAACAATTATCAAATTGCTATAAAAATAACAATAAACAACACTTTGATCTTTTACACGCTATGTCTCATAGTACAACAACGCGTTTCCTCGTTTTTTTTTCTTTTTTTCTCCCAACGATGAAAAATCAAATCCCGAGGCTTTAATTTTTTTGAAAAAAGAAAATAAAACCCCCAAAAACGAAAAAAGATAAAAGAGGAAAAGAACCGGATTGACTCATCTCATGACCGGGATACCGATTCAGCCAGTTTCCCTATTCTTTCCACGAGCTCTGGGGACAGCTTCTTTACCGGTTTCTTCTCCTTCTCCGGTCGATAATCGAAACCCAACGCATCGGACACCTCCTCGGAGCTCCACCCGGATTTCCGGAGCAAATCAGAGAATCGGTCCGCTTTCAGGAGTAGAGCATCCAGAATCGCTTGATTATCTAATAAAATCATCTCTCCTCCTTCGAAGAATCCAGAGGCTGATACTTGTGCGATTTCGGATATATCCGATTCGCTCCACCCGCCCGCTCTCAAAACGGATCCTATTTGTTCGATGTATTCCTCGACCCATTTCGGGATTTCGGACCTGGGCATCTCAAAGAACCGTTCCGGTGATGAGGAAGACGACGAAGATGAGTTCCTCCGGCGACGATCGACAGCTGCGTCGCTCCAGAACTCTACCCATCGTGGTGTTCTCGCTCCGGCTGATGCGAGGCCCGTGTCCAGGCTCCTTCGCGAGAAATTCGAGGACGACCCGGCCGATTTCTCGCTCACGGATCTTTGTCTTTTGAGAACCTGAGGATCGGACTCGGAGCTCCGAAAGAGAGATTCCCGCTCAAAGAAATCTGAGAGATCCAAACCACAGCAGAAGATCCGGTTCTCGTCGACGAAGAAAGTCGGATTTCCGGCTAAACACGGGTTGCAAGGAATGTAGCAATGGTTAAAAATGGGAATCAAAAGGGGCGCTCTCTTTAGAGCATTCCGGGCAACACGTAAAGCCTTTTCTGGGTCGGCGGGTCTGGGGCCCCAAGACTTGGACCACAGAGTGTTTCTAGCGATCTGGAAGGAAATCGCTGCGATGGGGAGGTCGAGCGAGGCGCGGAGATGGAGCCGAGCGCCAGAGGCTCTCCAGTCAGGAAATCCTGGGCCGACGGGCAATCCAGCAGAGAGTACGGCACGGAGGTCGGGAGGGAATGCGAAACCGAACTGCGCTTCTGCGCGTGCAAACTCGGCGTCCGAGAGGCCAGGTTGCACCCGAATTCCGGAATTCCGAAGATGGGTTATGACCTTATCGGCCAGGGAAGAGAACGAAAGGAGACCGTTGCGGAGAGGGAGGGACGCAGTGGCAGAAGAGGCCGCGGCACGAGCAGAGAGTCGGCGGAGACCGGCAACATGGGCAGGATTCAGACCGGTAATTCTCCGGTCAACGTCGACCATTGTCGTTCAAAAAGGAGAGATTTTTGTGCTGGTTTTGTTTTGTTTTGTCTTGTCTTGTCTTCTTATTATGAGATTCTGATATTGCCAAAGATGGTTTTGTGCAGTGCTTTTTGGGTCAGATTTTTCTTCCAGAGAACTGTTTGTGGGTGGGGATTGTGAAGCAGAAACAGGAAAAAGTGCAGGAGCGGAGTGCTTTTCAAGGAGGTTGAGACTGGAGAGAGACAGAGAGAGATTACTCTGGCATGCAAAGGAAAGGAAGGTTGCTTGAGATATATATATAGGCGGGGATGTGGTGGGGAAAAGCTGGAGCCCACTCTGAGATTTTGGGCATCGGAAACGGAAACGGAAACGGAGACGTTATACCGAGTACTGTGATTTTCCTTGATTACCCATTGAAATTTGAGGGAGTGGAGTAAGAGTTTACCCCATGTTGACTGACTGACTAAAATAATTACAAAAGTTAGTTTTTCTCTTTTAATGTTAATTACAGTTAGAGTCGTTGGACAACGGCTCTTTTTCATAGCTTATAAATGTGAATAGTTCGGACTCTACCCCCTCCTTATTAATTCTATATGAAATTTTTCATCTTTTATATATATATATATATATTTTCAAGAACTTCTCTTTAAGCTTCGTTTGGTTAGTTAACTACTCTCAACTCATCTCAACTCATCATTACAACTTTTTCAAATTCCAACACAAAATATAATAAACAATTTAACTTTTTCAAATTCTAAAATAATAATAATATTAAAAAATAATATTTTAACAATATTTTATCATCTCAACTCAACTCAACTCAACTCACTTCAACATCCAAACACAACCTTAATCTTTGAGAATATTAATTCCGTCAAGTAATTAAGAGTTATCCGCATGTTAGTTTTTTAGACCCATAAATCTTTTTAGAAGTTATCGGATTATTGTGTCTTGTGGAGATAGATAGATAGATCAGTGGTGGCGCCAACTACCATGATGCAAGTGGAAAGTGAAAGTAACATGATCATGATCTGATTAACATTTTATTTATGTCTTGGAATTCCTTAATCCAGTCAGTCAATGAAAGAAGCTTATGGTTTATTAAATAATTTAGTGTCTGGTATGAGCAATGTATGGCCCATAAGTAATTATGCATTGGTATAGATGGACAGCAAGATAAAGCAAAAGCACAACAATCATCATGCCACATAGTTGTACTCTAACGTTAACTACATCTTTTTCTTCTTTTTTTTTTTTTTTCCACTTCTGTGATATAAGGAATGCTATGTATTAGTCCCTATTCATTCTCACATCTTACACTTATAATTTTTTCATAGAATATGAGAGCATTTTCATCAAATATGAAGGTATTTTTTATAAAATATGGAGTGTGAGATGGTAAATAGTGATTGATAAAAATAATTTTTCTTGTGATATATATACTTGACTCTATTAAAAAAAAAAAAAAAAGAAGCTAATCTAACTAATTATTGGTCGTCAAAGATAAAATGAGATTGCATTGGGAGTTTTTCCTCAAGGTTGGCTTCATCTTTTTCATGATCCCAAGTACCATCTCAATAAATATCATGTCGGTCTTCCCTACTTTGCTCCCTTTTTGGCCGAAAAGAGACCCGAGACCCCTATGTACATTATATGCCATTCACCACATTTTCTTTTTGCTATTTAAGGTTGTTTTTTTTTAGGCCGGTGTGCTAGTTCCACTCCACTAATTGCGTGGCAATTACAATAATGATCATACCAATAAATTATGAAAAAATCTAGGTAGCAATTACTGTTTGTTACATTTAAATTGTACACATTATGTGTCAAAATAGAAACAGCCATTGAGAATTGAGATGAGAGAGAGATTGAGATGAGAGAGAGTCGATGAGAGAGAGACAGGATGAGAGAGATCTAATGAGAGAGAGAGGAAGATGTCTGGTGCGTTTTGCACCAAGCAACATATGCACAGCTACGGTGGCTGATTTGTAGCAATACTTCATAATTATTTTATAATTTGTTTAAACAATAAATTATTTTAAAATTTATTTAAAAAATCAATCAATTAATATGATTTCAATAGGATAATGAGGAAATTAAATTTTTTTAAGATCACATGAAAAAATTTATAAAGGCTCGCGGCTCATCACGGGCTGCCCGAGCTTCCATCCTCAAATGTTATATATTGTTGAGAGGACGTTGGAACTACACCGCCCTACCTATCCTCTCATTAATTTTCAAATTAAAACTAGTTTTTGTTTTTTTCAAAATTGAAGTATAATTGGGATCACATATTTTAAGAAAAGAGTTCATGTTGTAAGTACGTAGTCACGTGCATGCCGTTGCCAACGAATTAAAATTAATGTATTTTTAACTCAACTATTTACAAATCGATCGGTACGTGTTCGTAAATATATATTCACCTAATGCGAGATTTATTCCAATTATTAAATTTCAAAACTAACGTCAATATTTTTTTATTTTAATTAAGTGCGGTTTAAATAGTAAGTTGAGATGAAAGTTGAAAATTAAATAAAATATTGATAAAATATTATTTTTTCATATTATTAATATTGTTTTAAAATTTGAAAAAGTTAAATTGTTTATATATTTTGCGTAAAAATTTAAAAAAATTATAATAATGAGATGAAATATTTTTTGTATTTTAACCGAGCCTAACTGTTGTTGAAGGCTGGAAGCAATTCATTGGACGTGTCAATAAGAAAACTAATTACAAATTAATGGTCGGGTTTTTTTGAATGGGTTTATATTTGTTCATCATGATTTATATACAAGAATTTTAAAATCTCAAAATCTCTTTTTCTGGAGAAGCACTAGTACTGAATATTCCATCGATAAAACATGAATGCGCGGAAACGAGAGGAAGCTGAAGTTTCCAAAGAATAAAACATGAGATGATGCTGTTTGTGAATTTGATAATGATCACCTGTTTAATTTGAGATACTTATAACTCTTCATCATAAATATATATATACATATATATATATATATGTATGTATGAAAAAATATCAAAAGGACAAAGCAAATAGATCTGAGGCCAGCTGGTTTAAATTTTATGTCTTTTATTCATGTTTTCAGAATCAATTTTAATGGAATCTTTAGTGCTTCATTGTAATAAATATTTAGTAGTTGGACTGAAGTGATCGATCGATTCAAAAGTGCTAATATATAAATATATATATATATATATATATATATATATACACACGCATGATGATCAAGAGGGCATATAATATATATATATATATATATATATATATATAATGTGGAGTGGAAGCAAAGGCCGGCACCCCATTAATGCCATTAATTTGCATATATATATATATATATAATCTAATTCAAAAGGTTAACACGAAGAAATAAATAACTTCAAAAATATTTTATGTATTTATTGTATGAAAAATAACATAATATATATGTAACGTGACCTTATAACAAAAATTATGTGTTACTTCTTCATGAGCTGACCACGCGAGAGATTAATTGTTATCAGATCATGTCGGATTGACTTGCAAAAATTAAATAGAATGAAAAGAAGCTAACATGTGAGAGCGGCCACCTTGAACGTACGTCGGTCTTTCATCACAGTAGTAGTCCACAAAGAAAAACAAGTTTATCATGGTCACTATATTCATATATATATATATATTATTAGATATATATATATATATATATAGGTCTGATCTGTAAGATGTAAAGGGTGATCAACACATATATATCGATCTTCATTTGCGAGGTAGATTTTTATAAGCTTTGAAGAGTTCAATTCTATTCACGCCATATTAATGCAACTGTCACAGCAAATTGTAATCATCCACTTGCAATGTCTCAATTAATATATATTTATATATATATATATATATAATCTGAAATAACTTCCACACCGACCAATCTTATATATGGACGATTAGTAAATACAGACTTGTTTAGACTTTTCAAGGTTTCCAATTAATATAGATCACCACATGCCATAGAAACTTACAAATTAAGTAAAGAGATCATACGCTATTCTTTATTCGTAACTAATTTATCATCTTTACTTATATATAGTTGATATATTACATTTTAACTGACTTTTCATTTGAGTGGTTGGCATAAGGAATCACTTAAAATTTTTTTACATATATAATTGATTACTATTGTCGAAGCGATTACAAGAAAAACGAATATTTGTAATAAATTATTTAAGATAAAAATAACTATTTGTGATTAAAACAAACTCATGAGAAAGTATTAGTCATTTTCACAGGTAATTGTTATAGTGAACTGATAAATTCATGATAAAGAATAGCAATATTGCTCCGAATTGAAGCAAAAATAATATACCATTTTTTTTAAAAGAAATTAAATAAAGAATGGATCAGTAACTTGTGCTAGAGAAAAATTGATCTTATCCTAGCCGGAAATTATCAGAATGGGGAATTCAGGCTAAGGCTTCAGATTAGCATGGTCCAGATAATGCTATCCCCAAGATTCAATCCCGGCCAATAACTGTTTACCACCAAACTCTGTGAAAGTGACATGAGATTATTGGACCACCACCGCCACCACCCTCATGCACGGCCTATTTTCAATCCAACCATTTTTCCAGTACCATTAATTATTTAAGAAGGCCGCTAGTAGCTCTTGAGAAAGAGAGAGACTTCTGCTAAGATTGGTGGGGCTTTGGATGGACCAAGCTGAGAAGCATGCATGGTCTATTAACTCGCAACAAGAGCTACAAATAAAAAATGGATTAGATTTGGTTGGGTGCATGCATGCATGCATGCATGCGTGCATGAACAGATTAAACAGCACGGTCTCTCTAATCCAAATCATAGGTAACACAATTCTAGGAAATGTCACCAAATGGTTGTGTCGACGAGGAACCAGTTGGGGCATCAATTCTCCTCCATAGATAGACGTACCGCGTAATTGGATATATGCCATTGTCTTTTGTATATATAGTTAGGAACATTGGTGGGCAAAGGTGTTGGAGGGGTCCATATATATTTAACATTAATTAACAAAATGGCCGGATGAATATTCTCTTCTTGAACGTAGTGGGCAACTTTGCTTGCTTGTCTTCCTCAATCCAACATTCATGTTCCTCTAATTAACACTGATTAGTCTGGCAATCAATCCTCTTCTCTTTGGCTCTTACATGTAGAAGAGGGACATGACATATATGTGGGAGATCAATCGCATGCATGCATGGCGGGGTCGGCTTTTGTATTGATATGTAAACCTTTCATCATAAATTCAGTTAGATGCATGCTCTATTCAAAGATCATCAAGCACGCACACACGTACACGTACGTACGCTTCATTAATCGGTTGGAGAAAATTTTGAATTGCTTAAGAAAATGAATCAATATGAGACTTCATTTTCTTTCTAGATCATAATAGGCCGATTATTAAGGGCGGATTCAAACTTCGGATCTCATGATGACCCTTGAGAGATATCTCGAGGTCGGCATCAATAATGCACCAAATACGTACCACCAACAAATGAATATATATGACTTACCCTTGTAAGAAAAGTTCCACTTCCTCATTGATACTAAGATTTAAATAAAGAAATAATGATCGTCCCATAGAGTTTAACATATAATATAGTTCTTGGAGATTTTTGTAGCTCTAGCGCTGGATCATATTGATGGTTGCTCCCATTAAAATGGAGGGTGGTATATTTTAATAGTACTCGATCGACGGTAGTTGGTGGATGTAATGTGTTAGTTTTAATACTTTATGGTAATAAAAAGTAATAAAAAAAAACCGGATAGTTTAGAGGGGTACAGAGTTACTTAACCCAATAAAATTCATATTTTTTTTTGGGTGCTCTAGAGTAGGGGTGACAATTCGTATTTTTGGATCGCGTTCGTATCATGTCAAATTATGAACATTCGACTATATAAATCAATTCGAGTCTGACCCGTTAAACTAAATGAGTCAAACTTTTCAACCCTAACCTAATCCATTTAGATAGCGAATTGTGCCGAATCATCCATTTTGACTCGTTTAATAATAAATTATAAGAAATAGGTTAATACGATACGACTTATTTAAACTCATTTCATGTAAATCGGTTGGACTAATACACATGACTCATTTGATCTAATTAATATAATTTCACATAAAAGTTATAATATATATTTATTAGTAGCCACAATATCTTAAAAATTATATATATCAATATTTTTCAAATTTTAACATATAATAAAATCAATATTACAAACAATACAATAACATATATGAGCATAGGTCTAGAATTATAATAACAATAATAAAAATATAAACATATTGAGAAGTATCAAATTACAATTTAACAACAATAAAATTATAATTTTGAAATAAAATCTAGATGGGTCAAAATGAGTTGATTCCAAATTAAGCTGGTTAACCCGTTATTGATTCATTTATAAATCGTCTTAACGGGTCAACCTGTTTTAATCCAAACCCGTTAATATTAAACTCAAACCCGTTAATTTTGTGTCATGTTTGTATTGGGTTCACGGATTGTGTCACATCTTATCACTCATACTTTAGAGAGAGAGGCTCCAATTATAATTTTTTGGCAATGTTTTGGCATGATCCTCCGGTTGACTCAAATTTTGGTAGGAACAAATTAAGGTGATGTCACAATGATGTTTGAGAGAGAGGGAGAGATCAAAGTACTAGTAGAATATCATATTGGAACTAAGATCTAGCCTCAAATATAGACCGGACTGGCCGGATAATTAAAGAAATGAAGAGAATTTTGAAAGTGATGATCAAAGGTGATTATGATGAAAATATAATATAGAAGCGGTTATAAATTAAAGATAAAACGCATGCTTAGAAGAATAAAATCATTTTGTAGGGTAAGGATCTAACCTAGCTAACTCCCATCTTAAAATATAGACTCTTGGATTGAAAGTTTTATATAATAACCAGGAAGCAGCTAGCTAGGATATAAACACGCACCATCCCATGTGATTCATTCATTTACCTTCGATCCAACATATATATATATATATATATATATATTTTAATTCTTCTTCCTTAAAAATAAGTGGGTTTTGCTATATAGGTTTCTAGGAATATTAGGTTGGTCAAGCCTAAAACATGCATAATTGTTAAGAAATGGATTGATTTCTTCTTAGTTTATCCTGGGATTAGCGAGAATATTGCAAAAGAATGTGCTTAATTGCCGAATACACATTGTGGAATCTTTCTGCTAAAGCCATTTTAACTGCATGCAGCCTGCATTATCAAGCAAACTATATGAACAAGGACCATATCTGTGGTTCAAACATCCCACCTCCATCTTCAGTTTTCTTTCGGTTAGCTGAGACGATCTCTTCTTAGAAAGGAAATGAAATCAGCTAACGTAACGCGATTTAATATAATATATGAAATTTATTTTTATTATAAAATAAATCTAACCTCTCACATCAAATAATATAAATTTATAAGTTAGATTTAAATCTCCTTATTTTAAATATTTAGAATCCCACTTGTGAAGCTAAACGTTAGCTATAAAGTCGATCGGCGCCGGCCGCTCGTGTGGTGGTAACAATATTTTATAAGATTACTTTCAGATCTCTCTATGATCAGTAGGAAAGAGCGAGGCAGAGGAATAAGTTAAAGGTGATAATGTATAGGCTAGGGCAGGGCTAAAGGCAGAGTGATCGAGGAACATCCATCGCTTTCATGGAGACATGAGATGCGTGCGTGCAATACGGATATTGGAATAAAGTGGGGTTTTTCTAGATGTAAATTTGATGGGTTTTGCAGCTTTAAAAGAACCTGGAACGTAAAGATGTATACCTTGAGCTTCAAGCGATGCCAAAGAGCTGCAAAAAGATTAAAAAGGCACCCCTCCCAAAAAGAAAGATTTAATATTATTGCAACTAGGCGTGTACTTTGATCATTTGCAGCTAGTTTTCCAGATTTTATTAACCTTTTCCATCTCTGTCAGTCTGCTCTTTATTGTCTTTTCTGAATCATTCGTTGCATTGAAGGAACTCAAGCGCTTGATTCAAAACCCCATTTTTTTGCAGTTATTTTCTAGATAAATCGAAAATTTTTGGGCTCGAACCAATGCTTAGATTCATTCTCATTTCTATGATTTTAATTATAACATTAAAAAAACAGAGGTTGATTCAAAGGCCATCCATGGACAAAGTAATTTATTATGTATTAATTTTTATTTATTTTTATATTTTATATTTATAATTTTTTTATAAAATATATAATGTGAGATAGTGAATAATAATTAATAAGAATAATTTTACTTTACCAAATTTAACATAGACAGAAAATCTAAGAAACGATTATGACTTTTTTGGGTATTAATCATGTAGTGTGGGTTGACAAGGATATCATAATACTATACTATATAAAGGTAGAATGGAAAAACCATGGCCTAGCCATCACTTCCACATCCTACTACAGTACCCAGCACTGATGATCAGGCGGCTTGAAACATAATTTTTCAGCTTTTTTGCTCATTTCCACAGATGGAAAATACTGATGAAGTTTTCAAACAACCAGCCAATGGCAAAACACACCCACAAACAAAAGAATCTTTTTGAGGCCTGCGTGCAGTAATGAATTATCACATTATTATTATTATTTTTTTTGGCAATCAGATAATTCTTACATTAATCCAAAGGCTATCTTAGCTTTATTCTTTATCAATTTTTCCTGTCCAAAAGATAGATCATGAGAAAATAATAATAATTGCATCTTAGAGGATGCAGACTACACATTCAAAGAATAATCAAACATTGAGATTGTTGAAGATGTGACCCAACATGATCAACTCGACATTCAAGTGTCCAATAAGCAAATTACATGTCTTTAAAGGTTTATGGAATGAGAAAGTTCATCTCTGACATAAAGCATCCACCAAATTCATTGGTACTTGAATTCTCTGCCACCATAAATCCATTAGTGATGGTGGATGTCCAATCAAAGATTGAAGGATGTGTTGCAGAAGACAGTATAAGCTCAAAGAAAGAAGAATTGCTCTGAGACTGAGGCCTTGTCCGAGTAGCCAAACTGTCATCGAACCGTAACATTTTTCTTTCCGTATTTTGAGGCTACCTGATTTCTGCTACGTCTTGTGTAAGAGTTTGGACTGAGACACGAGAGTATTTCATGGGATTTATACGGAATTAGTCAAAAGTTTTTTTTTACTGTTTCCTAGGAGTCTTCTACTGTATCCACTTCCACATAGCAATTGCGTTGGATGCTGCCGCAGCATAGACAAACTGTTTTATGTCTATTTTTCTCCAAATTATAGGAAACGTTAGCTAAATATCCAAAAAATATGGCACTTGCCACTGGCTTTGTCCCACAGACGGGCTATATAACAGTCCAACGTTACTTGGATCACCGAATATGAATATTTGTTTATTGAACACAAAAATGGATCCATCCCACTGCCTTTTCGGCTCCTCTACTATCAATTAAGCATTAAATCATCGTCGTATCACACAGCACATATAATTTTTTTATTTTTTATTTGTTTTCTTGATAAATGTATAGTATATAAATGATGAATAAAATAGTCTAATTAGAAGGAATAAAAAAAAAAAGTATAGTGTATAAAAATGATGAGTACAAAACTCGTTAGGCTATTCCACTCCAACGCGCAAAAGACCGCCAATTTTTTTCGTGTTTCCTGCCTTGAAGCCCAGTCCTATCAATCTGTTCGACGGGTTTAGTCATTGAATAATGATATAATACTCCACCAGCATAACTCATTTATCGACAAAGTTATGGTCTTGAACAGGAAGGCTACACTCTAGGCGGCACTGCAGCAACGAAGGCAGCCAGACCAGCACTGGTGTCTTCTGAGTGTTCCCACTCAGCATTCACGTCTATCCCACCACCATCATGTATTTACCACACCCCTATAATAAACTTCCAAACTGGCTTTAATCAGAATCTCTATCAGGATTCGCACGAGGTGTCGCATTTTGTGCAAGGTTCGGAGCACGTGGTATATGAGCGAGCACCTCTGGGTTTTCCATGAAGGCCTTCGATTTCAGCGTGAAATACAGCACAGCACAGCACATCAAAATTACTTGTTATCGATGTTATTATATACACGTTATTTTAGCAAACCAATCAATAGAAGCCTAAAACAAAGGAAGAGATTGTGAATGAGTCCAGTATTCATGCTACCTAATCTTCCCTCACATTAACTAGACCCAACAATTTAAGCACCAGGGAAATGCTGTCCACTAGTTACATTCTTGAGGATACAAAAGCCTCCATGCACAATAATATCTAAATCCTTGACTGCCATCTTTACAGAAATATCTCTATCGGTATCTTGAACGGCTTCTTACCCTGCAATATTAGCTCCCAGAATCAGGCACCAGAAATTGTACAAACAAGTCTAGTGTGCAAGGTAACAGGATAACAGTGTTAACCTTGGAGAACGGGAGTAAGAGTGAGAGCCGGAACGGGAACGGGTGGGGGAATGGGAACGAGAGCGGGAACGGGAATAATATCTTCGTGAACTCCTGCTTCTACTTGGACTTCTACTATGCCTGTATCTTCTGCAGTAAACAGGGCATTTGTCCATAATAATACTTGCATATGTATGTTCAAACCAACCAGAGGTAGCAAGCATAAAAGGCATCTCTAATCCTCAAACAATTATATTCATAATCCTTTTTATCATCCTCTCAACATCCATTAATGTAAATATCAAATGATTGGCAAAGAAGTAAAGCATAACAAATAATTTCTAATCATTTAATACCGGCTAGAGGATGATGGTAAAAGAGATTATGGGTAGCATTACTATTGCTAGAAACTGCAATTTCAGGCATCGTCATCAACCCCAAAGCAAAATTAATCTAAGGTGAATTTATTTATTTTTTTGATAAGTATCTAAGGTGAATTTATCAAGTTTGAGAAGGAGACAAGTCTATGCTTTATGGTACTTAATTTTAAAAAGCATAGGTCCCGCATGCACACTATACTATAAATTTAACTACCTTGAAGGAGAACGGCTGTAGCTGCGGCTGCGGCTGCGGCTCCGATGCCCATATCGACCTAAGCGACTTGTTTCTGCAAGCTTTTCAAGCCTCTGGCGTTCTTGTTCACGTTTTTTAGCCATTTCAGCAGCAGTATCTTTTTTAACTACAAAAGGAATTTGTTACACAATAGTTAATATCTTTTCGACGAATTTTTGTTTTTGTCTACCAGTGTCTGTCTGATGGCATAGATTAAGATAATCTGGCTCGTACTTTGTTTGTTCAGCTGCCTGCTCATAATCCTTTTAAGTCGTTCTTGAGGAGTTTCCTTCTTCTCCCCCTGTTGTTGTTTTAAAGTCCCACCAGAGGTACTTGCCTTACTTAACTTCGCTATTGCTGAAGTTGTGCTGTGAAAAGGAAACAAAACAAGTTCAGAAGAATGATAATTCTAAATTTATGTAAATATAAAACAGAAATGAGAAGCTATGGAGAACAAAGAATCACAAAGTTATGAAACCACCTCCTAATGGACATGCTTATCTACTTGAACTCCTCAAGACACTGCCAAAAAATGAAAATAATGAAATCTTATCTCGGACACCATGAGATACCTTACTGCTGGTTTCAAAACTTTAGCACTCTTTTCCTTATCAAGAGACACATTAGATGCAGGATCAACATGCAACGCCTCAAGTATGCGACCGGATGATGGCCTGCACAAAAGTAGTAGCATTAGGGACACCCAAATCACTGGTTCCATGCAAGTCAGAAGATTTTCTAAAACAATCCATTTCAGGGAAAACAATAAGCTTCAAAAAGGAAGCTTCCTTCTCTCTTCCTCTGGCAGTATGCTGATAACCCTAAGCCTGATCTATTCTAAACCAGAAAAGTTTGCCTCGGGCAACAAAAGGGGGATAAGCTGCAGCAGAGTAAAGATTGTCGAATCTATCTTTGCAAAAATTAAAGGTCGAGTGCGCCGACCGGTTCAACATGTCAGCCTGAGATGGTGGAGATGGGGGTGGAGAAAATCGTTCAAGCTTCAGTTCATCCCCATCACCGGAGCCCCCAAATTCTGTAATGTATTCTATTTTTGGTGTCCTTGGTTTGCTTCGATGAACATCATCAGAATGCCCTCCACGAGAATAGCGCCTTGAATATGATGGGGAATACGACCGTGATCTTGATCTGCAGACACAATAATTAGAATCAAGTGTGTAAACTATTCCTTTTACATGAAATTAAACCAGAAATTCAACTTCCATCTAAGAGCATGCCTTCTAGAGCGAGGATAAGCTTCATAAGTTGGACTTCGTCTAGGCTCCCTGCATTAATAGAGAAAACACTGCTATAAAAAGCATAACAGCGTCATCATTTGCAACACTAGGAAACAGAAGTCAGAAAACACTTTCTACCGGTATGGATCATGATGGAGCACTCTGGCACCAGTCACTCGTGCAACTTCTCTTTCCCTCTCCCTCTCTATTTGAGAAACCTTCCTTCTTTCCTTGCGGCTCAGCTTCCTCTAGAGATGTCAAGAATTTTAAATTCAAAACCATAAAATGCATGCAGTGTTAAATCCAGTATAAAATAATATATATTCCTTCAACAGCCCATGTGGCTTGTGCAAAACTTACAATTGCAGGATCACCTTTGATAACTTCCTTTTGCCTTTTCTCTTCCTCCTTAGCCTTTTTATCCATGTAAACAAGCCATCCATACCTTTTTACACCAAATTCTTTTGCTATAATATCCATTCCTTCGTCATTGCTATCATCACTGTTGAAATCTTCGTCGTCTTCATCCTCATCATCATCCTCATTATCATCAGCATCAGAAAGATGGGCTTCCTCTTTCCCCTCCCCCTCATAAGAAAATCCCACCTGCGAATAAGAGCCTTTGCTTGCAGGAGGTTGCGGTTGAGATCTGCAGGAAAAGAGAACAGATACAAAAATAATATAATCTCGCCCCACAGCCCCCAAAAAACCAAAAGAAAAAAATGTCTAAGCACAAGTGTTCACAGCTTCACAGAGTAATGAAGACAATATATCTTGAAACACTGTCCACCACATTTATGAATGGGACACTAGAAATAAAGCACATCTTAACAAAGTGATGAAAACAGCTTAGCAAACTTCATCAATTCAAATCTAGGCTTAAAAAACAAACAGAAGCAATTTGACCATGAATAACCCACACAGAAGTAACCTCCAATCTCTGTTTAGAATACCATGCTAGACAAAGAAGAAAAAAACGACTCGGAAGTTTTAAAAAGGAGAAATGCAAGCCATTGCTAAGGTATCCAAATCATTTTTATTTTAAATAATTTGGGTGCCCTGACAACTTAAACAAACAAAAATAAGAATTCAATTGGCAACATCAATGAAATGTATCTTGAGAAATCAGCACAACTCATTTTCTAAATCTCCGTGAAAACTCAAGCCCAAATAAAACTTTGAGCATGTCTGCATATCACGAATTTTGAAAATGTAAAGTGGTTTTATGCTTGAGTTTGTGGGAGTGGTGTGACCCATTGAAAAGATCTTTAGAAAGAAAAATGATTGAGATGTATATTTTTGCCGTTTGTGAAACTGATTGGGTCCACTTCAAGTATAAAACTTTTGTGAGAGTGTTTCTTTGAGGTTTTGCAAAAGTGGTTTTAACTTTTTTGGGGGTTTAATTAAGCGGTGGTGACCACTAATGGTGAATGAAAATATTTTTGGGGGAGGCAAAAAATATCGTTTGGGAAACAGTCTTCAATTTTTTCCAACATGTTAACACCTTTAACAAACTAGAGAAAACTTCTCTAATGCTAGATAATCACATACTGGCATGTGTTTAACATCATACTATTATTATAAAAACATAAGAATTAATCAGAAACCTATACGACGAAGTCAATATTTTTTCTTTTTGATCAGTGATGAGTAGTCAATATTTAATTCAGCCTTAGAACATTTTATACACGCTGGTCTCAGTTTATTCCATAGTTTCATGCCTGATATTACTTAATTATTAAATGTACAGAGCACTAATTACTTACAAGAAAATATAGAAAGCAAGAATTAACTGACAACAAAAAATGGGGTGAAAAACAAAGTAGAGGCAAACCTGTCTGACATAAATGGAGCCACAACCTTCGCTTCCATCTCCTGGTTTACATGTTGCAAACCCTCCTCATCGGTAACTGTTAATTTATAAAGTTTCTCTTGTCAAATAAGTTTGAAACTTAAACCCTACTCAGATGATTCAATCCAAACGACGGATTATATTATTGTACTTCCTTTTCATTAAACAAGAAGTATAACTGAGAAATATATTCAAACTGTTACAGAATTTAAGACATCATCAAAAAATAAAAAATAAAAAAGTACCGACATCCTCTACGCCGGTGCTTAATTAAATCCCGATAACGCTCAAAATTAACAAACTCTTCTACTTCTTCTTCTTCTTCAGACTTCTCCTGAACCCGAAAATGTCGGGACCCAGAATCCCGAATGAAATCCAGAAGTGCACGGCCATCAAATCTGCTTATAAAGAAGTAGCATCCAATATTAATTTATCGGTCAAGAGAAGTGACAGCAGAAAGATGAGTTTTAGCCCAAAAAGAAAACAACGAAGGAGAAACATCGCACCTATCAATCAAAATTTCCTGTTTCCCATTCCAAGGTATCCTGTGATAGAAGGTATATAGAGCTTTAGAATAGATGGCATTAATGATAATTAACCAAAAATATTATGCAACTTGAGAATTGAAAGGAAAACAAAAGTGCGCCCTTTTGACTCTAATTCAACTTTCATCAAACAGAAACCGTTGTGAACCTTCGGTATTCTGATTTATAACTGATCAGTATGTATAAAATATAAATATAGAATAAACCTAAAATTTAATGGCAAAATCTAAGTTTAATCTAAAAAAAAAACTCCAAATTTGTTTCTTCCGATCCGTTTAAAAATATAATTATGATCTAAAGCTTGTATTATTGTCATAAGAAACACGCAATAATCTGATTTCGAAGAGTCGTAGTCGATTCCAAATCGCACCATAATCCCTACAATATTTGAATTGGGAAAAGGCAATTTTACAATGAATCTTACAGGCCTTGCTGGTCCTGAGTGGCTTGGTAGAGGGCATCATCCCGGTACACTCGCGAGCGAGCGCCAAGGGCCTGGATTGACTGCTGAGGATCGCCACGCCGCTTAGCTAAGAACACGGCTCGTCTCTGCGCTCGCTTCCGAGCCGCGTCCATCATGTCGTGGACCTTCCTCTCCGACCTCCTCGCCTCGTGCCACATCTTCGCTCTCTCTCTGTGCCTCGAATCAATTACGATTACGTTATTCGCTGGGTGAAACGAAACCCTAGCGCGCTTTTTTTGGAGTGAGCGCAATGCACAGTGTCTTGTACCCGGCTTCCTCGATTTGTTGGATGAATGTGGTCAACTTTGAATCTGGACCGTCCATGTCACAAATCGATTGGATCCGTCTAAAGTGGGCTGCCTTTAGGTAGTAATAGGCCCAACTTCATGGCCCATATCTTCCCTTTTGCAAAATTCTAAGAAACAAAAAATCACCTAGCGGTATTTACATGAGTTTCAGTAAAGTTTAGATCCAATATACTTAGAATATTTCAGTGTATTTATTAATAGTAATAAAATGATTTGAATTAAGATATTTTATTGAGTTTTGATAAATATTGAGAGAAACAAATTGAATAAAAATATTATAATGTTAAAAATTTATTTGAATATAATATTTTAATAATATTTTTGTTTTGAAATTTGAAAAGTAGTATTGTTTTTCTGTTTTATTTGGAATTGAAGTTTGAAAAATTTTTAATTATTAGGTAATGATTAGATAAAAAATTTAAAAATTTGAAATTGAAAATATTTTGTATTTGAGTGATGTTTGGGAAGGAAATATCTGAAAATATATGATAATACTTGAGAATAGTTGTGTTGCCAAACGGACCCTTAATTCCAAAAATAACACATCTACCATATTGAAGGGATGTAGGCATATATTCAACAAAGATTTCAGCAAATGGTAGTCTTCGTTTTCAAAAGCCAAAAACAAATTTGTAACGAGCATTGTAGTTGTAAGAGGATTTTCCCATCCTCTCAACCCTTATGGCAAGCCCATGAGAGATTTTTGGGAAGTGAGTCAGATAGCCCGATCAAGACCCAATGACCCCTCTCGAAAAGGAGTTTGTGGGCCCCTGTAGAACACTCGGCCCATGAGTAAAACCTGCCCATAAAGCAACCCACGAGTGAGAAAAGCAGACGATAAGGGATAGAGGAGACTCCTCGCCCTGACACTCCACATTGACACCCACCTGCGCAGGCTGATGGCCGGGAGATACGGGGAACCCTTGATCTCTTGACAATAGGCATGGAGATGGTTGATAAGGAACATTCGCAGGCTAAAGTGAGTCAGGAAGCCACGCCGCATTAATGGTGCCACTCCCCGGACTCTATGCTACATTAATGACGCTGCTCTAAGAGCCACACCGCATTAAAGGATTTAGACTAAGTGAACAATTGAATGACATGAACTCCCTAAGGCCAGGTATGGGCTGTCCTCACCCAGAAACCTAGTATAAAAGCCGACCTCTAGATATGAAGAACTATTTCTGATTCCTCTAAACTCTTGCACAAACTACTAAAGAGATAGTGACTTAAGTATCGGAGACTCCTTGGCTCCCACCAAGGCCCCCCACTTTCCGTGTTTTCTTTAGTATGTAGGTGAAAGACCCAAGATCCGAGTTACTAGAAACCGGTCCGAAGGTGTACAAAACACGACGTTAGCAATGACGTCGTCTGTGGGATTCCTATAAACTTCACCTGTCCTTCGTATGCTTGCGATAACCTGTTCTCAGACAATTCAGGGACCAAAAGAAGCGACATTAGTGAACATGTGAACATGGAAGGCGATGGAACAGCTAGTAGGGAAGCTAACTACTAAAGTAGAGACCCTCTAAAAGCAGAACGAGACACTCAGAGTAGCCACCAACAAACCAAAGAATGATGCAGGACCAAGCAACAATGAACATGTAGAGTCCAGAAATGCAAAAGGGGGGAGGTGACGCTGAGGAAGGAAGAAAAAACATACAAGACGAGTTGCGTAATTTCAAAGGGAAGTATGAAAAAATGGCGAAAAGATGGGCACATCATCATCTGTAGACCAATTGCTCACCACCACTAGCCTGCCCTATAGTGAGGAGGTGATGGCTGTGCTCCTACCACTGAAGTTTCGTGTTTCACTCATGGATATGTACGATGGGGCCAGAGACCCCCTCTAACACCTGGAGACCTTCAGAGCCCACATGACCTTGCATGGCTTCCTAGGGGAGGTAGCTTGCAGAGCTTTCCCGCTAATTTTGAAGGGACCAACGAGAGTATGGTTCGGGTCCATAAACAACTTTGGGGAACTACTGGCCCACCTATTCTTTACACAGTTATGGCAAGTAGAAGAAGAAGATGCCCCACCATAATCAATAGACATGCCCTCAACAATCTAAGGGCGGTGACATTGACCTACCACTTGAAGATGAAGTTCCTGACCCCTTGGGGAGTGGGCGAGATCTGAGGAAAGTAGATCCTGGCATGAGAGTGTTACATACAGGAATTGAAACCCAGAGATGGCGGGGTGCATATGGTCCACACCATGAGCGATGACCACTTGCTTCCGCCCTTGTCCGGACATCCATGACAGATAGAAAAATCTGAGAGGAACAGACGCTTAGGAAGGTAGAACGGAATGAGCCACTGGAGTTGGTCCCTTTGAACCTGAGCTGCCCGAAAGCCGTCGCCAATATTGACAGTGCGATGACGCTTGAAATGAGGAGCACCATGCAGCAGCTCCTCACGGAGCACCAGGATGTTTTCGTATGGAGTCAAAATGACATGCCTAGAATCGACCCAAAGGTCATGCAACACCACCTGGGCGTGGACCCAAAAGCTAAGGGGGTAAGGCAGAAACACTGAAACTTCAGCGTTGAGAAGAATATTGCCATCGCCGTAGAAGTCGATCAATTACTCGCAGCGGGCTTCATACGGGAGGCCCATTACCCTAATTGGTTGTCCAACGTGGTGTTAGTAAAGAAGCAAAACGACAAGTGGAGAATGTGCATTGACTTCACCGACTTAAATAAGGCCTGTCCGAAAGAGAGTTTCCCACTACCTTGCATCGACCTTATCGTCGACTCCACGGTGGGTCAGTGCATGCTCAACTTTATAGATGCATACTTCATGTATAATCAAATCCGCATAAACCTGAACAATGAGGAAAAGATTTCTTTCATCATCGATTGAGGATTATTCTACTACTCTGCAATGCCGTATAGGCTGAAAAATGCAGGGGGCACTTACCAACAGCTGGTTAACTGCATGTTCAAGAGTTAAATCGGAAAAAATATGGAGGTATACGTGGACAATCTGCTAGTAAAGAGCGAAACTCCCGAGCAACACCTAGACGACCTTCGTGAAGCCTTTACGGTATTGAGGCAATACTAGATGAAGTTCAACCCCGCGAAGCGTGCCTTTGATGTGGGCTTCAGGAAATTCCTGGGTTTCATGATGTCAAAATGAGGGATAAAAGCAGACCTGGAGAAGGTGGAATTCATACTCTGCATGACCCCTCCTCGAAGCATAAATGAAGTACAAAGAGTCGCTAGGCGAATAGCGGCCCTTAGCAGGTTTGTGTCGAGATTTATTGACAAGTGCCTACCATTTTTTAAGGTATTACGGAAGGCGTGAGCATGGGATGGTGAGTACAATCAGGCGTTTGATGCTCTCAAGAAATATCTCACCAGGCCTCCACTGCTTAGCCAACCTAGATGAGGAGAAACTTTGATCTTGTACTTATCAATCTCTCTGTAAGTGGGTCCTTGGCCTTGGTACGAGACGAACGAGGGATCCAAAAGCCTATATACTACACCAGCCTGGCTTACCGAAAAGTAGAGGCTAGATACCCGCGTATGGAAAAGCTTGCCTTTACCTTAGTGGTGAGCACCCGAAAACTCCACCAGTATTTCCAGGCTCATCTAATAAAGATCCTCACCCAGACCCTCCTGAAGAAGATCATACAAAGATCGAACGCTTCGGACCACCTTACGAACTGGGTTGTGGAGCTGAGCGAGTTCGACATCGAGAATGCACCACGAAATTCTGTTAAAGCAAAAGTGTTGGCAGATTTTGTAGCAGAATTCACAAGCTTCTCGAAAGAGATTGAATTTGCACCTCTCATGAAGCCGTGGCAAGTCTTCGTTGACAACTCGTCCTGCTGGGCTGGAGGGGGAGTGGGGGTACATATTGTTACAGACGAGGATGAGAAGCATGATTACACCATTAAGTTGGCATTCAAAATCACAAACAACGAGGCAGAATACGAGTCACTGTTCTTTGGTATGGTGATCGCTTGGTCCTTGGGTGCCAAAGAAATGGAGGTGTTAGCCGATTCTCAAGTAGTGGTCAATTAAGTACGATGGGAGGTCACCTCGAAAAGTGAAAATTGAAGAAGTATCTAACACTGATAGAAGACGAGCGCGCCAACTTTAGATACTTCCAAATCCAACAAGTGCTAAGAGTCGAGAGTTGATAATCAAAAGGAGGATAAATTAGCGCTAGCGGCGTCCGGGCAAGAAGATTCTCCCCTGTCAGAATTGACGGTGATCAGGACTGTCGACATACCTACCATGGGAATTGAAGTGGCAGAAGTAAAGTCGGGAGCTCCAGAATGGGCGTTAGATATTATCAAATACATAAACGCCAACAAGTTACCCGACAACAGGTGGGAAGCTAGAATGATCAAGAATAGAGCAGCACATTACACTCTGATCAAGGGAGTCTTGTATAGAAAGGGATACTCCACACCTCTCCTGAAGTTCTTCTTGTTCAAAAAAGCTCAATATGTGCTAGCGGAAGTGCAAGAGGGAATCTGGGGTGACCACTCCAGAGGAAATGTGCTGGTAGGCAAAGTGATGAAGGCGAGGTACTACTGGCCTCACAGCCTTCTGGATGCCGAGTAGTACGTGGGAAAGTGCAAAAAATGTCAAAAATACTCCAAAGTGCCCCATAGCTCACCAGAAGAACTAACTTCAATCACCTCGCAGTCGCCCTTAGCCCAATGGGGAATTGACTTGGTAGGTCCCCTCCTTCTGGGTAAAAGAGGAGTGAGATTTGTAGTGGTGGCAATGGACTACTTCAGCAAGTGGGTCGAGGTCGAGGCGTTGGCAAAAATCACAGCGAGCAGCATCACACGCTTCTTGTGGAAGACGGTTATGTGTAGATTTGGCATTCCCCGTGTCATTATATCGGATAATGGGAGACAGTTTAACTCTGACCACTATCGAGACTGGTGCTAGAAAATGGGGATCAAATTTCGCTACTTGTTTCCGAGACATCCTTAGTCCAATGGGTAGGTGGAGGTGACCAACAAAACACTGATGGGAATACTTAAAAAGAAGTTATGGGTGTACCAGATCACAATGAGAACCTCGACGGGAGAAACGCCATTCACCCTCACTTACGATCATGAGGTAATGTTGCCGGTGGAGGTAGGGGTGCTACCCGCCCTCTACGGGGCGGGGGCACCCCTTCCCTGCACCTTTCACCCCCGTCCCCCGCCCCGGTGGACGGGGTGAGGGGCGGATTCCCAATCTGCCCACCTATTTTCACTTAAAAAAACACTACATTTATTTGATTTACAAATTATTTATAAGTGTAAAAATAATTAAAAATATATTTTTAGATCTAAATTATAAATTTAAATTTTGTAAATATGACTGTAATTTAAAAATTACGTAATTTTTAAATTATGTAGTTTTTAAATTTGTCAATGCATATTTTGTGAACTAATCTAACAAATTGTAATATATATTTATATATACACAATTTGTAAAATATAAAAATATATTTATATATATATATATGTATATAATATATATATATATATAAATGGGGGCGGGGGAAATGCGCCACCCGCCCCTTCTAGGGGCCCCGCCCACACATGGGGGGAGCGGGGTTGCCCGCCCCGCCATGCGGGGGCGGAGCGGAAGCGGGGCGAGACCCCACTGCCCACCCCTAGGTCGAGGTTGGGATCCTTACCTACAGTGTGCAACACTTCGAACAAAATCCCAACAATGAGCGATTAGAAGAGAAGCTTGACTTATTGGAGGAGGTTAGGCTTGAAGCTGAAGTAAGGACAACCGTCAACAAAAGGAGGGTGGAACAATGTTTCAATAAATAGGTATGCCCAAGGACATTCAAGGTCAGATACCTCGCGCTAAAACAGACAGGAACAACTACCCGAGAAGAAGGGAAGCTAGGCCCCCGGTTGGAAGACCCCTATGTAGTCACTGCCAACAACCGCTTGGGCTCTTATTGGCTTCGAGACTCTCTAGGGAATGAGCTGCCACAACCCTAGAACGCTGAGCACCTGCGGAAGTTTTATTGCTAAAAGACTTTATAACTTGTAATTTACATTTTCATGCAAATGGTATTAAATTTATTAATGAAAATATGAATTTTCAGGAATAAAACTCGTCTCACCTAGCTAAGGCTGTAATGGAGCCGAGTCGAGCCGATCTTTGGCTTGCCGAGCTCGGCTCGACTCAAAATGCTCGAGCTCATGATTCATTTTTTTTTTTTTCGAGCTCAACTCGATAAGCTAAACTTTCAACTCGAATTCGAACTCGAGTTCGTCCCACAAACGAATTCGAGCTGAGCCGAGCTCGAGCTCGTGCTTGAATTGTTTTTTTTTTTTAATTTTTTGAATAAAATTTAATAATTAATAAATTAAAAAAATAAAAAATCTAATATTAAATTTATACAACTAACAAGTAGAACATCTATTGAATTATAAAATTTAAAAAAATTTATAAATAATTAATATCTAACTAGTTCGTATTTATCCAAAATAATAATATATTATATGTCTACATATATTATTAATACATACATTTAATATTAGCATATATATATATTTCATATATGGTTCCCACGTACTAGTATATGAAATTATTAAATTTTATCGATTAATTATTATACAAATTATAAAATATACTTATGAAGTATATTCGTTATATAGACATAAGTAATTAGATTACATATTATATATTTAATTATAAAAGTAGTTTGCTTTTATTATTAGTTAATACATATAATGTATATGTATATATACATAGGAGTTTATATATATTTATCAATATATGAATGAGTTTTAATCGAGTCGAGCTAACGAGTCGACTTGAGCATAAACGAGTGGGCCTTAAAGAGCCTTAGCCGAATCGAGTCGAGTTTTGTCAGGAATCTGTCATTTACAATTCGAGCGGGTATCTGCTTTCACGAACGAGCTTTTTTTTTTTTTTTTTTTTTTTTTTTCTTTCAAGAGTTGAGTTCGATTTGAGTTTAACCGAGCTAGTATCGAGCGGACTATCGAACAGACTGTTTCATTTACAGCCCTACGCCTAGTCGTATCTCGACTCTTTACTCCAACAACATAATGTCCGTCAATGGAATCTCCATCAACATAATCTCCATCAATTTTATCTCCATCGTTGACTACTTACCTCCCCGCAAGGCACCAAAGGGATGAGTTATGCCTAAGGCTAATTCATCCCTCTTGCAGTGGAGAACGGGTCAGCCCTCGGCTACCTGACATTTACCTTCCTTGTGAGCGTCAACAGACGAGAGAGGGTCCAGTCCCAAATTGCCCTGTAACTTACCTCCCTGCGGGGTCCTAAAGGGTGAAATGCACCTTAAGGCCATCTTATCCTTCCCGCGACGGAGAGTGGGTCCAGCCCCTCGACTGCCTTAAAACTTACCTTGACCTCTGCCACGATGAAGAGTGGGATAAGCACCAACCTGACCCAACACTTACCTTTCCTGTGGTGTCAACGGGTGGGAGCGGGTCTAGTCTCAAGCTGCCCGGCGACATACCTCCCCATAAGGGCAAATAGGTGGGTAGGCAGCTCAACCTCCCTTGTGTGGGAGAGCAAGTCCAGCCTCTTGGCTGCCTGACAACTTATCCTGACCTCCATCATGGTGAAGAGTGGACCAGCTACTTAACTGTCTAACACTTACCTCCTCGTGAGATACCAAATGGATGAGTTATGCCTACAGGCTATTTTATCTCTAGCACGACGGAGAGCGAGCCAGCCCTCGGCTACCTAACATTTACCTTCGTCGTGAACGTCAACAGAGGGGAGTAGGTCTAGTCTCAAACTGCCCGATAACTTACCTCTCTAAGGGGCCCTAAAGGGAGAGATGCACCTTAAGGCCATCTCATCCCTTTAGCGATAGAGAGTGGGTCCAGCCCCTTGACTACTCTGCAAATTATCCCAACCTCCACCACAATGAAGAGTCGGATCAACATCGTCTTAACCCAACACTTATCTTCTATGTGATGTCAACAGGTGGAAGCGGGTCCAGTCCCAAACTGCCCAGCAACTTACCTCTTTATGAGGGTTAATAGGTGGGCAAGTGGCTCAACCCCCTCACGTGGCAGAGTGGGTCCAACCTCCCGGTTGGCCGACAACTTACCTTTCCCCCGTCATGACGAAGAACAGACTGGCTTCTCAGTCATTCGGCAAACTATGTCATCGGGGGGACCAAAGGGGCGGGCTTAGCTTGAGGCATCCTGACCCCTCCCACAGTGGAGAACGGGTTTAGTCTTTTGACTACCCGACACTACTCCTACGACGCCATCTCCAACAACGGAATGCCAAACAAGTAACGCCTCAGAATATCACCTCACGTCTCCAGCAAAACAACTCAAGTTTGCCAACTTCGTAGTCGAAGTTACTGATGAGTTATGTTAACTTGTTTAGTTTTTCCTGCGTTATTAAACATCTCATACATGCCTTAAGGCAAATAGCGAGACAACTACTTGACTATACAACGACTCACACCCCCTGAGAGATAAAAGATGAGGGCTTAGCTTAAGGCATCTCGCCCTCTCTCCCCGAGGAATATGGGTCGTTCTTTCCACTACACAATGTAGGCTCTCGAAGTGCCCCACCCCTCAGGCCGACGACAACAAATCGAGGCAATCCAAGTTTATGATCGCAATAACGGACAAATTCTACTTACGGTTATTCATCACACAAGTGGCATCACCCCTACACTCCTTGCCTAGAGCACTTCTCGAAGCATACAAATGAAAAGCTAAAAACGAAGAAGAAAAAGAAGAACCCAAGAAGAAAGAAGAGCATGTACAAAGAATTCCATTAATATTATTACGAAGTACATTACAAACAGAGAAAAATAGAAATACATTGATATAAGAGGACAAATATTTAGTTGGCGAGGTTGTTACTGGCAGGGTTGTCTGAGAGAACGCTCGGGATCAACTTCTTTCCTATCGAGGCACCCCGCTTCAAGGCTGACGGATCCATAGGGAGGTCTTGCAACTTCAACGCCTTCAAATTGTTCTGAGGGTTTAGAAGCATGTGATCCCTCATTCTCTCCAAGCCCTCCAAGTAGCCGTAATTCCAGGTGTCGTTACGGACCAAATGGACGTGTGACAACTCCTTGCGCAGTCGGGAAGGGCGGTTTCGGCACTCTCAAGGTGAGAACACAGGTCCTGGATAGTAGCCTCATGGGCGGCTATCATGCAGCCAGCCTCAGCAAGCCGGGTCTCCAACTGTGCCGCTCGACTTTTCTCACTAGCCTCCCAGGCACAAGCCAGGGCCTTTTCAGCCTCCAAGTCCTTCACCTTTTGGAACTTGGCCTTGAGAAGATCTTTATTTTCCTGGAGGGACCAGGAAGTGTCCTCGAACTTCCCCTTGATCCACTTGTAAGATTGGGCATCGGAGTCTTGTTGCTTTTTCACTGTGAATTTTTTGCTTAAAGCTTTTCCAGGTCCTCTTGCTGGCGGTCGAGGGATTCTTGAAGGTTGTCCCTTTCTTCCTTAGTAAGCGCCACTTCAAAACAATGCGAACTGACCTCCTACTGGGACCTCGCCAGGTCAGACTTAAGTCGGGCATTGTGTCAACAAAGTTAGAGTATCCTTCTCTGCCTACGTCGCCGACTGAATTGCATCTTGATGAGGGTTTCCTCCAACTCTTGCTTTCTCTCCCTCTCTTCCTTGCCACTGTTCAACGCCAACCGCACTAGAGATCAAAGCGCTCGGTTCTAGCCTTCCAGCCCCTCCCGATCATCCACAATGAATGTCGCCAATCGCTCTACGCTCTGCCATGAAAGTTCAAGTTAGTATGAAAGGAAGAAGCACCAAGAAAACTTGAAAGGAAGTGTAATGAGTTGATAGTTGACCCCGGAGAAGAGCTCCCTGAGCCTCCCAACCATTTCCTGGATAGGGTCAGGGCAGGCCTCTCCTATAGCCGGCCTTGGAGCAGCACCAATGCTCTTTTCAAAGGGGTCCCCGATCGCGGTGCCATCTTTCCCGAACTTCACCCTTGCCTTCACCTCTCGCAGCAGGTATAGGAACTTCTCCTTCAATCTCCCTCGCTGCTCTTGTCCCTGCCTCGGCACCAACCCCAGTCGATACCAAGCCCAGGATGGTGTCAATGAAGGAAAAAGAAGCACTAGTGTCTACCAAAGTGGTTAGGACCTCATCACCCTCGCCAACTCCAGCCCTATCTCCAGCTTCCACGGAAGCCAAGGCTGGGATGGTGTAGGTGAAGGGCAATGGAGCCCCAGCATCAATATCGATAGTCGAAGCTTCGTTGTCCTCCATCGACATAGACATCAACCTCAATCTCGGGTATGTCCACTAAAACCCCATCGGCCCATGACATGACCCTTGCTATTTCCCTCCCAGACACAACATCGTCATCCCCGTCGCCCTCCAAATTGGGCTCGGTCGAGACAACATCGACTTCAAATAAATAAGCAATGAGAGACTCTGAAATAGAAACTCAATCCAGAAAATCCTCACCCCCGGTAGGATGCTCCTCTGATAAGGGCAAATGAACCCTCTTGAGGCCAATGTCAGGAGATGGGGGCACTATCTGAGACTCCCGAACAGAACAGTCCAAAAGGACCCCGGGGGGCTGTGTAAGACTGGCTGTTGAAGGGTCAGCACGAACTCGCTGTAAGGAATCGGGGAAAACGATACGACCTCTTCTCCCCTTTTTCAATGAGGGCTGGGGTCGCTGGAAGAGTATCGCGACAAAATTTTGCCCCGGGGGAAGCACATGCACGAAGTCGTCATAACCACTTTTGGCGGGGAGATTCCCTCCTGGGCTTCTTCCCTTTCCCTTCCATCAACGAGCTGGGGGAATGCTTACTGACTTAAGGAACAGTCACCTACATCGAGATGACCTGGTCAGCAAAACGCAAGTTGGCCGAGGGAGACAAGTATCGTTGAAAGCTACTCTAGTCCAACAGACCCTCAGAGAAAACAACATTTGGGTGGGCTTTCACCTAGGCACGAACAGTCTCGGTCCAACTAACTACCTCAGGAGTCGCTGAGTGTCTAAAACTCTTGTCATCACCCACAACCCCTCGGATGGCACGAACAGGAAGTGCCGACTCCACCCTTTCACCCTATTGTGCTGCGGCTCTAAACGAGCCAACGCCTGGATGGACCGGAAGTTGTAGGTGTTCCCACTTTGCTTCAGAAGGTTGTAGGCCAAGAGAAACTCGCGAGCAGTAAGATCAGGGTGCTCAAAACCAACCTTCTCTAGCGCTTGCTGCTAGATGACATAACAAGACACCATGATCCTCCATGCATTTGGTTGGAGTTGGGCAAGTGCTAAACACAATCCAGCATATTGCGGAATGGACGGTAGAAAGGCAACCTAAGGCCGCTGGAGAACATGTTAGGGGGTACAAGGCCACCTTCTACGCGTACCCTTCGGAATCTACAACGCCTTCATCGGGGGACGGCATCTCAAACTTGATGATGTGAGGCACCTTGTAGGTCGTCTTTAGCGACTCCAACTCACCAGGAGTCACCACCGATCGCAACGAGAACCCGTTGAATCTTTGCCACTCAGCACAAACCTTGGGAGGGTTTAGGCCCCCAGGAGTCCGCGAGGAGCTCGAAGGCTTGGCAGGATGAAAGGTTTTAGGAGCAAGGCGTGAAGGGTTCTTGGGAGCCATGTGGATGGAAAAATGGAAAAGGGAAAGGCACAAGACGCACACAGAAAGAAATTTGAAAAGGAAGGATGGAAGCGTGAAGAACTCTGAAAGGAAAAAAGAGTAAAGTGGGCTCCAACGACCAAGGGGGAACTTAAATAGCCCCTACGACGATTAGCATCCCAAAGTTGTGGGAATGCATGCACCCCATGGAGCCAGCGGGAAAAACATGAATCCCACATAACGCATTGTACGATGCGATGTGGGGAGGGAGGAGCCGCCTAACACCATAAATGCTGAGGGAACAAACAGATGCAATCAAGTACCGAATCCAACAGTTAGAAAACATGCCCATAAAGTCGAAAGAGGAACCGTCTCATGACACCATTAAATTATGTAAAAACCATGTAGGATATAACCATGAGTCTAACACGTAACAGAGTCGGGAGAGAGTAATAACTGCCCATTTATAGGGAAGAAGGGCTCAACGGTCGCGCCCACGAGAAAATAACAGCCCGAAGATAATTGCAAAAAGGAATTACCATTGGACCAGTCTAGTAGGAATTGGCAGGGTGATTATAAGATGACTTTTCCCTCATCTGAAAGGAGTGAGTCAGAAAGCCCGACCAAGGCCCAACGACTCTCGTCTGAAAGGAGTCTGTGGGCCCCTGCAGAACACTCGGCCTATGAGCAAAACTCACCCATGAAGCAAAAAGCAGACAGTAAGGGGTAGATGGGATTGGCTGCCCTGACACCCCCTGTTGACACCCAATCCTCAGGAACTTGCGCAGGTAGGTGAGCAGGAGATACGGGGAACCCTTGATCTCCTGACAACAAGCATAGAAATGGTTGATAAGGAACACCCGCAGGGTAAAGTGAGTCAGCGAGCCACGCCGCATTAATGACGCCTCTCCACAGACTCTATGCCGTATTAATTACGTCACCCCAAGAGCCACGCTGCATTAGAGGATTCTAACTAAGTGAACAATTGAAGTGACATTAACTCCCTGAGGTCAGGTATGGGCTGTCCTGACCCAGAAACCTAGTATAAAAGCCGACCTCTAAGTACGAAGAACTCTTTCTAATTCCTCTAAGCTCTTGCACAAACTACTAAGGAGATACTGACTTAAATATCAGAGACTCCCCAACTCCTACCAAAGCCCCCACTCTTCGTATTTTCTTTAGTCTGCAAGTGAAAGACCCAAGACCTGAGTTGCAAAAACCCAGCCTAAAGTCGTACAATATGCAACATTAAAAGTAGTAATATATGCAAACAAATTTATCTAGGCAAAACGATTAATATAGTTCTAAAGTGTGCAAATTCTATGTATCCTTTTTAAAAAAGTAGAGAAATTTGATATGCACATGAAAGAATAATTTTTTTATGTGAACCCAATTTTTTCAATAAAAATGTGCGAGTTTGCATACCTTAAAATAATATCTAGTATTATTTTTTTTATCTATTTGGTAGATAGTACTCAATAACAAAGAATGGATGCAAAAACCAGTGGTCAATTTCAATTTTCTATATTTGTAACTTACAACAAGAAGAAAAGAGGAAAAATATAATACTAGAGTTAGAAAAATACTCTAATTACAAAGAGATTACATCAAAGAAATCTCACAAATTAATGTGATCGCTTGGATATGTAGTTTGTCAGATTATAAAGTAATTAGAGTTATTGGCTAATAGAGAAAGTGGCTACATGAGTAGTGGAGTATAGGGAAGCACAATAAATGTAGACATGATGCAAATTATAGATGTGTCAACAGTTGTTTCTATATATGAATTAAAGATGGGAAGACCGTGAAATGTATTGGAGTTCCAATATTGGCAGCCTTGACCTGGTCTCATATTGCAACATGCACGTAACTTGCCTTGTACATATGATATCGATGATTTCCCTTGAAGAAAGAAAGAGATCATATCATTTCCTTAGAAGAAAGAGAAGAGAGCAATCCCAAAAAAAAAAAATCCCTGTTTTGCAATAAAACGAAGCATGTTTTGTCAAGTTGTCGAGTAAACAAGAACTAATAAATATGTTCGAGTAAAGCAGCAACAGCAAGCTAGCCGCCACCTCAGATTGGGACACAATTGGATCGTATACCAGTGGTGGTGTACGTAACTTGATTAATTTATTCAGCGGTTGGATGTTGAGATAGTTTTAATTTATCTAAATTAATTTATAAATAATAATATTTTATATACTCTATCTAGATATATTTAAATATAAATAAATTGATATATATATTTTAATATAAGAAATAAGTTAAAATAGATTTAACTTTTTATAAAAAATAAAAAAAATAGTGAATCACATTAATTAATGATTGGATTGATATAGATTCATATCACTTTGAGAACCAAATATAGCCTTAGTAGATGATAAGCAGACCCGTGACGGCATCACCCCCATTATCTTTGATTATTTTGTACATGGAAACCCAAGCAATACGGTATATGCTTTATTAAAAGGAAATTTAGAAGTCCATTAATATCTTCAATTTTCAACTCAATTTTGATTGATCATGTAGGGTCGTTTTATGATGTCTTGTATTTCTTATTCAGCGGATCTGTCATCGATCTGTCATCACCTGCAAAAAGTCTTCATTCTCTTGATTTCTTTGACTGGATTTCTCTTCACCACGAAGCCTTGGAAAATTACAGTGCATGCAGTAACTTATATATACGTCTTCTGTTTGGCAACTAAGAAAATATCTATGATTTTATATTCAAAACCAACAAGTCCTGATCTACACTGCACTAAATTTAGCTACTTTTTGTCGAGGTTAATTAATTACACATGCAGTAGATATTATGAAACACTGTGTTGATAAATGTCTGGCTACGACTGTACAGCCAATTCTCCCACCTATTAACTTCAAGAAGACTCCTAAATTATGACGTGTATAATTAAATCATTTCTGTCCTAATTTTTCTCGGCAAGCAAACGGAATATATATATAACTTTCCAGGAAAAAAGAAGGTAAAGAAAAAATGAAGCAAAGCTAAACGACAGATCATGATGACTCGGACCAACCCCACAGCTAAGTCATACCCGGCTCCACTGGCCCACTGCCATTCCCACCACAAGTTACAGCCTTCCCTTTAGAACGCGTCCCCTTTCATATATCCCAATGCCCAACCATTTCATCAGAATAAGGAAAAAGCCATAGCGCTCTCAGACCCAGCGCCCGAGGTCCTCAGACCTCCGCACATGCCCGCCCTAGGGGCTGTGCTCGAGGTCTCCGCCGCCCCCATGTCTCGGCCACAGGCGCCACCGCCACCTCAAGCATCGAAAACTCCGTCGCTGGCTCAACCGCGGATGATATCTCCTCTTTACAAGCAGCACTCGTGGTCCCCGGACGCCTATCGCGACGAGGCGTGGCTCCGGCGCAAAGGAAACAGCAAGAACCGCCGGAGCAAGAGCGTGACCGACGAGGATCTCGACGAGCTCAAGGCCTGCATCGAGTTGGGATTCGGCTTCGAAGACTCGCCTTCGCCCGAGGTGGATTATAAGCGCTTGTCTGATACTTTGCCCGCTCTGGGCCTCTATTACGCCGTCAACAAGCAATACAACGACACCGTTTCCAAGTCAACCACCACGCCGCCGTCTTCGTCCACCGCTTCGGAGTGCGACAGCACTCCGTCTCCCCTCGGTAGTCCCCTCAACCTCTTCGGCCCCGGTAAATATCATGTATTCATGAATTCCTCCATATATTTTTTGTTCCCTTAACTTCAAAGCATCATTTTTAACCAGAAACTTTTGATTCCATGAATATGAATTCGATCCTTCGTGTTATACCAATTAATTAGATTTACCATCTGTTTCATCTCAACGTGTTAGTTACTACACGTGAAATTAGCTCGATGATCATATAGGCTTATAGCTAGTATTTGTTAATTGTATATATAATTATATATAGCAATGCATAGATCTCCTTATCAGAAACATATATGTTTTATATATTTATGTGGTGCTGAAATCTTATTCTTGTTCTTTTCGGGAAATCGATCGGTGAAGGTGATAATCCTCAGACGGTGAAGACAAGGTTGAAACAGTGGGCGCAGGTGGTTGCTTGTTCTGTGCGGCAATGTTCAAGCTAATGAATGAATGAATGATATATATCGATATTGTATGAGGTTAAAGTGCGAGCCAAACCAGAGTTGTCAAAGTAACCAGACACCAACGTCAACCAACTTGATATGATTCTCTTCCCCTACCGACTCTTTGCTTGTTTTAGTTATTTTTAATTAGCGAGATTATGAAAGTAAATGTGAACGAAAACCCTTTTAAATGGAAACCAACTTGTACTGTTTGACTTTTTTTTTTTTTGCTTTAATTGGTTGTAATCGGCGGTGTTGTTAATTTGCTAGTGCCCAGCTGTCTTCTGATCTTTTCACTTGGTTTTGGTGGGATTGGTAGCTAGATTCTTTGTCTGAACTCTAGGTATAAATTAAGGGTCGTCATGAAAAGGAAGATACTTGTGTCTGATTGAATAGGGTTTTGTAATTTCCGTCTGTTTGGCCGGGGGACGTTTAGGTTAAGGAAATACAACAAAAGCTCTCTCTCTCTCTCTCTCTCTCTCTCTCTCTCTCAATGTTGGTAAAGCTTTTTGTCTGGACTGGAATAAGAATCACCTTTCTTAATGGCTACAGCTCGTTTTCTTTCATGGGATAGAACTTATTAATTCCTTTCGTGAAAAGGAAAGGCACTTGAGTGTAATCCAAGGTTAGATATAATGATGCTGGAAGAAGTTTTGATTTTGAAAAGAATACATGATTGCATATATATATATATATATATATATATATAGAATCAACACTTGGAACACTTCCTGATCCGAATAACAAAAGGAGTCGTATAACTATAATTTAAATTAAATTAATTTAAATCAAGTGGAATTACGCGTATAAAAAGAGGTAGCTAGAGCCTAGAGGTGGCTTCCAAGACTGACTTTCTTTCTTTCTTTATTAGTTTTATTGGGTTGGAAAGATCAAAATTAAACTAAAACAGTACAAGTGCTTAAAATTATGGGTCGGACCCATGATATTATAATTAACTTCTGCCAAGCATTATGATACCTTTTTTAAATGGTCGGAGATTTTTATTTTTTTATCTTTAAATTATAAGAGGAGCGAGACGCTCCAAACAAAATTTTCATGATAAGTACTTCTATTCGTAAGTTGGTGTGGAGAACACATCATTCATATATATTATTTATATAATAAGATTTGATGGTGCAAATCAAATCATATCATATCATCATGTCAAAAGTATAAAATTTTTGTCATCGTACTAAATTGCAAATATCATTTCTCACCGACCAAAGCTGCATGTGCCCAACACAGTGCTCCCACTATTTTGAACAGGGCATCACTTTTGTGATTGTAGAATGAGGGACCGAAGTATAGACCCCATTTGTTGGGCTGCATGATTGCGGGCTGTTGCCCTTATAAGTCATGGGGCCGGCCTCTTGTCACTAAATGGGGTCCTACAGCGGACCAAAACCAGTTGTAAATCTTTGTGTGCGCGCATTTCATGTGTACATATTTTTAAAAATAAACATCATATATTAAATATAGAAAAAAGATGATGCATATGTGTGATTGACAATGGGATATACAAACAAGCCGTCCATATTTTTGAATTCTTCCCTTTTTTATTTTTTAATCCTTTTCGCATCAAAGACTACGTAGTTCCATTACCAAATTAACTGGACGGTTTGGACCTACGGTCCTACGGTACTCGATGATTTTCAAATATATGTTGTTTTCAATGCCTAGTCTCTACTTTTATATTCTTCCATTAATTCTTTAAGTTTCAGGTCACTTCTAAATTAGTAGTTTAATGGGATTAATTTCTCTGAATTTCCAAACTCATGATTGGATGGCCGTTGTGACCTTAAACAAAGAGATGCACACTTCATTTTGATGATTTATTATGTACTAGAACGTGCTTGAAGAAATGCATAACGTAGCCAGCAGCTTCAAGAAACATGCAACAACGTATACACACAGAGAGAGAGAGAGAGAGAGAGAGAGACAGAGAAGAAATGCATTGCCAACAGTTTAAATATTTGGCCTGCTTTTCACCATAAGGACAATAGAGGTCTTGTTCCTAGTTTGGGTGTCAATGCATTCTCAGGAATTCTCAAAATACTTCACTATTATTTATTATTTTATTATTACTTTTTACATACTTTTTATTATTATTCACAACTGTTTAATATTCTATCATTATTTTTTTATTATTATTTATAAAATATCTAAAAATAGCTTACTACCCAAACTAAGTATTTTGTCGCTCTTTCTATCACTTGGATTCCCTCTAGGAGTTAATGATTTATTTAGTGTAATATATCAACATTATGTGACGAATCTTTGGAGTGAATGAGGTTCAACAAGTACCTCCAATTTGGAACATAATTTTATGGTTTGATCCACAAATTGCAATGGACTTGATAGCTTGAAGTTAGGCAAAATGACAACTAGGATAATAATTTTTATAACAACAGCACAGAAAAGGGGAAAAAAATGCAAAAAAAAAAAAAAATAGAGAGAGAGTGTCGCTTTCAGAGATAAAAACTAGAGAGAGAAGCCGTGAGAAGACGACGCAGATTAAGAGAGAGAGAGAGAAGAAAGAGCGTCACTTTCAGAAAAAGAGAAGAGAGAGCGTTTGCAGAAGAAGTGAGAGAGAGAGAAGAGAGAGCATCGCTTTCGGAGAAGAGAGAAGAGAGAGCTTTTCGAGAAGGGAAAAAGACAGAGAGAAAGAGTTATAAAACTGAAGAAGAGTTATATCTCGGGAATGGAAAATCAAAAGAGTAGAATATCCTCAAAGACTAAAATACCTCCAGTTAAACGGACACAAAACGCTAAAATAAAAAGGGCAAAAAGGATAAAGCACACAAAAAAACGGATTGACTGTTCATAATTATCCACACTTATTATATTAGTATAGATATATATATATTAATCAACATATTTTTTTATCCGTGTGCTTCTAAAGAATCTTTTACTAAGATCGTTGAAGTCGTAGCATCTGTCTTTTGTTAGCTATTGAAAGTTGAATAAAATATTGTTAGAATATAATTTTTATTTTAAAATTAAAAAAAAATTAAATTATTTATTATATTTTATGTGAAAATTTAAAAAAATTATAATAATTATATAAAATGAGATAATCTTATATATCAAACCAAATCAGGCCTAATTTTTCTATCAAGAGGAGAAGAATGAAACAAATAGAATATGAGAGGCGCTTCTAGCCGATCCAGTTGCTTTTAGTATAGAAACAACCCTCCACTAATTATATGCCACATCAAATATTGCACATAACAGAGACAAGATACACCCATAGAGAATCACAACCTCACACAACCCCCTTTCAAGATTTTCTCCCTTTCGAAGATACTCAGTCCGTCTCACTAGCTCATGTAGACACGACGCCCACCTCAGTCCTCAATCCATCTCTTGTCGACGCCAACTCTCATTCTGACGCCCACACTTCTCATCTTCAGAAGTTGTTCCCATTCATAAAATCGTGCGATTTCTCATGACAAATCGGCTGGATGAAACCTAGGAAGGAAGTAATGTAAGTTGTTTTATTGTTAATCTTCATTGATTCAATCTTCATAAAACTTTGTTTTTTCCTAGTTCTTAAAGTCTATTGAAATGTCATGTTTTAATACCGTATATTGAAATGCCCTGTTTTGATACGCGGGAGAGAGACTCCCAGAAAATACTATCATAAAATCCTCAAACTAAGAAAAACCAGACAGACCCACATTCAAAGAAAATCATGCTCAAAACTGCTCCACTATCATGCTCCACTCAATGAAAATCAAAGAAGAAGATGAGAGAAATAAGAGAGATTACTTACTGTTCTATCGCGAAATAAGATGAGAGCTCGCGGGACCGAGAGGGGTGGGTCGTTTCACCACCACCGTCACGATTTGGGAGGCCGTCACATGGGGGTGGGCTGAGAGGGACTCCGATTTTTGTTTTGAGGGTTAGGTCACACAGAAGGGAGGGAGGGAGGGGGAGAGATGAGAGGGTATCAAAGGCATACTCTTCATCGTATGCATCTCGATCACACGGGTGAATGGGTGTGCCTCATACGTGGCATCATAAGATTGACCTATTTTTAAGTGTTTATAAGCTCGACCAGCTTTAAGGTATTTCCATAGAATATTCTAAATAGAATAGATACGGTTTTTATATAGACAATAATAAATATATTTTATAATAAAAGTAGTACAGCATCAAGACCCGGCCGTTAATTTGTTAATTTATTTATATAATCGATAAAACATTTTTCTATAGCCACCTTCTGATCGGACTCATTCATCTTCCAAATTTGGAAACGATCATCCTCTAGAGCTAGACACCCAAAGAAAAATAATAATAATAACTTTTTTAGCAAATTTATGTATATATGTGCAGTCTAGTCAATCAATAATACTGGAAGACTCGATCTCGACTCTCTCTTATCCAAAGAATTTATGTATATATGTGCAGTCTACTCAATCTGTAAGATAAACCTTATCCAAAGAACTTTACAAAATGCCTGATTTATCATATTATAAAATTTCTTTTATTATAAATTAGATCAGTTCAAATATGGTTCCTGGCAATACATGATTAAATTTGTATGAATATTAATTAACGGATATGACACTACAAGAAAATGTTTTATTTGTTATAAGTTCTCTTATGTTAAAATGTCTATTTTTTATTAAAATAAGTATATTTTCGTCATAAATAATTATTTTTATCGTAAATAATTTATTATAAATATTTATTTTTCTGATAATGTGGATCAACATATATATTCATTAAATCTACTTCATTAAATATATCATGATACATAGTGTCTGGAGATATACTCTTTACATTAAACCATATCATTGTCTAGATTTTTTTATATAAAATTTGAGTATATGCCTAAAATTCATGTCCATATATTTGCAATAAGAAAATTATTTACAATAAGAAAAATAATTTCTACATATTAAATAGATAAATTTTATAAAAATATTTATAAAAAAAATAGACCTCACCTAAAAAAAAAAGGTAAAAAAATTATTCTTTATTAGTGACATTCATTTTTTTTATAAAAGATTTGTATAAAAATGATCTATTTAAAATTTCTAACTCGTTTTTTCTTGTCGATAGGCTCCCTTATTAGGCATGCCATGGCTATTCAAGTTCAGCTGAAGATATAAAAATGAATGTCTATGTCCGGACAAGTATATAAAAACATAAACGGTCGATTTGGTCATCTTTTCAATAAGTCTGACTGTATAGTATTTAACGCATGATCTGAAGCTTGGATTCAACAAAAACTGAAAAGAAGATGAAGACAGATTTTTCACTATTCATGATCATCATGAGATGTGTGCTTCAGGAATAAGTCGGTACGCGATTCACAGCCGGCGGATCGTATTAATTACACACTTTTCTAATGATTCCAACTAATTTAAGTAATTATTTTTTTAGTTTTGAATTATTTGTATTTGTCAAGTACCTCATGTTTAAGACCGTTCGTTAGCTAGCGTAGTTACGTACGTGGAGCTGATCGAGCCTGCTTACATTAATTTTTAAAAAGAAAAAGTTGAAAATTTGAATTTCAAAAGTATTCATATTTATAATATTTAAAATATTTAAATATTAAAATAAGATGAGATGAAATGGAAATATCTCTATCTAAATCAGGCAGAAGTGTTCTAAACTCCTAGTTAGGTTAAATATTATCAACAAAGGGGGAAAAAAAAAAAAAAACAAGCCTTACTATTAAGATCGATCAAGTAAAATTATATACACTATATAAAAAAAAAAGTGACGGATTATTTATGAGGAGAATGCCTATTTGTAATAAAGATAAATTCATTTTAGTAAAAAATAATTATTTTTATAAGAAATAACTGATTACAAATAAAAAGTAATTTGGATTTAAATATGAGTTGAGATGGTTTGTGAATAATAGAATAAAAATTGAATTGCTTATTATATTTTGTGTATAAATTTAAAACAATTATAATGATGAGATGAGTTGAGGTGAATTTTGAATTCAAACGAGACCTCTAAAACTCCTAGTTACGTTAAATATTATCAACAAAAGTAAGAAAAAAAAAGAGGCAAGCCTTAATATTAAGATCGACCAAGTAATTAAGAAGATAGAAAGAATAAATTATACCGTGTATTCTCGTGATGTATTTTACGAAGAAATGATATTAGTAATTTTAAAATATGCAAGTCTCATGTATTTAAAAAAAAAAAAAAAAAAAGACAAGCCTTACTATTAAGATCAACCAAGTAATTAAGAAGATGGGAAGAAGAAATTATATCGAATATAAATAATATTAGTACCTTGTATTTCTTGTTATGAATTTTTATGGAGAAATGACATAAGTAATCTTAAGATGTGCAAATCTCGTATATTTTCATTGAAAAAAATGATAAAATTTAAGACTCACATGAAAATTTTTTTTTTTCTAATGGTGGATCCTACTTTTTTTAAATGAATGTGTAATACTTATACATTCTAAAACTATATTTAACATTACTCATTTTTGTGCATATAAATAGAACGCAGTCTAAAATTGAGTGTAGTATGAATAAATAAGTACAGTGCACCTGCTTACACCGTTTTCAATAATGGCTTACCTTCTGAACGTCTTTTAAGACGGTATCCTCTTTGTAGGGTTTGGGTAATGATTAAGAAATTAGTCTAAAAATCCATTTTATTTTCTTTTTTATCTCCACTTTTGCATTGTAATTGTTGTATTGGGGTATTTGTTGGGGAACCCCACCTTTAGCATGTATCATCTTTTATTTTAATGAACTTTGCTTGCATTAAAGACAAAAAAAAGTAGGATACGGATAAAACAAGATTACAGAAAATCTATTATGAGAATGATTTTTGAGAACATTGCACTTTCTACCACCAAACTACGTATTATTGATTTTGAAATAGGTAAATTAGACGATTAGGATTCTAGGAACGGTCATGCCCTGAACTGATGTCTTGTAAAAACATCCCACGTTTAAAAAATAATAGTGTAAAAATTTATAAAAATGACTATGTTCCAAAAGTCAATATGATTGGTGTAAGCAGAATTTTTCCATTGAAAAAGCCCGCGGGGCGAGGAAGTTAGGTGGGGACTCTTATTCCAAAACAAAGAACGAAACGACAATTAGGGAAGGGCGTCGATTGATCGATAAAATAGAATGACCTGACACACTAAGGTCACATTTGGGAATAGAATATGTACGAAACACACAGAGAACACAGAGAACCCTCGATTTATCGACATCAAGTCATTTATAGCTCATAAAAATTGAATGGAGGCTCAGGAAACCACTCCATATTAATGATGCTGCTAATTAAATCACACGTCGCAATCATGAAGTCAGCAAGGAGCCACGCCACATTAAAGAAAGTATGACAACATACACCAAAAGAGAAGCTTGAACTTCATGGAAAAAGACTATCTACATCATTCTCAGACACGGTATAAATAGCAAATCTCATGTATCGAAAAACTATCTCTAATTCTTAAACTTTCTTATTTATTTGCTACACTCTAATAATATTTACTAACTTTGGCATCGAATGCTCTCCGGTCTCAAGACCACCCTCTCAAAACAGTAGAGTTTTCTACCTTGTTCATGGCTCGCTTTCGAATACCTGAGTTATCGGAGCACGGTTCAAATGTATGCGAAGCACGACGCTAACAATTGGCATTGACATGACTGATTACAAATGATTAAGACCTCGTTTGGTTTAACAGATGATCTCGACATATCTCATTTCATCTCATGTCATATCAACGTCTAAATATTATTCAAATACATGTACTTTTTAATTCCAAATTTTAAAAATTTTAACTTTCTCGTTTAATCATTACCTAATCATTATAATTTTTTTTAACTTCCAAATAAAATACAAAATAGAATTCAGCATTTTCAAATATCAAAATAAAAATTATATTCTAATAATATTTTAACTTTATAATATTTTTTTTAATTTTTTTATCTTTTTTGAAATTTTATAAATTATATTATTTATAAATTATTTCGTTATTTTTTATTTCATCTAATTTGTACAATCAAACTAGGCTAAGGGTACGTTTGGGTAGTGAGAAGTGTTGAGAATATTTGTGAATAGTTATGAGTAAAGAATGAAGTGAGTTTGTGGGTTCCATTGAGAGTATTTTGAGTTGTTTGGATGTGTGAAGTATGTTGAGTTATTGACTTTTGAGTAGGTAGTTGAAAAATGTGTGAGTCCCATAAATATTATAGTGATTTTATTTTTAGTAATAAATATTATAGTGATCTTATTTTACTTTTATATATAATAATGATAAATATTATAATGATTTGATTTTTTATTTATATTTAATAGTGATTTTATTTTTTATTTATATATTATAATGATTTTATTTTTTATTTATATTTAATAGTGATAAATATTATAGTGATTTTATTTTTTATTTATATATTATAGTGATTTTATTTTATTTTATTTATATATTATAGTGATTTTATTTTTTATTTATATATTATAGCGATTTTATTTTTTATTTATATATAATAGTGATAAATATTTTTTATTTATATATTATAGTGATTTTTTATTTATTTATATATTATAATGCTTTTTTTATATTTAGTAGTGATAAATATTATAGTGATTTTATTTTTTATTTATATATAATAGTGATAAATATTATAGAATGTTTGTAAATAGTTATGAGTAGAGATTGAAGTGAGTTTGTAGGTCTCATTAAGAATATTTTAAATTATTTAACATATAAAATATTTTTAAAAATACAAAAATACTTAAAAATGTGTGAGTCCCATAAATATTATAGTGATTTTATTATAGTGATTTTTTAATATTAATAAATATTGTAGTGATTTTATTTTACTTTTATATATAATAATGATAAATATTATAATGATTTTATTTTTATATATATAATAGTGATAAATATTATAGAATGTTATTTTTTATTTATATATTATAGTGATTTTATTTTTAATTTATATATAATAGTGATAAATATTATAATATTTTATTTTTTATTTATATATAATAGAGATAAATATTATAATGATTTTATTTTTTATTTATATTTAATAGTGATTTTATTTTTTATTTATATATTATAATGATTTTATTTTTTATTTATATTTAATAGTGATAAATATTATAGTGATTTTATTTTTTATTTATATATTATAGTGATTTTATTTTATTTTATTTATATATTATAGTGATTTTATTTTTTATTTATATATTATAGTGATAAATATTTTTTATTTATATATTATAGTGATTTTTTATTTATTTTATTTATATATTATAGTGATTTTATTTTTTATTTATATATTATAGTGATAAATATTTTTTATTTATATATTATAGTGATTATTTATTTATTTATATATTATAATGCTTTTTTTATATTTAGTAGTGATAAATATTATAGTGATTTTATTTTTTATTTATATATAATAGTGATAAATATTATAGAATGTTTGTAAATAGTTATGAGTAGAGATTAAAGTGAGTTTGTAGGTCTCATTAAGAATATTTTAAATTATTTAACATATAAAATATTTTTAAAAATACAAAAATACTTAAAAAATATTGAAGATACTTTAATACCGAAACACCTCTGTATGTTTGGCAAGTGAGAGTATCTCAAGTACTCTCACTATTATTCTTTACTTTATTATTACTTTTTACATACTTTTCTATTATTCATTACTTTTTACCTACTTTTTACTATTATTCAATATTTTATTATTACTTTTTCATTACTTTTTTATTACTATTTACAAACATTCTCAACACTTCTCAACGCGTCTTACTACCAAAACGTACCAAAATTTTCAACGTCCAGCGAGAAGGCACCAATTTGAAAACGAGGGAGGAGGTTTCCTTGGGTTCACGCCACCTATAAAGATATTTTTTATTTTGGGTCCGAGAAAACGAAAGCCGCGTTGAGAGTGGCTCTACGTCCACACCTGGGGGATCCCGACGATCCTGACAGTGTAATTTTTGTTTTGTTTTATTTTATTTATTTATTTTAATACTTTTAAATATTTTTAAAAAATTACAATATCAATAAAAAAATATTTTCTTAATTATCAAGTTAAAAAAAAATACTGGCAGAGCCCATGTGTGACTTTAGCATATTTTATATATATACACGTATATATTGAACTACATGTAGAATTTTATAAAACAAATATGAAAGAAATTTCGAAAATATGGTGATATTATCGTAAAAGTATCTATTCCATAAGTTAGTAATGGGCAAAAGCAAATTCAAGTGTGTTAATTGTATATAAATAGTCTCTATTTATAGATCATTAGATATTTATTAGAAAGGAGCACACCTATTAGTAAATAACAGTGTCTTTTAATACTTTTTCAACCATTATGAAAACCATCATCATAAAGAAAATATCATTTGATAACACTCCTTAAAATTATGAGAAAGTTGGAGGTTGTATGTACAAACTATTTATTAAATAAAAATAAATATTATTTTAAAATAAATATTTTTATAATTTTAAAAAATTTAAAAAATAAAATTACTTAAACTTATATTACAATTCTCAAATAAGAACTTTACATAGCATTACTCTAAAATTATATTACGAAAATTTCTCGATGGTAAACGAAGAATGTGGTTTTCGCAATACTTGGCATTCGAGAAAGTCAACAAAATTTTCGATCCATTTTAATAGAGAGAGAGAGAGAGAGAGCGATTATGTTCAAAAGCATGTGAATACGTGGCAACTAACAGCAACTCCACGCGGTAGTTGTGTTCCAAATATCTCTTTGTATTGATCACGTGAACACTTGTATTCCCCAAAACGAGGAATCATTCAAACCTTTCCTATCCGCAAATTGTGCAATCAGGAGTGAAAAGTAATTAACGTCTCGTATGTATTCGTAATTCGTTTTAATCTATTTTAATTTAATTTATTTTATTATTATAATTTTTTTAAATTTTTATATAAAATATAATAAACAATTTAATTTTTTAAATTTTAAAATAATTTTATCAAATTTTTACATAAAATATAATAAATAATTTAACTTTTATTCTACTATTCACAAACCATCTCAATCTATTTTAACTCATCTCTAAATACAAATCACTCATAAATTAAATTAATAATTTGTATAAATCTCAAAAATATTAGCGTATGTGCTTATAAAATGAGTCATATACAATAGAAAAGTATAAAAAAAATAAAATTCATTTTTTTACAAAAGACGAGCCTTGCACAAGATTTACATATCTAAAATTTGCAGTAGCCTTAAAATTATTAACCAAACAAGTACACAGAAAATCCCTTAAATTTGTTGAATCTAGGGATGAGTTTGGATGTTGAAGTGAGTTGAGTTGAGTTGAGTTGAGATGATAAAATATTATTAGAATATTATTTTTTAATATTATTATTATTTTAAAATTTGAAAAAGTTGAATTATTTATTATATTTTGTGTTGAGATTTGAAAAAGTTGTAATGATGAGTTGAGATGAGTTGAGAGTAGTTTATGTTCCAAACGCACCCCATCTCCCCATATATGGACTAGGGCGGTGCTACTCCCACCGCAGGGAGCTTCTCGTTGGGGCTCTCGCTAGTGATTTTGGAATTTTTTTTTTGTATTTTTTTACATATATTTTTTTAACACATTTAAATATATTTAAAAAAAAATTCATAATACTATTAAAAAATTTTACTTAATTATTAAGTAAAAAATAATAATAAAAAATAAAAGAACTCACAGTTATATAAACTATTACTAGAAATAAATGGTAAGAATAGTATTTTTCTATAGACTATAATAGTAAATAATAATCACCTAGTTAAGATAGCTGATTCTAAACATAGCCAACTACTTAAAACAGTAGGTGGTGTATCTAGCATTAATTCTACATAAATATACTTTCCTAAAGATACTTTTTTTTTTTTTTTTTAAGCACTTCCTAAAGATACCTTTTTATTTATGTTGGTAGTACATTTTGATGGTCGGTTGAATGTTGAGGAAAGGACTTGGATTTATGTCTCGTTTAAATGATTAGGTAGTGATTAAATAAAAAAGTTAAAAATTAAAAATTAAAAAAATATTTATATTTAGGTGATGTTTGGATGTTAATATGGATCAGATAAGATGATATAAACCATTTCAACATCCAAACAGAACCTTAGACCTACCAAATTTAAAGCCTACACTTAGATCATAAATTAAATATTGAATTTAGGTTTGGACCAAATCTAGGCCTAATTTTAACGAACTAAAACTTTGAATTTCAAACTATATTATAAAGAAGGGAAATGCTATATCTCCCGCTGGGAGCTCCCGCTTGGAGCTCCCGCTGGAGATTAGTGTATTTTTTATGTGTTTTTTTTTAAATTATTTTTTATGTAGATTTTTTTAATAATTTTAAATATTTTTAAAAAATAAAAAAATTTAAAATATTATTAAAAAATATTTTCTTAATCACGAAGTAAAATAAAAAATCATAAACAAATATTTTTTTTATTTTACTTCGTGATTAAGAAAGTATATTTTAATGATTTTTTTTTACTTTCTAATTAAGGAAGTATTTTTAATGATGTTCTAAATTTATTTTATTTTTTAAAAAATATTTTTTATAATTTTTTATTTTACTTCATGATTAAGAAAGTATTTTTTAATATATATTTTTTTACTTTCTGATTAAGAAAATATTTTCTGAATGATGTTTTAAATTTATTTTATTATTTTAAAACATTTTAAAATAATAAAAGATCTATATAAAAAATTACTTAAACAAAACATATGTAAAATAACACTACACCCCAGCGGGAGCCCCCAGCGGGGGCTGTAGCATCACCATTGCAAATCTTTCTACGGGAATTGGAAAGGAGACACGTCGTCCAAACGCAGCCTTACTCTTGCATAGGAAAAGGCCACCATGGTCCATGGCGAGCTTTGAAAACCTACGGGACTACAATGGAGTTATTTTTCATCTGCCGTAAAAAAAAAGAAAAAAAAAATTCCCAACTTCTTTCTCAAATATACAAAACTATTTATCTCAACCAATTATACTTTTTCATTAAAAATATGGATTTTAATATAAAAAAACCTCAATTTAAAATAAAACTCTATTTTTTTAAGATAAATATTTTGTTTCAAAACGATGTCGTTTTATTAACAAAAATTATTATTTTTAATATATAAGGGCTAGGCCGGGGTGTAGGGTATTGTGCGAGCAAGCTTGGGCAAGCCCGCTCCCAACCTCTGCTTGGTTCAACACAAATGCGAGCATGACAACCCGCCTCCACATCTGACGATTGGGAAACTCACGCTGCTCAACAAGGTCGGTTGTTGGAGGGCGGGTAGACAAGGCATAGGATCCTGCTACCCACACCTAGTATAGAATGAGAAAATAACATTTATTAAGGCTTCGTTTGGAAGTTGAGCTCATCTCAACTTATCTCAACTCATCATTACAACTTTTTCAAATCTCAACATAAAATATAATAAATAATTCAATTTTTTCAAATCCTAAAATAATAATAATATTAAATAATAATATTCTAATAATATTTTATTATCTCAACTCAACTCAACTCAACTCACTTCAACATCCAAACTCATCCTTAGACTTCATTTAGTCAGACATATGAGATAATGAGTATGAGATGAGAAATCAGTAAATAATAGTGATATAATATGTGAATAATAATGAAATTATTTGAGTTAAGATATTTTATAAGATTTTGAAAAATGAGAGAAAAAGTTGAATAAAAATACTAAGTTAAAATAGGCTCCGTTTGGATTGGAAACTCACATCAACTCATTTCGTCTTATCATTATAACTTTCTTAAATTTCTACATAAAATATAATAAATAATTTAATTTTTTCAAATCTTAAAATAATAATAACATTAAAAATAATATTTTATTTAACTTATGTAAAAATATCTCAACTCATATTTAAATCCAAATAGAACCTACAATTTTGAGTCCTAATTTTATAATTTTATTCTCTCTTTAAATTGATAAACTAGAGGTTGAAGTACAATTTGGTTTTGACTTTTTTTTTTTTTCATCTCAAATTACACAGTAAAAATCGGGTCGAGGAAAATAAAATATTAGAAAAAAAAAAGTTTGGGGTGGTGGGAAAGGGGGCAGCCAGCTTCGAGCTTGCGTCCGTAATAAGATCGATCCAAAGGGGGCTAAATTGTAGGGAGCTGTGGTGTCGGCTGAATGGGGCAGATTCATCTTCTGCAAGTGACGATGAAAAGAAGCAATTGAAGAAAATATGGAAGGTAGGTGGTAGGGTTTCTTCTTCTTTCTTCTTGGGGTGGTGTTTTGAAATCCACGCGTTTATAAGTACGTTCAATGCTCTGCGGTTGAAATGTATTAGAAGCTTCCACCGCCACCAGAGAGAAAAAGACCAAATAATAAATTCCACCAATCCCATTACCAAAACTTCCCTTTCTTTCTCATTCTCCCATCATCATTTTCGTCTGGGAAGAAAGGAAAAAAAGTTAAATGTATTTATTTATATAATAATAGCGTGTGGATTTACTCGTTCCGTTTTCTTTAGCTTTGAAAGACGACTAATAAACCACAGTGGGGTATCTTCTTTTTTTTATTGATGTTTCTCAAGATTTCTAGAACCCACGTACGTCTTTCTTCTCCGTGACGTCGTCTCTTTCCTTTTTTTTTTATATAAATGTGTAGCGTCCCAGAACTTTGAAGAGGAATACTATCCCTAGTCTTTCACAGGAAGTTATGGTATTTTTCTCTACTCATCAACCACGACAACCGGTTTCCGTGTTGACTAATGGAATCTGATCGGAGCAATAATCCGGTTCACTTTCGGTTCTTTCTCTCCGGTTTCTACTGCTGGGGCTGGGAATTCTTGACCGCTCTCTTGCTCTTCAGTTGCTGAAAAGAATTAACCGATCGATCGTTTCGTTTGATTTATTTTTTTTTTATTTTTTTCAGATTTGCTTGCTTTCTTTCTTTCTGTTAGATTAAAAATAAGGAGCATCAATTAGTTTGGGTGGTTGTTGACTCTCGTTGAGGGGGGACAAATCGGAGAGAAATGGCGCAAAGGTGTGTACCGGCGCCGTTCCTGACGAAGACGTATCAGTTGGTGGATGATCCAGAGACGGACGATGTGGTATCGTGGGGAGAAAGCGGCACCACTTTTGTGGTATGGAAGACTGCAGATTTCGCCAAGGATTTGCTGCCTAAATATTTCAAGCACAACAATTTCTCCAGCTTCGTCCGCCAGCTTAACACATACGTAAGTGTTCACAATCACATCCTCCTCCTAATTCCCGTCTCTACCATCACAAATTCCCCATTTATCAGATTCTCAACAATTCTTCTTTTCATTTTTCTTACTTTCATACTAATATTGCCCAGAATAAGATTTATTGCATCGATATCTCTGAATTTAAATAAAAAATTTAAAACACCAATCTTTCTATCTATTCAGTTTATAAACAAACATCGATTTATCTTCATGATTATGTTAATATGAGGTATTTTAATTTTCTGAAATCATATCCCGTCGAGGGTTCTGAAATATATTGTCAATTCACGCCCCTTGAGTAGGTATGTCGTGGGAGGATGAGAAGAAAGAGATTACTCCCAGAAGTTTCTAAGTAGTAGTAGGTTCACACTCGATTTGATAAGACGATCTTGTCCTTATTCTGCGTGCAAATAGGTTGGTTGTTGAGGGCCATATCAGTCCTTTGGTCTCTGGTACTGTACCATTGGAGGGTACAGCTAATCTGCCGGACCCCACTCCATATTCATGGAGAAATTTCTGGAAGGATTATTAAAACCGTAATAATATCCGTTTTTTTTTTTATTTCCGTTTCAGTTTTTTGAATTCAGATTAAATTTAATAATTATTTAATTTAATTAAAAATTATTTAAAGAGTAAAAAGAAGATAATTTTTATAAAATTAAATTTATTTTTAATTAAATTATATAATTAAATTTATTTATTTTTAAATTATGTAAGAATATTATGTTTTAAGACTTTTAGTTTAAATTTAAAAAATAAAAGGAAAAAGTAAAAATGGGTAATTTCGTACCGATTCGGAAGCTCCCACACGTGTATAATCTATTTATTTTGGATCTGTTTTTTCCCAATAAGACGGCTACTAAATTTACGTGCGAATTTCAAATTGATGCGACACCATAAATTATTAAATAAAAATAAAATGAATAATTAACTGATTCTTGAACGTTGATGCAGGGCTTCCGCAAGATCGTGCCGGATAAGTGGGAGTTCGCTAACGAGAATTTCAAGCGAGGGCAGAAGGAGCTCCTCTCTCAGATCCGACGTCGGAAGACCGTGAATTCAGCTCCGTCACTTGATCCTGCTGGGGTTAAATCCACCGGCGATGGTCCCTCTTCGGCGTCAAACTCTGGCGAGGACTTGGGGTCCTCCTCCACTTCTTCCCCGGATTCGAAGAACCCGGGGTCGTTGGAGACGACAACAACAGCACAGGTGACCGATTTATCCGGCGAGAACGAGAAACTGAGGAAGGACAACGAAATTCTGAGCTCGGAGCTGGCACTGATGAAGCAGCAGTGCGAGGAGTTGGTAGCGTTTCTGACTGGGTATTTGAAGGTGGGGCCCGATCAAATCAATGGCATAATGCGGCAAGGAATAAGTGGGTCCAGCCGCAATGGATTGGTTGATGGGATCAACGGAGTTGATTCCGACGAAGAAGATGATGACGAAAATAATAGGATTGAACAAAAGGAGGAGAGTTTGAAACTGTTCGGTGTTTGGTTGAAAGGAAATGGGAAAAAGAGGGGGCGGGATGAGAAAATTGGTTTTGGTAGGTCCGAAGCGAAGGAAATGAAGGTTTGTAATTAACGAAACAACGTACGTAGGGAGGGGGCGGGGTGCGTAGGATAAGGCCTGGTGCACCGCCTTCAGGCTAGCGTTGCTTGTTTTAAGCTAGACAAGTCTCGACGGCACATCTCTTTTTTCTTCATTCTATGTAATTAAGATAATTAAAATAATAGTTGTCGTGGAATATGGTTGAATGTTACTGCAGATTTCTTCTTGTAGCAAAGTTTGTAGTTTCTATGTATAAATAATTAATTGTAATCTCTGTAGTTTCTGAGTTACCGAACCATCAAGATATATATGTCAAGCTTTGTGGACTTTTGGCAAATAGTTTCAAACCATCTCGTGGAATCAGATAGGGTGATCTTTTATCATTATATCTATTTATTTTATGCTAAGAAGCTCTCACTTAGATGATAAATATGGCAGAAATGGCAAAACAGATCACAGGGATATCTATTGCTAGAGAAAAATTGCATATTAGTCATCTGTTATTTACAAATGATTATATGTTATTTTGTCAAGCAGCTGAGGTGGAATGGAGGAATGTGATGGAGATTGTTAATCAATATGAGAAAGTTTCAGGCCAGAGATTGAACAAAGATAAGTCCTCTCTATTTTTTAGTAAAAATACCAGAATTCCTTCCAAGAACTTGTTAATTAGAATAGCAGGGATTAGAGTTACAAACTCTCAGGAAAAATATCTTGGCCTTCTAGCTTTGATAGGCAGATCAAGAAGTAAAGAGTTTAAGGCTATTCTAGATAGAGTTAGTGCTAAGCTTAGTAACTAGAAGCATAATTTCTTATCACAAGCAAGGAGAGAGGTTTTATTAAAACCTGTCATTCAAGCTATTCCCACTTACTCAATGAGAGTTTTTAAGCTTCCCAAATCCTTATTGAAGCAACTAAATGGCATGATGAGAGGCTACTGGTGGGGTCAAGTAAACCAAGAAAAAAAAATGAATTGGATGAGTTGGCCACATATGGGTAAATCTAAAGAGGAAGGTGGTCTCGGTTTTAGAGATTTTGAAAATTTTAACCTTGCATTGTTAGCAAAGCAAGGTGAGAGAATTCTGTTATATCCTAATTCCTTATCGTCAAGAGTATTGAAGCTTAAATATTTTTCCAAATATGATTTCTTTAAAGCAAAAATTGGTAGCAATCCTTCCTACATTCGAAGAAGTAGCTTTTACAACAAGGACTTCATTGGAGAATAGGCAATGGGCAATTAGTGAGAATTTGGTTTGATCCTTGGTTGCCTCAACCAACAACTTTCAAACCGGCATTAACTCACTGGGGGAAGATGCTAAAGTGGAGATTTTGATAATGCCAGGTGGTAAGGAATGGAATCTTCCTTTAATTCAAGCAATTTTTTGCAACAAGGAAGTTAATCTTATTAAGTAATTACCAATCAGTCAAAATAATCAACAAGATCAAATGATATGTAGGAATAGTTCTAATGGTTGGTTCACTGTGAGAAGTGTTTATCATTTACAAGGGGAGTTGTAGCAAAGGGAAAAAGGCCAAAATTCATTCTACAATTACCAAAGAAATCAGAAATGGACCAGATTTTGGAAATTTCTTTTACCTCCTACAGTAAAGAACTTTCTTTGGAGAGCTTGTAGAAACATATTGCCCATTAAGAGCAATCTGTACAAGAGGAAAGCTGTGGATAATCCCTTTTGTCCAATGTGTACTCGAGAGCCAGAAACTGTTGAGCATATATTGTGGGAGTGTGTATCAGCTAATGATGTTTTGAGTCTTCTACCTAGAAAATTACAGAAATGCAAGTGTTTCTACAAAAGTTTTCTAGAGTTATTAGAAGACCTTTCCATCAAATTAGATAAGCAAGAACTGATAGAATTAATTTTAACTTTTTGGAATCTCTAGTGGAGAAGAAATCAGTTTGTTTTTAGGAATATTTTGATAGATCCCCAGGCTGTTTTCAACAGAGTGAATCAAGTGCTGATGGATTTATGTACAGATGATCCTAGTCAAGAACAACAAGTCAGTGCAGATTTTAGAAGATCAATGGTTTGGGTTTGTCCTCCTCAAGGTTTTTGTAAAATTAACTGGGATGTGGCTATGGATAGTAAGCAGTGTAAAAGAGGAATAGGGGTAGCTGTTAGAGATGAAACTGGTAGTTTTTTGGTAACCTTGAGGAAAAAACTTGACTTTATGCCTGATCCTAAGCTTGCAGAAGCCAAAGCAGTAGGGATTGCAGTTCAATTTGGGCTTGATTTGGGAATGAAGAGGGTTATTCTTGAAGGAGACTCCAAAGTAGTTGTCAAAGAACTCAATCTTCAAAATCAAACTGGAAGCTATTTTGGCATAATCATACAAGATACTCAAGTTTTAACAGCAAAGTTAGAAACATGTATTATAAATCATGTTCACAGGGAGGGCAATTCTACTGCCCATAATCTTGCTAAGGCTGCTTTACATGTTTTTGATTACTTAGTAGACAAGGAGGAAACTCCATTGTTTAATCAGATGTTGTAACTCTTTTGTCTTCAATGAAGGAAGTTGGTTTCAAAAAAAAAAAAAAATCAAAGAAGCATTAAAATTATATTATTTTTTTTATAACTATTTTACAATTACTTATTTAAAATTAATTAATATAATTTTATCATGAGATATATCGTTAAACAAATCACACAATCTAAACTACAAAAGTAATTTCTGTTCCTTCTAGCATTCGAGGCAAAAAATTGTGGATAAGGACTTTGTGGCGTATTGTATTACCAGAAAGGAAGACTATCATATGCGTCGGACTTGGAGAGAGAATTTCTGAATGGCTTTTACTTTTCCACCGCCACCACATGTTGTTCCCCTGAGGTTATCAAGAGCAGGTCCTCCCTGTCCTTGCCTATCATCTTCTTCTTTTTCTGCCTTTCCAACACCACCACCATTAATACTGTCTCGTATGGAGCAACAGACAAGAGCGTCGAAACTTATGGAGTTCCCGCACCTATTAGCCCCACACAGAGACACGATGTTGGGCCTCATCTCGGCCATAGAGTCTCGCCTCGGCAACCATCTTCTTCCCTCTTCTGTCCCCTCCGATGTTGAATACTACCAGAATGAAAGTGGTACTTCTCAGGGCACTCTTTCAATTAGATGCGGCGTCGACACCTCTCCTGTACTCTCTCTCCCTCTCTGATCTCTTTCATCCACACAAAATATATGTCTGTAGTTGTTACATACGGCACAAATCTGCCATTTTACTCTTGTTTTGTTGCATTTTACTACATGACTAGATAAATTAAACATCTTCCTGGGATCTTAACCTTGTAAAGTTAAGCTTAGGGCTTATATATCCCCAAAAGTGTCAATTTTTCCGTATTCTTGGGTAATTGGCAAGCCATGGATGATGTGTTGCTCCCAATAATTGTTCATATTATCATATGCAGGTACTTAATTTTAACTACCTTCTACATCTCCACAACTTAATTTTGCTTTAATTTTTCTCATTTTATACCATTTATGATATGATTTTTTTTTTGGATTTTTTTTGCTAATTAGATCCAGAAGGATTTGCCTTTACTAGTTCTGTTAGTTTTTGGGGCTTGGGGACCACGGGTTTGACAATGGAAAACGAAAATATCTAATTATTTTGTGTGGCTTTTATTCTCTTTGGGGTGCATGCATGTCGTATTGCTTCATTTGTACATTTATCTAAAAATTATACTTCCGGTTCTCCTTTCATCAGATTAATATATATATATATATATATATATAAATATTGTATGTATGTATGCATGTTCTTAGATTTCCAGAGTAATGGTTCCTGCAAGCTAGAATATCAGGAACTCTTCAGATAAATTGGCAATGCTAGCTGAATGAATAGATAAGGCCCATAAGGGAAAAACAAGGACAAAACTGAATGATCTAGAATTGACTGCCACGTCTGTCGTGTCCCTCTCAAATTTACTTGACTTGGTGGCAATATTGGTATATATAATATAATTGGGATATGCCATGGCTGAACCCTGAAATTAAACGTGTAAAACTGCAATTCCCTTTTCCTTGTCACCTTTTGAAATGACCCTTGAGGCCTAAAATGCAATATCCCACTTGGCCTATAAATAAATTTGACAAGAAAAATGAGTTTTAATAGAAGCAGACGAATATGATATTTCGGTCATTTCACATTATGTTGAAAAATTTTTAAACTTTAGTGCTTATGTGTTGGATAGAGGAGTATCACATCATAACATGTCATATTATTATGACATTTTTAATTGGATATACATACTTCTAAAGTGTGCGTGTATATTATATGCTCACGAAGAAGATCATGTATTTTGCTTTTCTTCTGAAAATATTATGATTGCTTGGACTTTACACACATATATATATATATCTGCCATAAGGAGTTGTGAACAAGATCTCTTTTATAATGCATGGTTTGATCCGGCAGATTGATTTCATATTGGCAAGTTGGCTACACTTGGAGCAACCGTCCGGTGGTGGTGCCTTGGAGATAACCAACATCGCCGGCTACCTCAAATCATCAACAGACATTCCCCACTTCCAATTCGAACTTGTGCAATGCAGCCCCACCTTTCTCATCCTCTTCCTCGACTTAATCCCTCGCAAGGACACTGTTCTTCATCCCGACTACCTCAAAACCTTCTACGAAGATACCCAACTCGAAGCATGCAGGCAACGATTGGCTCGACTCCCCGAAGTGCAACCCTACTTCTCGTCGTCCCTCTACTTCCGTCGCGTCGTATCGTCCACCGGAATCTTGGTTGGCATAAAATGTGAGGATGGAACCGGAACAGGAACAGAACGTGTGGAAGAAATCATAGGGGAACATGTCGGTCCCATTGCGAACGAGGTTATGGGAATTTGGGTGGATATGTGTGTTGATGGTGGGGGTAGAGAGGTTTCGGAGATAGAACAGAGAGCAGAGCTGGAGAAGAGGGACATGCTAATAAAGAGAAAGGCGATAGAGATGGACTTGAGCTCTAGCATGCCTAAGCAGTTCGGGCATGAAGTGGCAGACCGAGTCTTGCGAGTTATAAAAAGTGCCTACAATATTACATGATCGATCGATGCATATTTGTTTCGAGGGTCTCAGCTCAGATGTGTAATTGATTTCTCATCGAACCAAATAAATTATAGATAAATAATGAAAGAGTAGATGAGAATGCTTTAATTTGGCTGTACTTGCTGTCTTTGATCGATTTGTATTTTTTGCAAGATGAAAGCAAATATAATATTCGCCAAAACATGCATTAGACCGGCATAAACACACACCTGTATCTCTTTTTTAACTTAAAAGTGGCTATAAATGTGAATAGTAATAAACAGAATTACAATAATAAACAGTGCTCAACCGTGCTAATGAACATGCTGCAGTAATAAACAGTGCCGAACAATGCTACAGTAATGTGCAGTGCTCGTGAACAGTAAGAAACAGTATTAAACAATAAAATAAATGATATAGTTTTGTTAAATATTTTTAAGAGAGTAAAATTATATAAATAATTAGAGTATTTAATATAATTTAAATCTCATAATATTTTTAATTAACTAAAATTATTTAGATAAAATGATTTTCTACCATTATAATATTTTTAGAGTTTTCAAAATAGAAAAGATTTATTTTAATGATGAAAAAATGTGAGCAATATAGAAATAAAAGATTATGTATTTTTTCAGTACTCCCTGGATCATTGAGTATTGTGGTTAAATTCAACACAACTTATGTATTTTGTTAAGAAAACTATTGTTAATATATCCAAAATCTTTTAATTTTCATATTACTCATATTACTGTAACGTTTTGTTATCATTATGATACTTGTTAAAATTTATTTTCCTGCTCCTGTGCATTAAATTATTAACTAATTAATTTTATTTAAAAAAATATTATTTTTACACATCATATTATATTTTTGGACACATCATTTTCAATTAGCTAGACAAATGGGCAAACGTGCTTTGCACGTTATATAACTGCTAGTATATATATATATATATATTTTAGAAATGCTATATACAACCGCACAAGGGAATTCCTGCGGCATCGTCTCCCACGTGGGAAATAAAAACGGCGTCGTTTTATTTTTGCTTCATTTTCTTTCGTTCCCCCCCTTTCCCATTCGATTTGGCTTACAGGAGGAGCCAACATGCGATATGGGGCAAAACTCCACCACTCACTGAGAGCGAAGGAACTGCGATAGGGCTGCGTGCGGTGGACGATGGTGCTTGCGATGGAGGAGCACTGAGAGGGAGAGAGAGAGAGAGAGTGATTAGAGAGAGAGAGCACTACGTGAAGGAGAGAGACGTAGAGCGATAGTGGGGGTGTTCGACGTGGGCTTACCTAGAGGGAAGGAGGCGTGCAGGGGCACTCGGGTGGAGCTGGGCAGTTGAGGTGAATTCTCCGGTGAGTTGGACTTCACCGTGCCGAGGCTGGTGGCACCTAACGGAATCGGGAGCTTGGTGCAAGGTGGCAACAGTATGGAGGAGCCAAGTCACGACTTGGTTGCTGGAGCCCCTGAACGTGGGTTGCTGAACTCCACATAGGGGCGATGATGACCTTGAGTTGGTACAGCGGCTCAAAGGCGATTTTTACATGGGTTGAAGAGTGGTTTCTATGGTTTTTGGCTTCCAATGATGCAAAGTCGTGAGACGTGGGTTTTCGTGGTGGGAGATGATGTCATGGTGGGGACGGGTGGGTCTAGGCGAAGGGGAGAAGGGAAATGGCGGGTAAGATGATGAATTATTCGGATATAATGCATGAATTTTCGGAGGAGCACGAGGATGAAGAAGGGGAAGAGGAAGAAAGAGAGAGTGAAGAAGAAGAAAATGAAAGACTAAAGAAAGAGAGTAGGATCTCTTTTGTCTTTGAGCTCGTGGCAAACGACGACGTTCCAATAACGCCACATTGGATATGATGCCGTGGGGGTTTCCCTACGCAGTTGTATATAACTTTTTTGTATATATTTAGAGTTGTGTCTGTCAGTGTAGCACGAGATGTTGCCGATAAGGTCAGATGATTTTTCTTTTCATAGGTTTTTTTATACTTTTAAATATTTAAAAAAAATACAATATTATTAAAAAAATACTTATTAAGTAAAAAAAAAAAAAAAATCAATCGGTAGCCACCAGCTTTTGTCGGTGGATGATGTATTATCCATATATTTATTGATCACGTAGAATCACATTCTACAATTTTGACATATACAGTTATGTTACGCACACTCGCTGTGCATAATCGTGGTGCAATCGACTGACATGGCGCAATGCCTTGTCAGCCGATTTAATTAAAAAAGTGATGAAAATAAAAATAGAAAACAGGAAGAGAAATACGCAGATGCAGAGCTCTCTTCATCTACATGGGTGGAGGAGCTTGAGCTTCTCTTCATCTTCGTACCAGCTGAGCCAAGATTCGTCTTCGTAACTGAACTTTGTGGAGCTTGTCGTTGGTGGGTTCTTCCACATTTAAGCCAAGAAAATTTTGGAACAGATCTGTGCATAATCAATCTGCTGCATTTCCTCTCTCTCTCTCTCTCTCTCTCTCTCTCTCTCCGTCGGGTAAAAATTTTCTTTACTTCTGATGTTTGGATCTGTTCATTAACGTTGGCAGGTTGCTTCATTGCTGTGAATATAATCGATCTGAATTTTGTTGGGAGTTCGGGCAATCATTGTTTTGATTTTGCGTATTTTGCATGCTTTTGTTGCTAAAGTTTGCCTGCTTTTCTTAGATGCTAATTGCAATGGCTGCTATCTTTTTGGCTGAAAATTTGCCTGCTTTTGTAGCTAAAGTTTCCTGGGAGTTCCTGCTTTTGACTGAAAGAAATAATACTTGTTATCTTTTTAATATTCTTTTATGCGGTGTCAAATAGTTGAAAATTATTTAAGAGGATGATGATAAAAAAGAAAATGGATTAGTATTTAAGATATATAATATTTTATACGGACCAGAGTATGATTGTTGGTAGTCAAACCAAAAGGGCTGATCCAGGTTGTTTAATACTGGAAGAAAAAGAAAATGGAGTGCAACATTTTAAGTTGTTCAAACATCTATTCACTGATCCGTGTGGAAAATGCAGAGATAGGGATGTGTATGGAAGACAGATCATATCTATCCAATGCTAGTTGCAAGTGCTCATTTCAAATAGATTTTCTTAACAGAGTAGAAGTCTCTTTTGCCATTCCAAACATTTTTTCTTAATTTTAAAAGCTAATTTAATATCCTCGATTATGAAGTTTCATATGCTCCTATATATATATATATATATATATATAATCCCTGTAATATTTTATCTCATATATATTAATTAATATGATCACTTCTTCATGAAAAATAATGCATAAACGATCTAAAATATTTCTTCTTGCCATGCTTAGTTTCTGTATGCAAATGCTTCATTAATCTAGCTATATATAGGTAGACTGAAATATTGCATTATTGATCATTTTGGAAATTGTCTTTACCAAATGCAAAATCATTTGGATAACTCATTCAGTTGGTTGTTGTATTGTTTGTATATATAGCTCTTATTGGGATTGTCACCATGGGAAAAGTGGAAGAACACACATCTGCCCCAACACCATCTAGCTCAAATCCACAACCCAGGTATGTTATATTATTTAAGAAATTTGTTGGAATGTGATTGCCAAGATATTTTGATTAAAATACCTGTTTAAAGTGAGTAAGTTGGAGGCTGATTAGTTGTATAAATGTGATTAAATGTCATATTATAAGAAAATGGACCTTGTCTCATGGGTTGTAAGTTTAGGAGTTATATTTCACTATTTGATTACCTTTTTCATGGGCTAACAAATGGTTTAAACATGTAACATTGTTTTGTTAGGGTTTTGATAGAGTCATGGAATCATTCAAGGTTAATTTCTGCAACTAGGGTTGCAGGGAATGGGTTTTCTTCACCCTTTCTGAATGTTGTTGGTTGCTGCGATGTTTAGCATGAATCTGTCTCTATATTTTCATTCACGATTTACTATTGGTTTTGAAAGGATCTCTTGTTCTTGACTTGTTGTAGATTCATGGCATAACAGGACCTTGAAATAATCAAGGATCCCTCAGCCTAAGAGTCTTGAAAAGAAAATAATGATTAGTACATTGAGGGAATTTTTCTTACTGGTGCTATAATCTGAGTATGAATGTTTGTTTGGGTTTAGTGTTAATATCTTGACTAGTTTGACACAAGTAGATGCACCCCATGACAAACAACTCGATGGTCGTGGAAACCCTAACCTTGTACCCCTAGTGTTTATTTTCTTAGCAAGTACATTCTCAATTCTTAAGCTTTAAAACAATTTTTTAGTGCTATTTGCTTTTGTTTATCAACCCACTTACTAGGAACTAAAAGTTATGTTAATTGGAATTAATGTTTCTAGAGTAATTACAATCCCTCACTTCTGATAACAAACTACAAATTCATCCCATATTTTGTCTAAATTCAGTGCACATAATCCATACTATTTTCTTAGTAAGTAACCCTAAAGTCACTAAACAAGAAACTCTACACACACACACACACTAGCAATAGCTAAACGGGCAAAGCACGTTTGCCATATTTGGCTTTTTTTTTTATTTTTTTTTATTTTTTTTATTTTTTTTTATGGAGTATCCACATTTGCCTCTTTGAAAGAAAAAATAAAGTGTGATTTCAAACATTAAAAATAGTCTAATGCATAAGAGCAAAATTACTGTTAATTCATATTCTTCATTTATTATGAGATTTGAATTATGTTGAAAATTCTAATTAATTAGATGGTTTTATTCTCTTAAAAATGTTTAGCAAAACTTCATCATTTATTTAATGATGAAAGATTAGTATTTTATAAATTAAAGTTGATTTTAAGTGTATGATATAATATTTATATTTGAATTATCTATTTTAAGTTAATTTAAATCAATGTTTAAACCTTCACCATTAGATTAAATTTGGAGATTCAAGATGGAGAGTTGAGATTTAAAACACCAAACCTAACCTTTTTCCCTCTCTCTCTCTCTCTCTCTCTCTCTCTCTCTCTCTCTCTCTCTCTCTCTCTCTCTCTCTCTCTCTCCCTACCTTCAGCCGCACGTCTTCCCCCTCTCTCACCCGATCTCCTCCCTCAAGCTGCCCAATGCCGCCATGCACCACCCTGCTGCGTAATCGACCACCTCACCGGCTTCCCCTCACGCCGGCGACCAAACACCACCGTCGAAGCCCTTGGCAGCTCATCCCTCAGCTGCACATGAGCAACCCGAAATGGGTATACGGGTTCTCCACCCTTTTGCCACCGCGGCTCAGCCCCAACTTTACCAAGCACCACCACCGAGTTACCCTCACGCCATGGAACCCACGACCTGTAGCTCCTCCCTAGCCCCACGCATGCAGCCCCTCTACACGCATGGGTTTCTCCTTGTAGCGTCACCGTTAGCCGCCCCCACGCCACCGCACCACCACTAGCAGCCTCCTTCTTCGCCAACGACCCCTCCACTTCCTCATTTCCTCCAGCCAAAGCCTCAGCTCCTCTCATGCACTCTCTCTTCACGGGATCTGTTGTGTGGTGATTTTGTGATCTATTGTATGGTGATTTTGTGATCTGTTGTGTGATGATTTTGCGAAGAATATTGTTGTGAGGATGTAGAGAGGGACATTATTGTGGTGGGTTCCATGGATGCCATGGTGATTGTGTGGTGATTTTGTGGAAGTAGAAAAGTGTAAAACAAGATTACTGTTCATTAACGTTCATTAGGCGATAGACACTTTTAAGTATAAGGAGATATATTCCTTTTTCTACTACGTTCCATTTGAACTTTTGCTTGATTGATTGTGTTGACAAAGTTGTCCCTGTAGAGATGACCTTGGAAGCTCCATTTGCATTTAAACTTGCTTTTATACTTGGAAGCATTAATTGGTGAGTATCAGAATGTGTTGAGTTGATGCTTATTTCCAGAATACATCAACCTCATGCTTGCTAATTATCATTATTGTTTTTATGTTAGGACATACCAATAACTTGTCAAAACTTCACAAATTACATGTACGGTTACATTGACCAGTGCCTGCGTGATCACCGCTTTTTGTGCTAAATCTAGATGGCAACCTATATCCAAGCAACATCCAGATGATGCAACTCTACTGCTATTTTTTTTATAAGCTTGCATTTTTTGTACTCCCATTACCCGATGAAAATTAGAAGCGTTTTTTTATTTTTTTGTTAGCAATGGAATTATTTGAAAATTTAATTGCAGATTTTTTGTACTTTAAGAAAAATGTTGGTTACCCATTTCAATATGGAATGGGACATTCGACTCCTCTCATCACTACAAGTGCAAGAGTCGATAAAGAGGTTACACACGATTGTAAGAAAACTGAAGCGTCACATACCTCATCTAGAGTTGTTGAAGAAAGTAAAGTGGATAGATCAGATTCTAGAAAAATCGACAATTGCAGTGCCGAGACATCTCAGATGGTACAAATGAATGTGGGTGATATGATTGAGGAGTCAAAGTCAGGGATTCAGTTTAAATTTTTTGAATAATTAATGAGTTATTATAAGCGATATGTGGATTTGGGGTGATGACATGAAAGAGTGAGAGAGGAGAGGATGAGAGTGTTAGATATGTCGCCCTTGGTTCTGCCCGTGGTGGGAAGGCCTAGAATAGGACGTTAAATGTCGCCAAACCACGTACGACAAGATAGACGGACTGTAAAGCAAAGATAATGGTCTTAAAAGTCGAGGGAATGTTTTGGTTGACAACAGTTCATAATACCCATAATCACAACCTAAATCCAAAGAATTTCGATTCTTTTGATATAATAAAGAAGTGAGTGAGTTCATAAAAAGAGTCCTACATATAAACGAATTCGCTGACATCCAAATGAATAAGAGCTTCGCCTCTCTTGTCGTTGGCATGGGTGGATTCTAAAACCTCCCATTTTCAAAAAAGGATTGTAGCAATTACATCGATAAGGCACGACATCTACAACGTGGGAAATGTGATGTTGGAGCGCTTCGAGAGTATTTTTGTAGGATGTAGTAAAAGAATGACAGATTTTTTGTACTGATAGATTTAGATGACGACGTGAGATTAAATAATGTTTTTTTGATAGATGTACGTAATAGGGCAGTTTACCAATATTTTGGTGATGTGGTAATATTTGACACCACATACCTGATGAATATAAATGAGATGCCATTTACACCCTTTGTTGGTATAAACCACCATGGACAGTCAATTCTTTTAGGAGCAGGGTTGATTTCCAGCGAGAATACAGAGACCTTTACATGGTTATTGTAGACCTGGTTGCAGTGTATGGATGGTATATCTTCAAAAACTATTATCACAGATCAAGACAACAATGAAAAATGTAATTGCTATTGTCTTTCCAAAAATCCGACATAGATTCTTCCTGTGGCATATACTAAAAGAAGTCACCAAGAAAATTGGTTCCTATGATGCCTACAAAAGCGGGCTGAAAAATCAGTTGATAAACTATATGTATGACACTCAAACTATTGAAGAGTTTGAGAGTTATTGGGAAGGGTTACTTAACACATACAACTTGTATGAGAATGCCTTGTTGCAAAACTTATACACTAAGCGTGGCCATTGGGTACCGGTGTTTCTAAAAGAGTTTTTTTTGGGCTGTAATGAGTACAACCCAACGAAGCAAGAGCACAAATGCTTTCTTTGATGGATATTTTCATGCAAGGACAAATTTGAAGGAGTTGATGAAGAAAGTTGAGAATGAGAATGAAAATGGTGCAGACTTCCACTTATTTAATGTCACAATTTCCTGCATATCTAGATCTCCAATTGAAAATAGATTTCAAGAGTTGTACACAAACGCTAAATTTAAGAAAGTTCAGCAGCAAGTCATGAGTATGCTTGATATAGATCTAGCTCTACTTAAAATGGATGGTATAATAAAAACTTATCTGGTAAAGGATGGAGTTCGTATTGAAGAGCTCACTAAGACAATTACACGTTCTGTAGACTTTAATGAGGACGACTACGATACAAAATATTCATGCGGGTTATTTCAGATGTGGGGGATACTTGTAGCCATATTCAAAGCCAATCAAATAAAATCATTGCTAGATAAGTACATTTTAGATCGATGAAGGAATGATATCAAAAGGAGATATACTTTAATCCGCAGTAGATATGACGTAGGGAATCATAGGCCAGATGCTAACAGATATTCACGTCTATTGAATATATAACCCATGTGGCGGGTTCCAATGAGCATAGTATGGATACAGCTCAAAAGTTATATGCAATGATTGACTTATATCACACCAATCAACAACCCCCATCTATGACTTGAACGAGTTCCAATTTTGGTTGTACGACAGTTGACACAACTATAGTCGAGAGCTCAAAACAAGTACTCAGTCCACTTGTCATGAGAATCCAGAATTCCAGGATGGAGAAAGACATGTTGAAGGTCAAAGCCAAGAAGAAGAAAGCAACTGCAAAGGGAAAATGTAAACAGGTGCACATTTTTAATAATTGTTACTCATAATATTAAATGTATACTTGTTTATATATATTTTATTAATAAAAATTGGCTTTGTTACTTGATTTTTAGCAAGTTGAAGGAGATACACCAGTCATGTACATGTGCATGAATTTATTTGGCCTATTAGAGATAGACATGCCCAATGTTGGACATGTGCAAGTATATTAACACGTATTGAACTTCGTTAATTTACAAAACAAGTGTAAAGGCATGCAAATATTAGTATATAATCCTTTTTACTTATATTTGATTTTTTGTTTGGCTATGGATGAAGTAATTGATAGGACATTGTGAACATGATTAGATGGATATTTGGATTTTTTTATTATTATCTTCAAACTGTGATAGATAGCTCAGTTTTTGACATTAGTGGAATGTAGGTTTGTGAAGTAGTGATTGAAACTCAAGAAAGTGTAATAATTTTTTTCACACTAGAATAGGTTTTTGATTATTTACATACAAACAGTACTATACATATCACATAACTCCTTAATTGAATATTATTTGTTAAATATGAAACTTGGGTTAGATGGATCACAACCGGTTCATCTTTGCTTGGATGGATCACAAACTTAATAGGTGTTAATTAGAGTGATGATATTATTCAATTTCATGTGAACCGTGAATACTTCAATGAAGGTATCATACAGGTTCAAGTATTCCAAGAAGAAAGGCCAAGAAGAAAGCAAAGGTTGTTGTAGTTGGAACTTTGTAATATGTAATTGGTTGACTGCAGATTTGAAGTCTGTTTTGGGGTAATGATTTTATAATATTATTATAAAGAGGTCATGATTTTATTCAATTGGGTACCGTCTTGCAGAACTTGTATTTTGTTCAGCTGTGAGTGCATGTGCACATCACATTGTTAAACCAATCATCTTCTCTCAAACAATTTGTACGTTTTATTTATTTTTTTCATTATATATACAAAAAAGTATGCCATATTCCCTTATACTATGTTCAAGGTTTTTGTTTTTGTTTTTCTTTGTAGTTTACTTTCTCAAATAATTTCATTGCCAATTTTGGGAAGGCATAGTAACGACAATAATAATATGCAAGTTTGAAAGGACATTGCTTTGACTAACTTAGACTAATAACTTAGATACTATGAAATAACCTTATACTATCAAATAACTTCTGATACAATCGCAAATCACTTAGATACTATCAAGTAACATGAAACAACAATGGTAATAGCCCAATAAACCAGAAGTAGTATGTGTGAACACCATATTTTAGCTTGTTGTAGAAGAAGCGCCAACTCCTTCTTCACAATCTCCTCGTTTCTATTGGATAGCACTATCTCTCTCTTCTCGATCTAATCTGCTCTCTTTCGGAATTGAAACTCACTCTTTCTTTCCTTAACAATTAATTTTTCTTTTCAAAAGTTCTTGCTCTATGTCTTGACAATCTGCCCACTTAAAATATTTGTGGTATGGTAATCCCTAACCATTTTATACATATAAGGAAAATGTTAGATGTACATAATATTGAGTGGGACTAGGAACACATATTAAACGTTTAACAAATGTTGTAGTTTCTTTTGTTTTGTAATTTGGATACCCTAACAAGGCTCGTCCAGGATTTTTTGCAGTATTTGAGTATCTCAGTATAGCTTCAATATCACAGAAGTACGTTTAACGAAAGATGAAGAAGACAATATTGATGATGATGATGATGATGATGATGGCATTCTAACCAAAACCAAATTCACAATACAATAATCTAAACAATAGAAACAAATATTTTACTCACATTCCAATAATCTAAACATAAGAAAAAAACCAAACAGATATTTTACAAAACAACGTTCACACCTAGACCCACATAGAAATTTACATGGCACAATTTGAGTCCATATCAATCCAACAAACTAAACACAAGAATCTAAATGTGACATTTACTCACAATCCTATAATCTAAACATTAAAAAAATTAAAAACAGAACAATACAAAAAGATTAAGAGTGAAGTCCTCAAAATTCAAGCTGAAGAAAGACCAGTTGCTGTACTCAAAGCCTATTTTGAATTTGAGAAATAACATATGTACTCAAGCTTTGATTTTAAAGTAGGAGATCACAAACCATAAGAGCATTTACTGTTTTTTACTTCAGATCATGTTACTTGAAGGAGTTAACACTAGTTGATTAAGCAGAAGTGGTGAAGCTGAATACTTGAGGAAAAGATGGTTGTTACATGAATTTGATTACAACAAATACCAACGAGCAACATACTACAATTTCTTCTTAGCAATTACTTATTAATAAAAATTCTACAACCAATTTACATACTTGATGATTTTAAACATATCAATAGCAAAATACCCATTGCTCATGGCCCTAAATGCCAATGCATCATTTAGGATAATATGGATCATTTGAGTTGGGATAGATTAAACTAAAAAGAGTCCAAAACTCATTCCACCAGTCATTGCAGCTTGATCCAATATGTAATGAAGATATGGGAATCAGGGAATAAGGGCAAGTTAACTTGCTACCCTCCTCCCTAATTCTATAGTCCCTTGAAATTTCAGTTATATAAATTGAATGTATGTGCATCAAAAATTAAAAGAGCAAAACAAACATCTTTATTCACTGCCCATTTTGACAACATAGTAGAGACATCTCTATAGGCCATGATATTATTGCTCATGGCCTTTATATGCAATGTATTAAGAGTTCTAAGAAACTGCATGCAGAAAATAGTATATATGGAATGTATTTTTTGTAAATTATACATATTAATAATACAACAAAAGAGCCAATCAAAGCGGATTCCAAAGGACAGAGCTACCATGTATTAAAGTCTACAGGGACCAATTAGGCAGAGGCTTTCCTTGCATTGATGAAAATTACAACCTCAACCAACACTCTATTAATTTAGCCTGCCAAAATGTGAGTCCATAATCAAGAATATAAAAAGAACAATCTAATAGTACCTAACTTGAATAAGAACATGCAAAAATTGGATTCTTCATTAAATTTGAAGACAGTATGGTGACAGTCCAAACCAGAAAAAACTGATTTACTTTAAAGATCTTGCACACTCAAACCTACAAATGAAACAATGAATCATTAAATGTGAGCTGTGCAACTTTTAAGAGTGGTCATATAAATCAGAGAGCTTACTAGATTAAAAATCATTACTTTTCAGAATTGTGTGAGAGAGCTTACCAAGCTTTCAGCTTCTCAGCCAATCATTTGTCCAGTGCCCATTTGCGATGAAGGAGAACGGGTCAGGAACGAGAAGGTCGAGATAAAGAGGAAGGGCTAGGTTAGGGTTAGGGTTACGGTTAGACTTAGGGTTGAAGGGGGAAAATTCAAAGATTCGAATTAATGAATCCATGCAGTCGAACATAGAGATCTCGAAGATTCGAATGAATTTGTGTAGCCGAACATTGGGTGAAAATCTCAACTGGGTAAATCGAAGAAATAGATGCAGTACAGAGAGAAAATGCAGGCCAATTAGTTGAAACAAATGCAGGAGATCAAGCCTTGGAGATGAGGGGAACATGAAAGGGAGAACTAGAGAAGGTTCGATTCGGAGAAGGAAGGAGAGAGAGAGAGGGAAAGCCTTGGGGAGAAGGAGATGGAAAACACACCGTTTGGCTTTTTTGAATGAAACAAACTGTTTCATTTGTTTCCACGTGGACGCCGATTGCGTCGTGGTCACCCCATCCGACTGCAAGACAAATGAAATTATTAATAGGACTATTAACAAGACGAATAAAATGGGCCAAGCCCACAAACTTCCGTCTTATGTTGACAAAACATCATCGCGTACTCTTGATCCAACCTCATGAAAAAACACATTTTCCCACAATGAGTGAAGCCATGGTGCGTTGTCCATAAGAAATTCCAAATATTTGAATTTCAGAGATTTAGAAATTCCCAACTCTAATAATGCTAAATTTTCTTGGCATTTCACTAATTCTAATTATATTATGAACTGGGTTTTGGCTTGTGATCGTTGGATTACGGCATTAATCTATTGGCTGATGCTTCATCATGTAGTACTGCTGAAATTTCCTTCAAATACGAAGAAATTTCCAAGAAAAATGCAAAGGAATCAGGATGATCATGTCATTAAAAGTAAAATAATGTTGAAATAATTTCCTTGAATTTATTTTTAATTACGCAATTTCCAATCATACAACTTTTTATAAGAGAAATGGTTTAGCTACAAAGAAATCTCACAAAAATCACCTAAAAATTGATGTAATTTGATATGGTACGTTAGATTGTAAATCTATTTTTATTAAAAAATATATCTAATTTATCGTATAATGTCATTTTAGTTTGTGGGTTTAATTTTATGGGATTTTTTTTTATAGCTATAGCATTTCTCTTTTTTGCGCATCTAGGAAAGACAAACCTAGAGGACATCATGTCATCATGGTTTAACTCTGCAGAAGATTAGGCAAGAGATTGAGTCAGGTATTATTAAAATGGCCTGTCACCATATTTGGCTTTGCTATATATTGATGCCAAGGAGCTGAATGTTGCCATGACGTATGCATTTCTTACCTGCTGGATGTATTAAAGCACTTTTAAGTTCATTGGCTTGGTTTTGAAATCATGAGCGAAATGGTAAATTACCCTACCCCAGTATGCTTCCTTGATGAACTTTTGATTGTGTCTGTATATCCGCCCTCATCTTGCTGCACGTACGTAACACCCAGTATTGATTTGAACCTTTTAACGTCACTTCAGATTGCTCAAATGAGGCTTATGTCGCTATTAAGGTTTAAGGGACTGGCTTGGAAACCTTTTGTAAGTCTGGTTGAGTATTTGCAATGTTTTGTACTGTCGCGAATACACAAAATATCGCTGCAAATATCTTCATATTATTACAAGCATGTTCAAAAATTGCCGTGAATAATATTTTTTGCGGCGATTAAATTCGTTGCAACTAATATACTCTTTTCTGCGATTAATTGTCGCTACAAAAGTACAATTGCGGTGACTTTTTTTTTTTGCTAGAAATAAGCTTATATGAAGAAAAATTTATTTCCGGCGAACATAATTCGCCGGAAATGATGTTTCAGAAAATAAAAAAAAAAATACACAAAACAGAACTGAATTTGTTGAAGCAATGCCTTCCTGAAGCTACAATTTGAATGCTACAATTTGCATATATTAAGGGCAGGTTTGGGGGGTGAGATGAGAATTTTGTATTTTGTTTTGAAGTTTAAAATATTATGTTTTAATATTATTATTGTTTTGGAATTTGAAAAATGTGTATTGAGATTTGAAAAAGTTGAATTGTTTATTATATTTTGTATGGAGATTTGAAAAATGTGTAATGATGAGATGAGATGATATGAGAATTTTGTGTTTTGTCTTGTGTTCCAAACCTGCCCTAAAAGCTCAATCTGAATTGAAATTGGGAAACACCTGCAACAATTTTAGATGGTAAGTTTTATTTTATAATAAAACATCCTTTTCAAATGCATGTAACCTATTACATATTAAAAACTAATTGCTTTATAGTATATGCTTAAGAATAAAAAAAACTAAAACCAAATGAATTCCACAAATCCAGATTGAACCAGCTCCTACTTCATTTATGGTCTAGTTTTATAGCCTAAATGTCCAAACAATAGTTATTGGAGTTCAGAAAAGACCAAAAATAACATATAGATTTTGGCAACTCACAAAGTTTCAGCAACTAAGCAAGATAATCATTCACACAAATTTCACCCAAGAACACAAAATTGTTGTGTGTGTATTCAATTTTTACTAGTAATTTCAATCCAACCCCAAAAAAAAAATCACATCCAACCTCTCAATCTTAAAGCACATGACCCCGCGCACATTTACTCGCCCATGTTTCCACATCTTCTCATTTGTTTGCTATTTGCTATACATCTTACCTTTCTTGTGCAAACCACACCAACACCCCCAACATTCATAGCCTCTTTCTATTAATAAGTTCTTGTTTGCAATCACAAATTGAATGACAGGTAATGTATGTATATATATAAATGGTTTTCTTTTCTGTTAATGTTTTCACCCTTTTGGTTTGGCTTTCAAGGGGAAAACAGATTAGCAGACACCAATTCATGAGGAATGCAAAAAACATTTTCACTCAAATGAATGTAAGTCATATCCATGACAATCTAACAGGTTAACAGCTATGTCCAAGCTTCCACCCATATCTATTTTAAATTCTCACCACAAACAAGAACCCAAGTTCATAATATTTTAACTAAAGTTAAGCACTTATGTATGTACAAACAAATGGTTAGGTGGATAACATGAGAAACAGTTAGAGGAAGGCACTTATGTTTGTACAGCTCGTGAAGAGACTGATGGAAAGCATAGTCTTCTCTCCAATGGCAGGTGCCAACATGGGCATGAAAAGCAGCTGCAAGATTCACAAGTTTTTAAGAGCAAACATATGATCATAAACGCAATAATAGAGAAATGAGTAGTATTGGAAGAAATAATGTAAAAAACAAAAGGATAGAAATGTAGTTGTTAAGAAAGAACCAAATATAAGGTGTTAAGAAAGAACCAAAGAACCACAAATAGCAGCAGCAAAAATAAAGGCATCAAACATGATAACAAAACACCCAAATAATGTGATAATAAAACCAAAAAAAGATTAAAGATAACAATAATAACAAGAATTAAAGAAGAAATAATCCTGCATCACATTAATATAAACTCATGCTTATAAACACTCTTAGAAATTCAATTTGAATTTGGAGGATGTGCAATCAAACAAACTACACCACATCAACCCATATTTACTTGCCTTGGAAGAATTCAAGGCAGCGGGAAGTAGAAGTTTTGCAATATTGGGCTTGTTGTAAAGAATGAAAGTACATTAATTATGCTAATTATTAATTAATGTACTTTCATTCTTTACAGCAAGCTGCCTAGCTATAATTATATATATATATATATATATATATCATGCATATATATATGAGCAAAAATGATATGATTTCCTATAACTTTTGGGGGATAATTAATGCAAGTTGCTGTGAAATTAAAACATATAAATCCCTATTCCATGACAATATGCAAATTTTTCAAACCTAATACGCTAAACTAAAGAAAAAACTGATGAATAGGACAATTGCAAAGTAAAATCTTCTCAAACCCAAAAAAAAATCTAAAAGCAAACAAAACCCTAGAGCTACTAGTATAACACTAGCATCATTCACACAAAAATTGAAACAAAATCCTAACTTCATGTTCATAACCCAAATCCATTAAAGAATTACCTCCATCACAAAGCACCTCACAACTCTAAGCCACCAACACAGACATCAAAGACACACAATAATCTTGTTTATTACGCACTCTTGCAGCACAAAATAGAGAGATGAGAGAGAGAGAGAGACGGTGGAGGAGAGATAACCTACCGACGAGGACGAAGAGCATAGTGGTTGTGGTGGTGGAGCAAGACCGAGGAGGTCTAGAGGTCACGGAGCAGAACAACTCCATCCCGTCTACGCTGTGTACTCACACAAAGACTTTAGAGAGAGAAACAGAGAGAGGGAAAGATGCGGACATCGTGAGAGAGAGAAAGAAAGAGACAGAGAGAGAGATCGGAGAGGAAGACAGAGAGAGGAAGAGAGCCGTCGGGGGGATTTTGCGAAACAGGGGAGAAATCAGAGAGGGAGATATCGAGTGGGAGGGAAAAATGAAGGAGGCCGCAGGCTCCAATTCCTTTTAATTTTGAACATTACCTTTTAAGGCGATTTAATGTCGCCGTAAAATACCTTTCATCTTTTGCAACGATTTTTTAAAGTTAAAAAATCGCTACAAAAAGTAACTTTCACAATTCCGTTGAACAATAAACCGCTGCAAAAAGTTTTTTACTTTTTGCGGCAAATACTTCCGTTGTAAAAAGTAAAAATCACGGGAAATGACCAATTTAGTATTTGCGCGAACTTTTTCGTCGCAAAAAATAAAAAAATCGCTAGAAAAGACCATTTTATAAACTCAATAAAAAAAGATTGCGACGATGTAGAAATCGCCGCAATTAAAGCCTTTTTGCAGAGATTTTATTTCCAACAGACATAAATTCGCCGCAAAAAGCCTTATTTCTTGTAGTGTGGCAATTATGTTGGTAAAAAAAAGGACTGCAAAAGAGACAATAGTGAGAGAAAAGTTTGTGTCAATGCGCGTTATAATGTTGTTTTCCTTAAGATAATATTCACTCCTACTAATAACTGTATACACGCGGGTTACAAGTAAATTTACCTCCAAGATACAATAAAGTCCAGAACAAGTCTGTTTGTTTAACTGTGTTATGCACACACGAAATTAGACCTCGAATACTCTCATATTTTGCTATTCAATCAAGAAATTAGAAATCTGTTCTTTCGATAACAAACAAATTCTAACAAGTTTTGAAGAAGTGAAAATTTTGAAAGAGAGAGAGAATTCGAAATTCTATTATGGGATCCTCAAATGGCAGGCCAATGAGTTTATTTATAGATGACTAAAAGTTGTGAATGAAAAGTTATTGAAAACTATTCGGAATTAATATATATATTGTGTTTGTTGCCATATGAGTCAACAATTGGACCAAGTCCAACGGTTGCCTTGTTTCTTCTTCAACTGGTTGGCACCAGTTCGAACCACGAAAGGCGCACTTTGTGGCTTTCATTTTTTCAATGCATTGCAGCACTTCGCTATTGTGCCCCCAATATGTTCCTCATGCGTTGGCTTCAAGCAGCATGTCCCTTATGCCCCAGCGTGCAAGCACACCCTTCGATGGCCTCAGTTGCCGCACAATAAATATAAATAAAAGTCATCTTGATCATGGGGGTGAACCGAACCTCAGCCCTTTGGGCAAATCTAGAGCTTCAATACCACTAATAAACACATAATACTATAAGCCTCGTACACTTCTCATAACTTTTATCTGTCCAAAATAATTCACAACTTCTAAAATCAACCCAAAAATATTATTAATAAATATAATATATAATTAATTATTTTGAAAATATTTTCGACAAATTTGTGTTCACGGATAGTTTTTGTGTCATATCGTTTCATGAGTATTAGATTATATGGATTAATATAAATCTGAATCGATTAATTAAATGAATTAGATTGATCTTAAAATTCGATCCAACCTCTTTAATTAATAGTTTTATATATAGTGACACAACGCTACTCAGTCAACCCATTTAATAATTAACTTTTTTTTCCTTAATTTTTGGATTATATTTTCAAGATGTTTTAATATATAATCAAGATGATGGGGAGTTGCCTTTGGGTTTTTCTGCTCCTATTGGTTGTTGTTCTAATAACCATGTTAAGGTTATGGGTTTGCTTTATGGTTTGAGACATGCTAGGCTTATGGGTTTTGATACTATTGATATTGAAATGGATTTAAAATTGATTATTGACTGGATTGGAAATCGAAGGTGTGGATTGCGGTATCTAGAAGACTTCTGGAAAGAAATCATGAGCTTTCTTGGTTAGGTTTGTTTCACTTGTAGACACATCTATCGGAAGTATAATGCGGTTGCTGACATTCTGGTTAAATCTGGTGCTAAAGGCTGGAGTAATCTTATTTATTCTTCTGCGTTGGATCTTACACGGACGGCCAGAGGTTTCCTAAGATTTGATGAGGGCGGTTTGCCATATTTGAGAAGGAAATAAGTGCAGGTTATTTTCGTGATTTGTCTTTCTTTAGGTTTAGTCTTTTTTATTAAGGGTTTGTATTTGTAATTGAATTTGTTCTTTGGTTTATTTCTAGGGAATCTTACATGCTTGAGTTTGGCTTTTTTATTTATAACTTCCAAGTATCAGGTTGTAATCATGGTATTCATCAGTTATAAGTAAGAGCTTATCAATAAAATTATGGTTTCGTCTTCTTCTTAAAAAAAAAGTGAAGAGAAAAAAAAAATCGAGAGAAGGTATTCTTGTTTCGAATCATGGCTTGGTGGCCTAATGCTGCTAGCAACAGGTGCTATACAAAGGCGGATGCCATATCTAAAAGCCCAAGTTTAGTCGGTCTCTAATCGCACGATGAAAGTTTTGGGTATCTGATCAGACTGGGTCATGGAATGGGAAACAGTAAAGATGAGAGCTTTAGCCAGACTGGAAGTGCATAAATGGAACAAATAAAAAACGAGGGAGGCAGTCAAGTTGGCAAACTGTCTGATGAAACCCACTAGGTAAGGTAAGCCTGGAGGAACGCGTACGTTCACGCTTGGTTTTGCCACCTACGGTTTGGACTTTTCTGTGATTTTGACACTTTGGACATGCACTCATATCTATAATAGCTCAGCCGTTGCGTCATCCTCCCAAAGAGTTTGGGGACAGCCGTTAATTACAAAAAGCCAAGCTGCCCCCCACCACAAATATCTTATCTACACTTCACAACATGTCCTTGTCATCCCCATCCACCATGGCAACAGCTCATGTTCACTTTTTAGTTTGGGCGGCATGGCAGCTTTAGCTGCGGCGATTCGCCTTTGCCTCCGCGGTCTGACTTGGTCTTTCTCATCTCAAAGTCAACTCATTCTCTCCTCTGAGTACGATTTTATAAACAACTGCCACAGATTTGGGCGACCAACTGATTGATGTGCTCAAGATAATGCTCGAAAAAGCCCCGTATGAAGTAATTAAATATGGGACGTTGCTACGTCCATGTTTCTTCTTGTGGACATAATATTTTCCTTAAATATGAAATACAACTATAAAATTATATTTGAATATTGAGTTGATAGTTGATGGGATATTAAGTTGAGTTGAAATGAGATAAATTAATATGTAAGTTAAAAATAAAATAAAATATTATTAGAATATTATTTTTTAATATTATTATTATTTTAAAATTTAAAAAAATTAAATTGTTTATTATATTTTGTATATAAATTTAAAAAATATGTAATGATGAGATGAGATGAAATATTTTTTATACCCAAATCGGACTAAAATTTCCAAAATTTTCGAAAAATAGTTCATAAGCTAATAACATGAACAAGAAGGTATATCTGTAAAATATTACTAATTATTATCCTTTTACCTATCATAGTTCAACATCTCATGATATGAGATCAATTAATTAGCAGAATATAACATATAACTTTTTATTATTTGATTTCACATTATTATATAATGAGACATGGATAAATAAAAGAATGATGAATAGCATTGTTAAGTAAATATATATATATATATAAATTGAAGGTTATATATATATATATATATATGAAGGTTCTGGTATAACTTTTAAAATTTTAGACATTTTATGATTGATGTATGATGTGTAGTGGGTGTCAAACTTATGAACCATGGTATTACAAATAATAATATTATATAATTTTATAAATTATTTTGTGTTTTATTTATGGCATTTCTTTTGTCTGAAAAAGGTAATGGCATTTCTACAATTATTTTATAATAAACCATCAAGATGGTGTCATTTCATTTAAAACGTTAAGTATTAATTATATTTTGCATACTCAAATTTTCATTCAATTTAAAATGTGCCTCCAAAATTAATAATTATATCAAAGTAAACTCTTGAATTTTTAAAACTTCTCAATCTCCCCGGCCCTTCCATCTGCTAGCAGTTTCAAATCTAACGGAAATTCATTACAAATATGTAATTTTTATTTAATTTACTATCATTGATCATA